>NC_135234.1:33156578-33485628 GCF_051348905.1 Ranitomeya variabilis | reverse complement strand
GGGGGGGGGCGGTGTATACACAGCACTACTTCTTATCCTGTGTAGCCATTACTCGGGGGGGGCGGTGTATACACAGCACTACTTCTTATCCTGTGTAGCCATTACTCGGGGGGGCGGTGTATACACAGCACTACTTCTTATCCTGTGTAGCCATTACTCGGGGGGGGGGTTGGCGGTGTATACACAGCACTACTTCTTATCCTGTGTAGCCATTACTCGGGGGGGGGGGGGGGGCGGTGTATACACAGCACTACTTCTTATCCTGTGTAGCCATTACTCGGGGGGGCGGTGTATACACAGCACTACTTCTTATCCTGTGTAGCCATTACTCGGGGGGGGGGCGGTGTATACACAGCACTACTTCTTATCCTGTGTAGCCATTACTCGGGGGGGGGGGGGGGCGGTATATACACAGCACTACTTCTTATCCTGTGTAGCCATTACTGGGGGGGGCGGTGTATACACAGCACTACTTCTTATCCTGTGTAGCCATTACTGGGGATGGGGGGGGGGGGGGAGCGGTGTAGACACAATGCTAATTCACTTCCTCTCCTCCCTTCATTTGATGCTTTGCATGGAGTATGTGGCAGTCAAAATATTTGCACCTTGGCCAGTGAGGTCGGGGCACCCTGTGCCTGAGCTGGGGCGGTTGTGGCATTGCACCATGTACTATGCCCATATTGCTAAACCCTCATTTTTTATTTTTTTTTGGGTCATTTTATAGGGGCATTACTGCATAACAAATTGATGTACTATTTTTGCTTATAAAGTTTCTCATTTTGCTGATTGGTGCACATCCCTTATGTCAGACCCCCAGCAATCCTATTCATAGGTGATAACTTATTATCAGACACCTCTTTTTAAGTCCTTATTGGCAATGATGCCCCCCAGGCAGGCAGCAAGGTGACAACCCCAGTGGGAGTGTCAGTGATGGACGCTCTGGTAGTCCAAAAAACGGTAATTAGTCTTACCGATAATTGTATTTCCAGGAATCCATCCTGACAGCACCATGGAGGACGTCCTTCTCATCCGCAGTGGGACAGGAAACCACGAGAGTTCAAAAGGACCCTCCCACCTCCACCCTTCAGTGATTTTTCAAAGTAACACGTCTGGATGGATGCAAACAAAACAAATTTATTTTGAACATAACAAGATTAGTACAAATGTTACTTCACATAAGTATACCAGATATTAGGGAGGGAACTATCCGTGCTGTCAGGATGGATTCCTGGAAATACAATTATCGGTAAGACTAATTACCGTTTTCCAGGTCACCACCTGACAGCACCATGGAGAAGTACCAAAGGAAACTTCCTGTTCTAGGGTGGGACTACCGCTTGAAGCACCTTCCTGCCAAACGCTAATTGAGAAGAAACTACATCTAATTTGTAGTGTTTTGAAAAGGTGCTAATGTTAGCCCAAGATGCTGCTCTGCAAATCTGATCAATTGAAGCCCCACCTTTTTCTGCCCAGGAAGCGGCCATAGCCCTAGAAGAGTGAGCTTTCAGGACCTCTGGGGGGTTCTTTCCCTGCGCCTGATAGGCAACGCTAATGGCGGATCTAATCCATCTGGCTATGGTGGATTTTGAGGCCTTCTTCCCTTTATTAGGACCCCCGTAAAGGACGAATAGATTATTATCCTGCCTCCAGGCCCTAGTCATATCTAGATATTTTAGTACTGTTTCCCTGACATCTAGGTTATGAAAAAAGGACTCTTTCTGGTTCCTAGGAAACTGGCAGAAAGATGGAAGTACTACCTCCTGGTTTATATTGGAAACTGAGGCAACCTTGGGAAGGAACCCTGGGTCAAGTCTTAAAACTAGCCTATCCTCGAATACCTGAAGATAAGGGTTCTGGATGGACAGGGCTTGGAGTTCCCCTAATCTTTTGGCCGAAGTAACGGCTACCAAGAAAACAGTTTTAAGGGAGAGATTAGCAATATTAATGTCTTCCTTAATATCAAAAGGCTCCCTACATAACTCATTAAGGACTAGGTTAAGGTCCCAAGGAGGGACGGTGTTTCTGATTGGGGGCCTTAACCTTGTAACCGCCTTGGAAAACCGTGTGATCCAAGGATGAGCGGCCAGGGAAGTATCATAGAATACACTGAGGGCTGATATCTGGACTCTTAAGGTACTTGGTTTAAGACCTTTCCTGAATCCCTGCTGTAAAAAGTCCAGAATTTTAGGAATGTTAGGGCAATCAACATCGATTGTTGCATCTCCACAAAAGCTGCAGAATTTCTTCCAAATCTTAAGGTAAATTTTTGAGGTCACTGGTTTCCTACTTGCTAGTAGAATGGAAATTACTTCCTCAGATAGGCCTCTTGTTCTTAGGATCTGCCGCTCAGGATCCAAGCCGCTAACTGAAGATTTCCCGGGTTTTGGTGAAGAACCGGACCCTGAGAAAGTAAGTTCTTTAATTCTGGGAGATGGTACGGATCGTCTATTGCAAGTTTCCTTAGGAGAGGGAACCAGCTTCTCCCGGGCCAGAAGGGAACCACCACGATCACCAGAGCTTTGTCTTCGAATATCTTTCTGAGGACCCTCGGTACCAGAGCTAGAGGGGGAAAGGCATAAAGCAGACTCCTGCTCCATGACTGGGAGAGAGCATCCACTCCTGTCGGGTTTTCCTGAGGGTTCAGGGAATAGAAAGCATTTACCTTCGCATTCCTTCTGGTCGCAAAGAGATCCACTGTCGGAGTCCCCCAGCGTCGACATAGGGTATCGAAGACTCTGTTGTTCAATTCCCACTCTGTGGGTGACAGCTCTTCTCTGCTCAGGTAATCCGCAACCTGGTTTCTTGAGCCTTCTAAGTGAACCGCTGAGACCGAAAGTACTGACTTTTCTGCCCAGGTAAAAATCTGATCGGCCAGATGTTGTAGCTTCGGATGCCTTGGCCCCCCTTGGTGACGAAGAAAGGACACCGTCGTCATGTTGTCCGAAAAGATCTTCAGGTGCTTGTTTTTTAGCAACGATCGGGCTGAACTCAACACCTTCCACACCGCATGTAGCTCTCTGTGGTTTGAGGAATTGCTGCCGTCTTCCAGATTCCATTGGCCCTGGAAGAATCTTCCGAGAACCTGGCCGCCCCAGCCTTGCTGACTTGCATCCGTTGTTACCGTGACTGCCGGGGCCTGGATCCAAGGGACACCCTTCCGGAGATTTTCTGACACCGTCCACCAGCGAAGGGACTGTTTGACCCGATAAGACAGGAGAAACTTCCTGTCCAAAGAAGACTGTCTTCTGTCCCATGATGACAGAACCGCCTTTTGCAACTGGCGAGAGTGGAATTGACTCCAGCTGACACAAGGGATACAGGATGTCATGATGCCCAAGATCTTCATAGCATCTCTTATTGTCCCTCGATTTTTTGCAAACTGTCGAACCTTTTTTATCAGGTCGGACCGTTTTATGTCCGGAAGGAATGATTTTCTCAACTTCGAGTCCAGCACTATTCCTAGGAACTGTCTTCTTGATCTTGGCGTTAGGTGCGACTTTTCCCAGTTCAGGACCCATCCTAACTTCTGCAGTGTGGAGATCACCAACTGAGAATCGATCTTGAGTTGCTCCACCGAGTCTGCTACCAACAGGAAATCGTCGAGATATGGTACTATCGTGATATCTCGTTTCCTGAGGTAAGACACGATCTCTACGATGAGTTTTGTGAAAACTCTTGGAGCCGACGCTAGTCCAAATGGAAGGCAACGAAACTGATAATGGAATGTTTCTCCTTCCCTCTCTATTGCGAATCTCAGGTATCTCTGATGATGCGAATATATTGGTACGTGGTAATATGCACTTTTTAAGTCTAAAGTGCACATTACCACATCTTTCCCTAGAAGGGGAATTGTGGAGCGGATGGATTCCATCTTGAACCTCTTGTATTTTAGCCATCTGTTTAGAGGCCTGAGATTTATGATGGTGCGAGATTCTCCTGAGGGTTTTTTTATAGAAAAAAGACCCGAGTAATGACCCGTTCCTATCTGGTGAGGAGGGACAGGAGATATCGCTCCCATCCGGAGGAGGTCCTGTACGTCCGACCACACTGGAGAGACTGAAGAGAGACGGGTGTTGGAAACAAAATATCTTTCTCGGGGAAGGGAGTTGAACTCTATCCTGTACCCCTGAGATATAACCTGAAGGACCCATGGGCTTGATGTAATTTTCTCCCACTCCTCTAGGTAGTTTAGCAACCGTCCCCCTATCCTGGTGGCGTCATTTTCTCCTGAACTCTGATCTAGGGTTTGAGGGACCCGGATCTCTGTTTCGGTTCCTATTCTCTCCTCCTTTCTGGTAGCTCCACCTACCTTGCTTCCCCTTACCCCTATAGTCTGATCTCTGACTGTAAAAGGGCCTACGAAAGGGCTGGTATTTTTTCTTTTTCTCCTCTGGAAACCCTTTCTTATCATCAGAAGCTTTTTCCAGTATGTCATCTAATATGGGACCAAAGACTCTGCCCCCTGAAAAGGGAATAGAACATAATTTGTTCTTCGAATGAACATCCCCCGACCAATTTTTTAACCAAATAGCCCTACGGGCAGCATTTGATAGGGACTGGCCTCTGGCAGTGAATCTCACAGACTCTGCCGTGGCGTCCGCGAGAAAACCTGTTGCAAGTTTTAACAAAGGGATAGCTTTAATAATAGATTCCCTCGAGGTCTTTGCCGACAACTGGTCCTTCAAGTCGTCGACCCATAAATGCAATGATCTCGCCACAGATGTCGCCGCGATATTTGTGCGGATCACTGCGGCAGAACTCTCCCACGCTCTTTTGAGGAGACCATCTGCCTTTCTGTCCATAGGCTCCTTCAAGTTTGAGGAGTCCTCAAATGGTATGGCAGTCCGCTTTGATACTTTTGCCAGTGGGATGTCAATCTTTGGTACATCCTCCCAATCTTTGACCTCTTCATGATCAAACGGGAGACGCAGTCTAAAGTCTTTTGGAATGGAGATTCTTTTTTCCGCCTCTTCCCATTCTTCCAAAATCATTGAACTGTGGGAATAGGTGATGAAGAGGTTAATGGCTGTTTACCGAGACAAGATTAGAGACTAGCCGGCTCGGACTCACCGAATATGGGCATTAACCGGGAAGACCATTGATGTTTGTGAACGTAAGCCCCCGAACATCTCGTCCTGGACGGATTTGGAGGTTGAGGGTTCCTCAACCTGCATGGTCTGTCTCACAGCTCCTAGTAGTTCTTCTATGTCATTAGAAGAGAACAAATATTTCTTTCCCCTCTGAGGAGGGTCTCTGCATACTTCCTCTTCCTCCATCTCAGAGTTTGAGGGACTGTCTTCAGATGACAGGTCAGACTCCCTCTGCCTTTTCCTGGACCTAGGAAGATCCTGGTAATCAGACTGGGACATCAGGGGAGTGGAAAGGCTAGATATAGAGGCCTGCACCTCTTCTCTAACCATAGTTCTCATGTTCGTTATTAAGGAGGCCTGCTCCTCCCCCACAATACGGGCAGTGCAGGGCTCACAGAGGGGTTTCAGCCAGGAGGCGCCAAGCTTTGAGGCACATAAGGGACATTTCTTATTTCTTCTTTTTTCTCCTGAAGAAGACTGTCCCTAAAATAAACAAGAATCTCGCTAATGGATATTCTAACTGATGTAGAAACAACCCTCACCACTGGGTGCACTCACATGAGCCTGGGAAGCCGGCGCTTCAGCGCTCGCCGCAGCTATAGGATCTGGATTCTCCATAACCGACGCCGCGCCGCCGCTGCGCTATCTTACCTTATATACTTCTAGTCCCCTCCTGAACAGGAGCAACGAGGATGCCGCCATTGCTCCCGGCCGTGACCCGGAAGTGATGCACGGCGCGGTGAACCGGAAGTTACTCCGCCACGTTCGCTCTCAGCGTCCTAAGCACAGCGTACCGCCCGGCTTCGGATCGCATGCAGAGGGTGCGCCTCGCAGGAGCGATCAGGTACATCTGTGGTGGCATCCTCCGAGGTCGAGAGCCCCCGCCAGGGGGAAGCGACCTCTTACCAGGAGCAGCGCTGCACTGGTACAAGCTGAGGGACCCGATCACTTGGGTGTCAGCTAACAGAGTTCCCAGCGGGAAGGAAGAGGCCGAGCCCCCCCGATCCACACTCTCTGTAGGGACTAGGCGATCTCTCGTCGTTCCCATCCACAGTGGGACAGGAAAAAACACTGGAGGGTGGAGGTGGGAGGGTCCTTTTGAACTCTCGTGGTTTCCTGTCCCACTGCGGATGAGAAGGACGTCCTCCATGGTGCTGTCAGGTGGTGACCTGGAAAAAAGTTTCTAAAAAGTTTGTATGAACTTTTTAAAAACTTGACACACAGAACGACATAAAAGAAAAATGTCACCGTATAGAAGTCATCTGATCTGTGACCCTAAAGTTATAAATTTTCCATAAAAAAAAAAAAAAAAAAAAAAAGTTCTCTGGCCAGCAGAAGACCTCCTCGATTCCCCCGATGACCAAGTAATTAGGGCTCCGGGGGCCGCATATGAGGTTCAGTGCTGGCTGGTCCATTTTAATAAGATCTTGGCTCGAGTTCTTGCAATCATTTTCCCTGCAGGGGAATCTCCTAATCCTTATTTTATGTTTTGTTTTTTCTTAATAAAGCCAAGAAAAGAGGTTTTACATTGTAAGTACAGCTTATATGGCTTTTAAAAATGTCTATTTTGCAGGTTTTAACTTACGAGTTTGGATCATGACTCGAGAGCTTTATGCGTTGCCGAGTTTTCAGCTGATAGGAGCCACTATTTCTTATGAGTGGAGTTGCGCTGTTTATGCTGCTTTTACTCCTTGGGGCCATGGAGAGGCGTTGTAGCGAGCGACTCTTCTTCCATTCCTGGATTGTCCATTGATTACAATAGGCTTTGTGTAATACTCAATTTGCCCTACGCTCCCTTTGCAGGGAAATTGAACACTTAAAGAAGATAACTTATTTTAAACCAGTCATCGCCTATCCACCAGATAACTTGCTGATCGATGGTTGTCGCACTGATCGGTAGATCGAAATCTTTTTGTTTTCCTTACAACTTGGTGCAGCAGGTGGGATCTGCCAATCGGTGCGGGTCGGACCTCCACTGATCAGTCATCTTGTATCCTGCAGATAGGCAATTACTTTTTTAACTGGTCAACCCCTTTAAGGTCCCCATACACATTAGACTAAAGTCATCCAAAACCTCTGATATCTACGGATTATTGATTCTTTTTTTTCTAGAACATTTGAGTATTAAGTTTGGCCATCTGCTCTTCTGAACGGTGGCAAGGTCTTCTCTTGTCTTTTTGTGTCTTTGTCTTGCTCAATTTTTCTTTATAGTGTATGTGTATATATATATATATATATATATATATATATATATATATATATATATATATATATATATAATTTTTTTTTTTTTTTTTTCTATATAATGCTATCCTGGTGCCGACTATGTTGCAACAGATTTCTTTTTTTTTTTTTATTATAATGATCGAGCACCTTGGTGTCTTGAACGCGCACCATCCCGGCAAGGGAAGAATTAGACCGCTGCGCTAAAGGGTGGTGTCCAGTAACAGCACCATTGTTATCTATGCACTTTGGGTAGTATGGTAGTTCGTAGTGAGCGACGTTAAGCTGCAATATCAAACACGGCCTAAAGACAAGAGTGGTGCAGAGTCTTAAAAATGTCTAGGATATTGGGTACTGGGTATGAGAAGCTTGATACCAATCTACCAATGTTCATCTTGGTTTTCCAAAATTAAGATGCCATTGGTCCGAATAGACAAATGACTTTTTAGCATGCAGTCCAAAAAGTGATGTAATTTTTGGTTTAGGTTAGTCTTGGGGGCCCAATATGACTAAATCAAGTTCTCAACAGAGGAAAAAAAAAGGAAGTAAATCTCCAGCTTGAAACTTGGATAAAAGTTCAATTTTTTTAGACAAATCCATTAAAATCCTTATTTCATAATGGTACCATGATTAAGACCTTAACAGGTCGAAACGCATTGGTCGTATCATGTACCCCATCATTTGCTGTACCACCATGAAATAAGGACTTTAATGGATTTGTCTAAATAAATTGAACTTTTATCCAAGTTTCACGCTGGAGAGTTACTTCCTTTTTTTTTTTCTGTGTTGTGGACAACGCCTCTGATCCAGGCACCTCCTTGCGTGAATTACATTCTGAGTCAATCAAGACTTTTGTTCCTGAGCAAACTTGCACACAAGGACCTCTGCTTCAAACTGGTGAGCTAAATTTTTTTCCCCTTCCCTTTTTTCCTTTGCATATAAATCAAGTTCTGGTTTGATTTCCGACAATAATAGCTCCCAAAAATCTAATTCGAAACCTACCAAAAAGTTAGCGGCAAGCCAAAAACTCGAGTCTCGTTGGCAACAGTTTTTAGAATAAGGGTGGTCTTTTTAGACCACTCTTTTTTTCAGGACGGGCAATAAAACCTTGCATAGATGATTATCAAAAACATCCGAAAAAAATTAAACTACCCATACACATAGTAACAAAGTCTACTTACCCGGTCAAATTTGGTGAGCCTGATTGGTAATCTCATATGTATGGTGGCTTCCTGACTCTTGCCTTATGGAGGATCCTGAAATTCAGAGATTTGCCAGTTTATTCTCACAAGAGATAGGTCGCTGGTACAGTAGAAACCAAGCATGCATATGTTTGGGCATAAAGGCCTCAATATACATTTATTGGCGGAACCCGCCGATATTGATGGGTTTAGCCAACAGTCTTATGTGTACGGTGGTCCCTGGACAACTGATCGTTGGGGAAGACGTTGATCCGACGTGTTTGATTTCGGACTGCCGACGCTCTGTTCACCTGGAGGTAAGACAAACATGTCTTTCGACGGAAGCGGTTTTCGAAGGCTCTCATCTGACGGCCATAGATCACCGACCTGACCGTTGGACCAAATCTATTTGCCAACCCTATAGGACCAACCTTAAACTTCCCAGACTCATTGCCACCTGGCAACTGAAACTTGCCCTACCAATAGTTTTCTTTTATCCTTGGTGGACTTAATTTGGCAATATGTCATGATCACATATTGAACTCTTCTGTTCCCCTCCGTTGAGGAATCTAATTTTTATTTATTTTTTTATGCTGATGTGAACGATCCCTAAACGTATTTAAAAGTTCCCTTTTCTGACAGTCATTCACCTAACGACTGGCAAGAGTAACTTTGGCGATAAGTGTTGAAAATGTGACATAGACTTGTATTTTGGCCGTAGGTGTTCCGAACCCTTGTACTTGTTTCCTGCTTCCCCATTTTGCTTTCTAAGTCTTCTGTAGATTGTGAAATACAATCCATATTTTTAGATTGTCGCGAGCGTCCGGGAAAGTTTGTATGATCTGTGTTAAGCTCCCACACCCATCTCCCTTTCTTCATTCCCCCGTCCGTCAATGTACCATGTAGTGTTGTAATATATATTTAACACTTCGGGAACATTCGGAACCTTTGTTGTAAATTTATTTTATTTTTTTTTAATTCAAGTGTCATTGTCTTTACAATGACTACCTTTTCTAATTGTGTCTTTGTCTTCTGTTTTTGCTGCCTTGCAGGGTTCCTCGCCATAGGTCCTCCTTCCATGGTTAAATAGCCGATGGCTTTGGAATTTTTTTTTAAAAAGTGCATGCAAAGCATCGAATCTTGCAAGAGCTGGCGTCAAGAAAGCAAACCAAAGGACAAAGACTTGATTATTTTTTGCACTGTTTTTTGACTTGAGGTCGCTATTTTTTTAAAGGATTTTACTAAAAGAAAAACAAAAATTTCTTGGACGTATCCCTCCCACCCATCCCATCTTCTAATCATGAGGGCTTCACTGGAAGCGGCTGATATTGCCATAGTGGCATTGTATTTTGTACTGGTATTATGTTTTGGATTTTTTGCCATGTGGAAATCGAACAGGAGTACAGTAAGCGGATACTTCCTCGCGGGTCGTTCTATGACCTGGGCAGCTGTCGGTGCCTCCCTTTTTGTAAGTAATATTGGTAGCGAACATTTCATTGGACTTTCCGGGTCCGGAGCGGCGAGTGGATTCGCAGTAGGGGCATGGGAACTAAATGCCTTGTTGCTGTTGCAGCTCCTTGGATGGGTCTTTATTCCAGTCTACATACGTTCTGGAGTATACACCATGCCGGAATATTTATCAAAACGTTACGGAGGACATCGTATCCAGGTGTACTTTGCTGTTCTGTCCTTGATTTTGTACATCTTCACCAAATTGTCCGTAGACTTGTATTCAGGGGCATTGTTCATCCAAGAATCCCTCGGATGGAACCTATATTTGTCGGTCATACTACTCATTGGGATGACTGCACTCCTCACGGTCACTGGCGGTCTGGTCGCGGTGATTTATACCGACACCCTACAGGCTTTTCTCATGATCATCGGAGCACTGACTTTGACCATTATAAGTTTTGTGGAAATCGGTGGATTTGAAGAAGTTAAAAGGAGATATATGTTGGCAACACCCAATATCACCTCCATATTGCTAACCCACAACTTTACCAATACGAACTCGTGCCACGTCTCGCCTAAACCCGATTCGCTTAAAATGCTCCGAGAACCTACCGATGAAGATATACCTTGGCCTGGATTTCTTCTGGGTCAGACTCCTGCTTCGGTGTGGTATTGGTGTGCCGACCAAGTCATCGTCCAGAGAGTTTTGGCAGCCAAAAATATTTCCCACGCGAAAGGATCGACGCTTATGGCTGGCTTTTTAAAAATTTTACCAATGTTCTTAATTGTAATTCCAGGGATGATATCCAGAATTATGTTTGTGGATGATATTGCTTGCATCAATCCCGAGCACTGCATGGAAGTCTGCGGCAGCCGAGCTGGATGCTCCAATATTGCCTATCCACGATTAGTCATGAAGGTTCTTCCAGTGGGTTTACGTGGCTTAATGATGGCGGTCATGATTGCAGCCCTTATGAGTGATTTAGACTCCATATTTAACAGTGCAAGTACCCTTTTTACCCTTGACATCTACAAATTTATCCGGAAAAGTGCAACATCTCGAGAACTTATGCTGGTCGGGAGGGTGTTCGTAGCTTTCATGGTGGTTATCAGCATTGCTTGGGTTCCAATCATTGTGGAAATGCAAGGGGGCCAAATGTACCTATACATTCAGGAGGTGGCAGACTACCTAACTCCTCCGGTAGCGGCTTTATTCCTGCTTGGAGTATTCTGGAAGCGCTGCAATGAACAAGGGGCATTTTACGGCGGCGTGGTAGGTTTCGTACTCGGAGTCACCCGTCTTGTATTGGCCTTTGTTTATCGAGCCCCAGAGTGCAACTTACCGGACAATCGGCCCGGTTTTATCAAAAACATCCACTATATGTACATCGCAACCGCTCTCTTCTGGATCACCGCCATAATTGCCGTCGTAGTCAGCCTTTTGACGCCACCTCCAAAGAAAGAACAAATCAGGACAACTACTTTCTGGGCACTAAAAAACAAGTCCGTTAAAGAAACACCGCACACGGAGGATTCCTACAAAAATCACGATAAAAATTCTACGCCTACAGAAACCCTAAAACAAGCGCTTCCTAATGGGAAGTCCGAGGACCATATTAAGAGTATCCAAACCGAGGACATCAACCTTCTAATGACTTACAAAGATGACCAAAATCCGAGAAGTACCCTAAGCGTCTCGGAAGCCGAGACTCCTGTGGATTGTTACTCTAACGGGCAAGCATCTCTTATGGGACAGCTTTCTCCGGAGCTGAATATTGAGGACGAAAGCAGATGCTCAAAGTTTTGTGACTGGTTCTGTGGGTATAAAAGCACCACTGCCAATAAAAGAACCATAAAGGACGAGGCGGACGATGAAACTGTGTGCTTAAAAATGTTGGAGGAGAATCCGATTGTCTCTCGAGTTCTCAACACTGGACTGGTTTGTGTCTGCTCCGTAGGGGTGTTTATGTTCATTTACTTCTCATTGTAAATGTGAATTGTACCTTCTTCAGGGCAAAGCGAACAATCGACAACTATTGCCTTTGGGATGAAATATGGAGGGTTGCTCCATGTTTCTATCTGATGTTTACTCTGAATAAAGGCCTTTTTACGAGATCATAAGTGACCAAACTGAACTCTTGTACATGCAAATTTCTTTTAAAAGGGGTATCTGAACCAAAAAGATTTATCACCTATCTACTGGTTCGTGTTCTTGACCATGGAAGTCCCATCGGTCTGACCCTATTCGTTGGATCGCTAGATGATCGGTGAAGATTAGAGCCCTCCGATCAAACATTATTATTATGTATCCCTTGGGATGGTTGATTAATATTTTGGGTTCGGATAGCCCTCTCTTGGTCCTACGCTTATTTTTTACCAAAAATGTAACTTATTAAACTGAGGAACGTTTACCGGTGAGGGGGGATAAGAAGTAACTTCTGTACTTGATGCAAGGAGGGATTCGGCACACCAAACTTTGACAACTCTACATACGTGTATATATTTATATATTTTTTTTTTTGTGTAAACTACCCTGACTCTGCCTTAGACTTTAATCGTAACGTTTTGTTCGGAGCGTAATGGTCCTGTCTGTGTAAATGAGTGCTTAATAATTTCTTATGGTTTGTGTCTTTTAATATTTATTTTAATTACACTTTTATAAAAATACAGATTTGTGCGATTATTTAGATATTTTTGTACAACTTTTAGGCTATTTTGGTGATGGGTTTTCTCCTGGGCCTTTTTTTGAGTATTTAAAAGAACTAAGGGGGCTTTCACACTGCGTTTTGGCACCCGTTTGTCAGTCCTGTCGAGGCTTACTTTACGCCCTACCCTCTCAGCAAGCCCCTTAAGCTGGAGGATTGGTGATCAGTGGGTGTCACAAATTTTCTGGAGGGAAATATTATTCCCGTTACAAAATGGCACACGTGTCAGACACACACTACTGCATCATCTCCTCTATGGGGCTGCTGGAAAAAGCCGATCACAATCCTCGGGAGCCCCATAGGAAATGAATGGTGCGGACCCCAACCGATTAGTAAGTTATCACCAAACTTGTCTTCACCCCTGTAGATACCTTTGTCGTTGAAAATGATGGAAGTACGATAATTGGCACCAAAGCAAACTTTTTTTTTTTGCGCTTATATGATGAAATGTAGAAAAAGGTTCTACCCAAAAAGAGTGAATTCTGCACCGAGAGAGAATACTGAAAATGTGACTCCTTACTTTTTTAAATGGGGGTTTAAATTATTATTCTTTTTTTTTTTTTTTTGTTATAATCCTCACTGTGCCTCAAGGTTGTGACAGGTTAAAAGTCTGAAGTTTGGGTGACCCAATAACATTTCTTACAGTTTGGGTTGCTTTATTGTCTAGGCACAGTGTGGGACATTTTATTTTGGCATGGGGGAGGGGCATGGCATCGGGATTCAAGAATGCGCTGCCATGTTCCGCCCTCTTGGAATTCGAACTTGACATGAGTGTATTAGTTTTCAACTTTTAAAAAAAAATTGAAGGGAATTTGTCACAATGCAAGCTAAGTTAATATCTAAGACCTGATGAGACTAGTGTAATTACGCTGAAAATTCATGTCAGATCAGTAATATATAAAAGGCATTTTTTTTTCTCCCTGATATTAAAATTCATATTTTATGAGTCCAGCTAACTCTCTTAATATTGGGATTAGGCAGCTCTTCTGGTGTGGATTTTCATAGCAAGTACACCAGCTTCATCATTAAATAAAGATCTATTAAAATACGTATGCAGTTTGCATTGTCCGTATTGGAGACAGATCCTCTTTAAAGTTAGCAAAATGTTTTATATAAATGGGGCTCAATGATTGTCTTAATAAAATTCCACAAACTTTTTAAAACACTTTTCCTTTTTTTTGCGTGGGATTTAGGCCTCTTGACAGTAAACAACCAAAGAGTTTACAGTAAGCAGAAGTCTTGGGGAGTAAAAAAAAAAAAGTGAAAAGCTGAAACCTAAAGTTTACTGGAAAGATGAATAGCATTTTAGTAACTAAGTAAAATTTTCTTAATTTTTGGTTCTTAGATTTGCAAGCAATTTGGTGGGGGGACAACAGATCGCTCAATAAACCTCTGGGGTATCGCGCAGCTCAAGAGATGGAAGCGCACAATTCCCGCCTGAGCGCAGTACGGATACAATAGAAAGTCTTATCTGCTCTGTGTAGGCTTGGTTTACCAGCGATCAGCTGTAATCAGTCGGTTAAAGAGGACTTGTCACTGAACTTTTTTTTTTTTTTTCTCTTTGTACTGAGCCCCTCTTCCGATTGGTGCTGTTCCACAGATTCTGGAACAGGTTTTCTTTTTCTTCTGTGCCCCTTCATTCCAAAGTTATGTCCACAGGAAAAATTAGCACCTTTATTACCGATCAACCTACTAGCTGTGGGCGTTGCTTCCTCTTCTTCTGCTGACCAATTAAAACAAGGACACGCCCACAAGTTCTTTGATACACACCCAGTAGGTTGATGGGAAAATTTGCTTGTTTATTACCAGGGAGCATAACTTTGGAACGGAAGGGCTCAGAAGAAAAAGAAAAACTCTTCCAGAATCAGCCGAGCGGCACCATTTGACGGAAGCATGTAGTTTAAATAAAAAAATATATAATGAAAGCTCCCTTCAAATGCTTTCTTTTTTCCATTGTTCATAACTGGGGGTCCAAGCATACATGGAGCAAGCAATGGGCTTTCTATCGTATCCGTATTCCTCTATGTCTGCATTTACGTTCGCTACAGTGTCACCTAGGACAAATGTAAAAATTACACAGCTTGCATTGCAATCAATAGGCTGTACAGTCAGAGCAAAGGCGTGCTGGGCGTCTCTTGGTTAGGAGAGCTCTTCACTCTCACTCCTCCTCCCCCCCCCCCCCCCCCCCCCCCCGTTCTGGCTGACGATCCTGCAACCAATCGCATCACTATGGCCTGATCCCTGGGTGCATGGTGTATACCGTATAATTAATATAAATATATACACCAATCAGAAAGATGTGATATGGTATGTCATGACAGTTGTTTGATATTGCTGTACATCTATGCTACAATCATGGTCTGGTGAGACAAGGTGTATCTGTGCATTGACCAACAGATAATTCACATTTGTGGAAGGTGCTGTTGCAGCGCTAAGCTGAGTGATGTGGAGCTAGAAGTTTCCCTTGTTAGGAGCTGATGATCATCGACTTTGTCATGTTGACCGGATCAATGCCTGTGGCCTTCTACAATGTCTGCTTCTGTAGTTCATGGAGTATCAGAAGGGTCTACCTTGGCTTCTCTTTCCATAAAGGTATACAACCTAGCACTTTTTTGGGTGTAAGACGAACATTTGGGTTATGAGACCCTTTACACTTGCATACAGCCCTCCATAGACATTAGATGAAAGTTGGCCGAACCTAACCTGTGTATGGGGTTCCCGACACATGATATCTGGGGGAAAAAAAGGATCGGGCTGTTGAAATTTCTACTTTTGACCCTTTTGTTTTCAGGGGAGGTAAGCCAGTGCCATAGGAGTCTGGCGGCAGCTTTTTCATGTAAATGCTTGAAAGCTTGGTGGAGCACACCGCTCATGTATGGCAGTCAGGAGAGAGCGGTCTCCATTAGTCTATGCACTACTGGATTGTGACTGGTGAGACTTTCAGTAAATCTTTTCATTAAACATATATAATCCTTCTGTATCTTCTCTCCCTTTTATTAACATGTTCTAATGATAGACAACTTTGCATCTAAATGAAACATTTGGGAAAAATCTGATTAATATGACATTAGAGAAAGAGATATAGTCACCAGATTCATGCTGTCCAAAACACAGGAAGCTAAATCCCACTCGCATGGCCCAAACTTTACAGTTTTAGGGGTGACTTACGATTTCATTTGTGACTGCATGTCCTCCAAAGAAGCCTCACATTTTCCTGGATATAAAGGGGGTAAGAAAATGGGAATACACGATTAACACCTAAGAAGCGCTATAAAATGACAACTACAGCAGTCTTGACTTCTTTTTAGCCTCTCTTATGACTACGAGTTGGATTATTTTATTTTGGGTTTTTGGCTAGTCCTCATCCCATATGACCCTCTCTACGTGGGGGCCACATGGAGTATTTGCTGTCACTCACCTTTTGATTTACTTGGCACAATTCACTCCAATAAAATATATATATTGTTGAGTGTAGATGGGTTTGGCAATTAAAGCACAAAGAGATAGCCAAGTATTTGTTAGGATAGATGCAAAATTAGTGATAAGCACAAGGTCTAGAGCAACCCTCTATTTGAAGCAGTATAATGCCTATAATACTGGACCGCACCCCTTTAGGCTGCCCCTGCGCAAACATTTCTGTTTAACGCAAGCACCCATTAAATTACATTAACGGATCACTTGGATAGATTCAGAGATATGGAAAGATGCAGATATTTACTTGAGACCACCATACACAGATTGACGTCAGCTAACCACATGGATATCAACACGTTTGGCCAATAGTCTTTCGTTTGAGGACCCTCAACTGTCATCATCGGTTGGGTGAGAAGTTATGGAATCCGTCATGTTCGATTTTTGGACTATCAATCCTTTTCTTCTCGGTGAGATGAGATGACCAGTAGTGGCTGCGGCTATCTTGCCGACTCTCTACTGAGCGATTCTGTGTTCTCTGAGAGAACCTTTGCCGACGGCAGCTAAATTGCCGATAGCAAAAGGATCGGCAATCCCAAATCAGACATACTGGATCTAGATCTCCCTTGACATCATTTGTTGAGGGCCCACATACACATTAGTCTTAGTGGGGGTCCTTAGACTACAACACAGCCCCTGGAAAATCTATTGTACTTGTCGGAAGTGTTTGTCCTATTCTGGGCGTAGAATTAGTCTGGTGTAATGGGATGTGGTACTCCCATCTCCGACCTTCATAAGTATCTGATATGTGGGTCTGAACACAGTCTATGTTGAGAAACAAGGTCCTGTCTGGTGCCACCGGTTTCTCTTCATTTGGCTTTGAAAATTGACACATCCGCTTGATCGGTCATTTTCAGAATAAGGCTACTTTCACACTAGCGTCGTTTGGCCTCCGTCGCAATGCGTCGTTTTGGAGAAAAAACGCATCCTGCAAAAGTGACTTACATTAGCGACGCATTGCGACGGATTGCCACACGTCGCATACGTCGTGCGACGGATGCGTCGTGTTTTGGCGGACCGTCGGCACAAAAAAACGCTACATGTAACTTTTTTTGTGCGACGTGTCCGCCATTTCCGACCTCGCATGCGCGGCCGGAACTCCGCCCCCTCCTCCCCGGACCTTACAATGGGGCAGCGGATGCGTTGAAAAACTGCATCCGCTGCCCCCGTTGTTCGGCGCTTTCAACGCTAGCGTCGTTGCGTCGGCTCGACGCTAGTGTGAAAGTAGCCTTATAGTATAAGTTTTCTGATAAATGTATGCAGGAGCTGCCAAATGAAGCGGGGGATGGGAAATGACAATCGTTATTAGCTCATTTATTTTTAATTGAAGTGGTTGTCCCTTGTCAAGCTCTTCAGTTGATGACCTTACGCACTAAGAGTTTCTACACTATGGAATACCTCCAAACTCTAGATGCTTCCCTGTGTAGACTAATGTTTTTCTGGATCATTCAAGGTCATACGCCTGGTTTTGTAAAATGGAAAAATTCAGGATACCTGGTCGTGAGTCCCTTTTATAAACCCTCATACTCATTATATCCCATAATAGTACAGCATTTTGCTTAGGTATTCATCGTCGTGGTATCTCCCAAACCAAAAAGCACATTTTCACATTATTTTTGTGCCTTTTCAAACTTGACTCTTTTCGTGGTAAATGTTCAAAATTAGTTGTGTCCAACTTTTGAGGTTCTTGAAGAAAAATTCCTTGTACCTTATTCATTAATTACTACCACTCTCCAAATTAACTAATGAAAAAGAATTTTGCGGGGTGAAGAACTTGAGTAATGCAAAATATGGTCATTTCTAGTTCCTCTGGGGTTTTTTTAAACAGGCTAAAGTTGGCTATACTTGACGATGCCAAAAGTTGGTGAGCACCCTTACTCTAGATGGGTAAATCTTTTTTTTTTTTATGATATAAAGCACAAAAAATATTCAATATCTCCCGTACACCACAAGATTCTCGACCAAGCATTGTCACCTTAGGCATAGTCACACAACGAAGGGTTATAAGTCCCCACCGCACTAAGAACCTAATCTGTGGGGTCAACAAGATACCGGTACCTGTTTTGATGCTTTAATTAGACATCTTAGCTTTGCTGTGTATTTATAGTCTCCTCTTTGTTGGAAGGAGTTACACCCTTCTCGAAAACTTCAGCCACCCATTGTACGCCTCGTAAAGTATGTAATTCGTAGTGAAATATATGGTGTATACTTCATTTTATTACTTAATGTGGCCACAACTCCGGCCACCGTCTGATAATGTACAGTCTGTTTTTGTTTTCCTGCTATACGTTGAATATGGTTCCTCATGGGAGGTCTTAGAATTTTCAGCAACCAATCAAAGAAGCAGTCAGTCAGGGCTGTAGATTGAGGTATACACAAGATCACTGTTTTACCGGAAACCTATAAATATTTGTGATTTTTTTTCTTCTCTTGTATATACAGATACTGCTTTGTGTATTTGGTTGTTTGTTTTTTTTAATTGTCTATTTAATACGATGGAATTGTTTAAAGGTATTTTCAGTAAATTTAAACTACGTGAACTTTTTTGTGAAACCGTTAACAAAACTATGAACAGTTTGTATTGTTGATGATTTACTTGCTGAGTAAAGAAGAAAAATTCTTGTTTCCCTAAGTGCCAAATTAAAGCCAACTTTTTATTGACTTTGTGACTTGCGATGACTTTACTGCGTCTATTTTGTTGTTTTTCTATTCATTACCACAACACAGCCTGAGATATGAGGGGGGATGGTAAGCTTGGCCTATGCAACTGATCTTTGATTAAATCGGACTAAAGGCAAAACATTTCATGATAGAAGGCCAATTTCAATTTTGTAAGAAATTTGCGAAGAACAGAAATGACTAATAGTTTACTAAGTAAGCCGAAACACGGGTGGAGCTGCAACGGGTAGACTGCACTTGAGCAGAGGAGTGAAAAGGATCATCTGACTTTTTTTTTTTTATTATTATTTTTTTTAATCAAAGGCCAGAAACTTGAGTGGAAAAACTCCTTATAACGATCAATTTTCAGATTTTGAATTTGCGCTAAAAAGGCTTTTACAAGTCAAGGAGTACATCTTCTATAAAACATGAGTTAAAATTGCCGTAAAAGAAATCCATCATAAACTAGACTCGCCAAAAAAAAAACCAAACATTGTAACCTTTCCATAGATAAACAAGTTGATCCCTTAAGAGTCTCCAAAGTGCTTCTCCAGCAGCCAGAAATCCTGTTTTGAAGTCTGGAAGTGCATTGGGGCGAGACAATGCACTTACAGCTTCTCAGCCTCGCCCTGTATTTCCTACCTATTGGCACCACCCTCGGATTCCATATGCAGCCACAGTATAGTGTCAGATTTTTACGGATACATTGCAGTTCTGTAACATTGGAAACTCTAAATGGGCTGACAAGTGAGGGAAAAAAAATATCTCCCACTTCTCTGGATGAAACGCCGAACTTTTTTTTTTTTTCCATACAGTTGTGTGAACCTAATCTTATAGTGACTCTTACCCGATGTGATTTTTTTTTAAGGTAGTCTCTAAGACATTTGACATTAAAGGGAACCTGTCACCTGAATTTGGCGGGACCAGTTTTGGGTCATATGGGCGGGGTTTTCGGGTGTTTAATTCACCCTTTCCTTACCCGCTGGCTGCATGCTGGCCGCAATATTGGATTGAAGTTCATTCTCTGTCCTCCGGAGTACACGCCAGCGCAAGGCAATATTGAGTTTTTTTCACCAGAAAAAGGTGGGAATAGTGACCTTCTCCTATTTCCTGATGTGGTACCTGGGAAATTACCTCTGCTTGAAGCAGGTTTAGAATATCCGTCATCAGAGATTCTCGAAGTCCTGGAGACTAGAGAAGTGATGGTTAGACGATGAGGAGGAGGACTCTCGAATTCCAATTTTAGGCCCTCCCGAATGGTACGCAGAACCCACTGATCCGTGCCACTGGGAGAGGAATCGCAAGAGTCGACTCCCGACCGGAGAGCAGTCATTGCTTTCTCAGAGGTCTGCTGGGGTTGGGGGACCAGGATATTTCTGGTTTTTCCTCCTTTGGGGTAGCTCCACCGTCCTGATTTGCCTTTGCCCCTGTAATTTTGTTGGGGAGCTTGGTCATGGGGGGAACGAAAAAAACGCTTTCTAGGGTTCTTTTGTTCCGGAAGGACTTTCTTCTTATCGGAAGCTTTGTCCAAGATTTCATCCAGGACAGGCCCAAATACATAATGACCCTGGAAGGGTATACCACAAAGCTTGGATTTTGAGGTAATATCCCCTCCCCAGGATTTAAGCCACAAGGCCCTTCTAGCCAAATTAGTGAGGACAGCTGATCTAGCGGCTACTCGTACTGATTCTGCGGAAGCGTCCGTGAGGAATCCAGTCGCCTTCTGAAGCAAAGGGAGAGAATTAAGAATCTCTTCCCTAGGAGTACCTTGTACAAGGTGATTCTCCAAGGTACGCAGCCAGAGAAACAAGGATCTGGCTACACATGTTGAGGCCACGTTAGATCTCAGTAAATTGGTTGAAGTGTCCCAAGATTTCCTCAATAAGCTCTAAGTTTTCCGATCCATGGGATCTTTCAGCTGAGAGGAATCTTCAAAGGGTAGAGCCGTTTTTTTGGTTACCCTTGACACCTGAACATCCACTTTGGGCATTTCTAATAGAGAACAGTCTCCCTCAAGGGGGAAACGATTCTTAAACTCCGATGGGACGTTTAACCCCTTTTCCGGTAGGCCCCACTCATGGAGGATAAGACTTTCAATATTTTTGTGAATGGGGAATCCCTTCACTGATTTAGGTTTCAAGCCCCCAAACATGTCATCCTGTACTGAATGGCCCTCTACCTCCTCTTCTACTCCCATGGTGCCCCTCACCATGGACACTAACTCTTCCATATCCTCAGAGGAGAAGAGAGATTTTTTTTATTATCAGATTTGGGAGCGGAAGTAGAACCTTCATTCTCCCAACTGTCGTCTGAACCCGAGTTATTTATCTCGCCCGAGTCAGTCGGAAACTACCGGGGCCATCTTCCTTTTCTTAGGAGGGGTAGGCTGCGGTGTTGGGATTTGAGAAAAGGCCGCCATGGAGGACTGAACCTCTTGTCTGATGAGGGTTCTGATGCTGTCCATGAGTGAGGGCTGTTCACTACGCAGGACTTCGTCTGTGCATGGTTGGCATAGCTTCTTTTTATATGTAGAGGGAAGCTTGGACGCACATGCAGCACACTTGCGGCTGGGCATTTTATCCTTCCTAGGGGCAGGGACCCTGTCTCCCTAAAACAAGAGAGAAAGGTGGACTAAGTCACTTAAATTAAAAATGGACAGCAAGGGACATCATCCCACTACTTACAGTAGGGGGGTGTATGCTGGGCTCCACAGGAGCAGAGAGTAGGGGTTTGTCGCCGTCCATATGGTCAGTGGTCCAGTCAGAGGGTCACAGACAGAAGGTCTTACCTGGAGGCTTCCCCAGCCAGGAATAAATACTTATCGAGGCTCCCAGCGAATTTGGTGCTCCTCCTCCTCGTTAGCGTCCGTGGGGGGGGGGGTCAGACGCCCGTCATGGCTGCCGCTGGATGTCCTGGGCAGGGGAAGCCGGCCGGCGCGGGAGCTTCAGCGTATGGAGCCGAAGAAACCGGAAGTTCTGGTGCGCGTCACTTCCGGTGCACGCGCGCGCCAGCAGCAGCGTGGAGGAAGGCGGAAGCCGGGGAGCTGCAGGAGGAGACCCTGGCGCACCGCACCGCCCTGCTTTGCCTCCCGAAAAAGGCGCGGGTAGGGCAGGTGGAGGTCCCAAGTCACGCAGTGGACGCGGAGATGGGAGCAGTCCAAAGGAGGAGGAGAGCGGAGCTCCCGACCTCAACTGCCCGGCTTCAGGTAACACTGCTCCCGATCGCCGGCCACTGCAGCACTATCAAAGAACCTCTTCATGCCCCATAGGGGACAGGAAAAACACTGGTGGTTGCAGGAAGAGGAGGCGTATTTAACCTCTGTTTCCTGTCCCCTATTAGGGCAGGGAGACATCCTCCGATACTGCTGTCGTGGAAGGTGACTGGAGAAACAAGCTTTAGATGGAAAAGGGATTTTTGCAAAGGTCAGTCATTACCGGTGTAGGTTTTAAAGATGAAGAAGAAAGTTTAGGAACAAAGCAACTCTTTGTACCGGAGTATAGCAACACCGCATCAGATTTGGGCTACAGACCAATGACTTCCAATTGGAAAAAACCAACAGCACTGGATTTTCTCCTCCATTGAAAGAAAAAATGAATGAGGTCTATTGTAGTTCTCAACAGTATTAAGGTATACAGGACTAAAATGTGGTGTTTGTTTTTTTTGTTTGTTTGTTTTTTACTATGAGCTAAAAAATGAATAAGCATGTAGTTGCTAACCAGTTAGCAACTACCTGACCTGTCCGGTGCCGGCTCAAAGCGGTCACGGACTGCTTCCTCTGGCAATTCTTCTGCTCTACAGCACCAGAGTAGTTCTACTTCCCGGCTGCTCTGATAATGGAGGTGTGACTGGTGACATCATGCTGATTTGACCGCCGTCTCGCCGTAGTTTGAGAGCCGGCTTACTGCTACATATCAGCAAAGACGCCCGGTCGACAGTGCGAAACGGAAGAGAAGCTGCTGCTCTGTTGACATGACGCCAGTGGAAGCTTCAGAAGAGGTCAGTGACTGCTCTGTGCCGGTAGCGCGAGAGGGCTGAGAAGATCACGTTTTCACAGCCTCATCCTGGAAGAGCTCTCAGATGTGCAGAAGGCCTCTCCTGTAAGGCTAGGTTCCCATTGTGTTAATGGGATAGCGCTAACGGACAGCGTTGCACGGCGAAATTAACGCCGTGCACCGCGTCTGTTAGCGCTCCCATTGCCGGCAATGTTAGAGCGCATTGCTAGCGTGTGTCATTTTCAGCACGCGCTAGCGATGTGCCGGTCCTTTGTAGCGCGCCTCGGACGCTGCTTGCAGCGTCCGCGGCGCGCCAGAGGTCCTTTCCCCGCTCTCGCAGATCGGGGACGTTAACGCGGCCCCGAAAAAGACATTGCGTTAGCGCAATCCACTAGCGCTCGCGCTAAACGGATTGCACTAACGCAATCTGAACCTAGCCTAAAAGTAAAGATATTCTAAAGAACTGATGGATCATTTTATCAAGAAGGAGGAGAGCAGATATCTGATGAGACAAACCAGAAAGACTGGAAATGTCAGAAGTAGAAAAATGAACTCCACAAAGGAGGGGAGGGAAATGGATCAGTTTGACGCATGCATCATCTTTTTAACATTGGCTTAGAAATGTTCGTAAAGGAATTGAAGGACTCAAGTAGCCCAAATTTCACTTATGCCTCTACAAACCGGAGTCATCGAAGCCTATAAAGCCATTGGGACGCTATGAAGCCTACGACGATTCCAATGTAATTATGAGAATGAGCTGTCTAGAGCCTACAAGAGGAAGAGTCGCATGTTCGTTGTACTCATTTTTACTTTTCGGCTTGGAGATCTGGGTTCTGTATTAATTGTGACGTCTGCATTAATCATACCTGACAACTTCTTAGAGCTGCCAAGTCTTCGAGGTGCCACATCCTGGCAGGAAATATTCATCGTTCTTCGTTCCTTCCGTCCTCTCCTCCGCAGACAATGAGAGGACATTGGGACTGGTCTCATACCAGTATTTTTTATAAGGTCTGGTCCTAGGGTATGTGTTCCTTTTTTCTTTGGACATGATGATTGGGTCATTTGCACTCTTGCCTTAGATCGGGGTCATGTCCTTTTTATAACTGAACGGGAGACACGTTCAAAAATGTTGTTTGATACAAAACAATTTGGAATTTGGGTTCTCGAAAGTTGGCAAAATGGTAAAAATAAAATTGTCACTCAATATGAACTCCGTCCTAGTAGTGAAATTCTGAGTAATGGGAAAACAGAATAAAATGTTGAGTTGGGGGCTATTGTGGAGAACTGCTTTTGTCTGTCGTTTCCAGTTTCAGACCAGAGTTCAGAGATGAAAATCTGATCGGCTGTTGTGGGGAAATATATTTCTCCGGAGGCCATTTTGTATATGAGGCCCAACCTCTCTGGACTGTCTGTTTCTGGCTACAGAAAGTTAACTAAAGATCCGTCAGTGAGCTTTCTGAGAGTGAGCATTTTTGTGTTCTGTGGTCCTAAATTGGCTGCGATGAGCATAGAAATAAAAAAAAGAAAAGAAAGTGTCCTTTTATCCTCTTTAGATGGAAAAAGAGAAAACTGGATACAGATCAAACACAAAATATGGTTTTGTCTAGGTAACAACGTTCAAAGAATTGCACATTTGTGCTCACCCTGTTGGGTTGTGTGCACACAACCACTGATCTTGCTGGACGCTGCTTAGGACCCACAAGGAGATTAAAGTATAAGTAGTGGAGAAACAAATGGGTTAATTCTGCGCTGCTGTAGAGAGGGAAAAAAAAAAAAGATTCGGAATGCCAATCCGAGTATAAGAAGTTTATTCGTCAACATGTTTCGAAGTATACCACTTCTTCAGAATACCAGTGATGGTGTCCTGAAGAAGCACTATACTTCGCAACGCCTTGATGAATAAACCCCTTAGGCCGGGGACACAGTTGTGAAAAATTTTCTAGTCCCTAGCGGCTGCATGTCTCGCGGCTGATTAACAACCACAAGGCATGCAACCGCAGGGACTCAAACATACTTTTCGAGCATGCCGAAGACCCTCAGTTAGCACCCGAGCATGGAAGATAACACCTTATCCCAGCACATTCGCTCTTCACTACTCATAACCAAAAGTGACGGAACCACAGATGGAGATACTCAAAGTGGAATAAACCTGGGTGGATCTGCTATAGGACCGATATGACCAAGCTCTTTGGCTTCTGTTAGTAAGTGAAGTAATGCCACCAGTGTGAACACGGTCTTGTCTGCTGGTCTTTTTTTGATCTCTGTGTCTTAAGACGCCCTTAGACTTCCATGACAGCTGTGTAAAGCTTCATTTGTGGATACATGATGAGATGTTGCCTTCCACGTTAACTGTTGGAGAAGCAGCTGGTGGACGATCCCTCTAAGCCGGATTTACAATAACTGTAAAAAAAAACCAACAGTTACACGTCTTATATTATGAGTTTCGGGAACTGAAAATGTTCTATTTGGTTACAGGTTTGCTTTTTAGCTTATGAAGACAGTTTATAGACTGTTTATGAGGCATTTTACATGAGAAGGGTCCCATTAAATTGTTGAAGATGCTGCTCTACATATGTCATTCCTATAAGACTTAAGGAGATGATGTTCCTCCTCGCAGTGCCTGGTGATGGTACGCATGACGAGCAATAACAGGTGCAGAGCGAAGAACCGCGGCTGCAGCTTTTTAGTTTTTTTTTGTTTTTTTTCTTTCTCCATTTTTTTTTTTTAAAGAGGATTTCTCTTACATCAGCAAAATAAATATAAAGAATATATATATATATATACACACACACACACACACACACACACACACACACACACACACACACACACACACACACACACACACACACACACACTGGGGCAAAATAGTATTTAGTCAGTCAGCAATAGTGCAAGTTCCACCACTTAAAAAGATGAGAGGCGTCTGTAATTTACATCATAGGTAGACCTCAACTATGGGAGACGAACTGAGAAAAAAAATCCAGAAAATCACATTGTCTGTTTTTTTTTGTCATTTTATTTGCATATTATGGTGGAAAATAAGTATTTGGTCAGAAACAAACAATCAAGATTTCTGGCTCTCACAGAGCTGTAACTTCTTCTTTAAGAGTCTCCTCTTTCCTCCACTCATTACCTGTAGTAATGGCACCTGTTTAAACTTGTTATCAGTATAAAAAGACACCTGTGCACACCCTCAAACAGTCTGACTCCAAACTCCACTATGGTGAAGACCAAAGAGCTGTCAAAGGACACCAGAAACAAAATTGTAGCCCTGCATCAGGCTGGGAAGACTGAATCTGCAATAGCCAACCAGCTTGGAGTGAAGAAATCAACAGTGGGAGCAATAATTAGAAAATGGAAGACATACAAGACCACTGATAATCTCCCTCGATCTGGGGCTCCACGCAAAATCCCACCCCGTGGGGTCAGAATGATCACAAGAACGGTGAGCAAAAATCCCAGAACCACGCGGGGGGACCTAGTGAATGAACAGCAGAGAGCTGGGACCAATGTAACAAGGCCTACCATAAGTAACACACTACGCCACCATGGACTCAGATCCTGCAGTGCCAGACGTGTCCCACTGCTTAAGCCAGTACATGTCCGGGCCCGTCTGAAGTTTGCTAGAGAGCATTTGGATGATCCAGAGGAGTTTTGGGAGAATGTCCTATGGTCTGATGAAACCAAACTGGAACTGTTTGGTAGAAACACAACTTGTCGTGTTTGGAGGAAAAAGAATACTGAGTTGCATCCATCAAACACCATACCTACTGTAAAGCATGGTGGTGGAAACATCATGCTTTGGGGATGTTTCTCTGCAAAGGGGCCAGGACGACTGATCCGGGTACATGAAAGAATGAATATGGCCATGTATCGTGAGATTTTGAGTGCAAACCTCCTTCCATCAGCAAGGGCATTGAAGATGAAACGTGGCTGGGTCTTTCAACATGACAATGATCCAAAGCACACCGCCAGGGCAACGAAGGAGTGGCTTCGTAAGAAGCATTTCAAGGTCCTGGAGTGGCCTAGCCAGTCTCCAGATCTCAACCCTATAGAAAACCTTTGGAGGGAGTTGAAAGTCCGTGTTGCCAAGCGAAAAGCCAAAAACATCACTGCTCTAGAGGAGATCTGCATGGAGGAATGGGCCAACATACCAACAACAGTGTGTAGCAACCTTGTGAAGACTTACAGAAAACGTTTGACCTCTGTCATTGCCAATAAAGGATATATTACAAAGTATTGAGATGAAATTTTGTTTCTGACCAAATACTTATTTTCCACCATAATATGCAAATAAAATGACAAAAAAACAGACAATGTGATTTTCTGGATTTTTTTGTCTCAGTTTGTCTCCCATAGTTGAGGTCTACCTATGATGTAAATTACAGACGCCTCTCATCTTTTTAAGTGGTGGACCTTGCACTATTGCTGACTGGTTGCTCTAAACGTTGCATCTATGTCAGAATCAATGAAACCTTGACTTTTTTTTCACCTGAATTGGACGCCGTCTCTTCTAGAGGATTTCTCTTACAGTACAGTCAAATATAAATGGTGCTTCCAGAAGAGAAGATAGTCGGCAAATGTGTGATCATCGACATGCTTGTTCCCCAATTATTTGGCTGTATTCATAGGCCAGTGATCATCCAACAAACAAGCACAATTCTCGTTCGCCGATTGATCCTGGTCTTTTATGCCGACATAAAAAAAACCAGATTTTGGATTAAAAAAAATCAAAAAACACTTCTATAAAATGTAGATGTGATGCCGATAACCTGATACTCTATGGGGAGATCATGATCATATTAGGGATTGTTCTGTCCCCGTCATTGTTCGTTGGCCCGTATAAACAGAACATGGCGGAACACCCAACAACCTGTTAAATAGGTGATCGCCGCTCCTTTTACCATATTAATAAAACCCTTTACTTTATGCCCCATTTTTGTAATCCAATTATCGGTATTCTATCCCTTGGTTCAAACACATCTTCCCAACTTAAGGTCTCCATACACATAAGACTAATGTTATCCGAACCTGCTTGATGGGTGTAACGTGTATGAAGGCCACGGACAACAGATTGTTAGTTGAGATGTCGATCTGACTGGTCGGATTTCGGATTGCCGATCACTTTGTTCTCCCAGAGGTAAAACGTCACAAACCCTGTCTGAAGATGGGTCCCTCATAAAGAGCACAGGAGTTATCAGCCCAGCAAAAGCTCCTATGTATAGGACAGATGGCCAAGATGGTCGCTGGCTACCCATCGTTCAGCCAACGCCATCTAATGTGTGGCCTTTAACCCGAAAACTCAAAGCTGTCTCTCAACAGGTCTTTTGGCTTTATAATAAATGCCTTTTTGCCTTGCTCTCCTCCAACCAGATTTTTTTATGCTCAGTGTCTGCATTGAGTTTATTTATTCTTACATAAATGTGTAGATGTAACTTTTTTTTTTTTGCATAAGAGGAACTAAATTTCTAAAAATAAGGTATTCTGAAAAGTTGACCCCCCCTCCATACACACACACACACACACACACACACACACACACACACACACACACACACACACACGTTCGATAGGGGTAAACAGAATTAGATTTTCCTACAATTAAACTACATGATCAGTAATAATAAATTGATAACTTCTCGTTAAACTCAGAAGCCGGAGACGAGTCCTGCGATACAAAGATTCATTTGTGCCAGGATTCCGCCTAAACCCATATCTGCATCTAGGAAAACCCCATTATAGTTACGAGTGAGCGGAAAGCCCCATCTGAAGCAAATGAGTAATGTTTTGGTTGTGTCAGTCACCCTGGCACGGACAAAGTGTTGGAGCACAAGTCATAGGACCATCTCCGCACCTTGCCAAGAAGATGTACCTCTAACCGTGCCATCTTTGTTGAAGACGAAGAAAAGAGTCAACTTTGTGAAAAACTTGTAATCATCTTATTTTGGACCTATAAAATCTCTGGTTATTCCATTTTTCCATGAAACTTAATATTTATTCGTTACGCCCCATGTAGTGTCCTCCACACTAAGAAGAAGAAGACTGGGAATTCGTGCCCCTTTAGTCCATGGATAAACACCATGCTGTGCTAGACCAAGACGGGTCTCTCGCAACACCTCATACCTAAGCCTAGTCCATAGGACAACAATCAAGTCAAACAGCTTTTTTTTTTATAAAGATGTGTTTTGTTTTTTTTTTACATTTTATTCTATATGGTGCTTACCAATGCCAGGCGTAAATCCAACAACTTTAAAATGCTTTTGGTGCCCATGCCAGTCTAATATGTCCAGGAACTATCCTGATTCCCATGCTATGTTACAGCTTATTTTTTTTTAAAAGTGGTCGTTTCTCTCATCAGACTTCTGCCAGCACCATAAGTGTAAGAACTTCCTTTTCCTCAATTGTTAGCATGCCTTGGCTTCTGCTTTCCTGCCCTGAACTGAAACCTGTCCCCTCTCATATTCCTGTATGCAGATTGATGTACAAGAGAGCAGGAGCAGAGAGGCAAGGAGAGCTACCCACACTTTGTGTAGGATGCCCCGCCCCACTTCCTGTGGGGAGACAAGGACACGCCCCCACTTCCTGTTTATCCTGTTTATCTGCTGCTGGAGATGGATTACACTTCACAACAGGCAGTATACACATAATGAGTAGAGAGATGTCTAGGTGGCCGGCATTTTGGACAGATTTTTTTTTTCTAGGGTAACAACATAATTTACAAATTGTCTTTTTTATCACATTATCTGCTGAGATGAAGTAGTCTGAAAACACAGAGGGCATTTATGCAAGAGTCTTCCAAAACTCTGGTTTCGAGGAGGTGTTTGACTTTTTATTTCAGCTTTTACAGTGCGTTCTCCAGATTTCTTAAAGGCATCCTTATGGCACACATTCCCTTTGGGACTTATTTGGACTGTCATAAACAATACAGCCCATGCTACCAGTATTTGCTCATAGTTATATAACTTTTGGTGTGTAAATCCGGTTTGTCTAGTTTGAGTAATTATTCCAACAGTTCCTGACTCTCGGCCAGATCGAGCTGACCTTTGTGGTTAGGCCATGTGGGGTGGATGTAGGAAATATGGAGTACGGTTCGACTTTTAACTCCTCCTTAATCTTTCTCCTTTTGGTTGCATCTCCGCCAGCTGTACACCAGTGCTTTTGTCAAGTCTCGAAGACACTGATCATTGAGATACTCGATTGATTTGATAACTGTAGTCATTAGTCTTCTAGAAGAACGATGTGGACCTTGGCTCATGTACCTATGATCTGGTCAGCGATGTTTCATGGCAACACTGGTCAAGATTTAAAGAGTAACTAAAATTTCATTTATAAAAAATTTGGTCTGCCATGGAAAGTTTATACAACTTTGCAGATCACTTTATTAGGGGATTTGTCTTCATTTACTGAGCAAAAAAAAATTACCTAAGTGGCTTTTCCTGCTTTTCCCCAGTCTGTTTGCCTTCAGTTGCATTGATATCGGATCGTACTCATTTGGAGTGCAGGTGATGGGTCAGGACCTGTCTCCTCCTCTGAATTTTGTGCTTATCAGACCAATCTCCTGCAGCAGCTTATTCCCAGAATCCCCAGAAGGACACAGGAGCTGAGCTGACCCATCACTGCCATCAACTGTACTCCAAACAAGTACGTTCTGATATCCGTGTCGCTAAAGGCAGGGAAGTAGACTGGGGAAATGCAGGGGTTTGAAGTCACTTTTTAATTATTTTATTTTTTTTTTTTTACAGGAATGAAGTCAAATTAACCTATAACTTTCCATGCTGGGCAAATTTATAAACGAAAAAAAAAAAAGTCACTCTTCAATGAATATACCATAATGAGACAACTATCTTAAAATTGGGCAGAGTTTCCCAACCCTTTTGGTCCTATAGCACCCTTGGTGGGAAAAAAAAAATTTACTCCTGGATGGGTATGAATAAAAAAAAAAATACCGTGTATGATACTGTGTCCCTTGTCACTACTGGACAAAATAAAAAAAAAAAATATAATATATATATATATATATATATATATATATATATATATATATAATATTAGGGTTGAACAATTAATAAAATGTTCAATTCTCTAGTTGCCTACTCCTGGCCTAATAGATATTGATCATGTGCACTAAAGAAATACACCAGACACAGTCAGCTGTAACTCTCCTTGATCAATGTGTGGCTCAGCTCCAAGAAGGGAAGTTTATTAGTCAAACACAATATTATATATCTCCTGTAAGGGGGCTCGGTTAGCTCTAAAATGGGAGTGATCGGATATATTCCATTGGTTAGTGGTTTGGGCATGAGCAAGTCCATGGGCGGATCCATGAGGTCATCAGGGTGGGTTGGTCCGTGAGGTCATCAGGGTGGGCGTCACTGTGGGTGGATCCATGAGGTCATCAGGGTGGGCGTCATCTTGGATACCAGAGCACACGGTCTGCTGATACAGGAAATGGCGGCCATCTTTAGTGTCTTCATTGTTCATCTTGGATACCAGAGCACATGGCTCTGGTACAGGAGATGGCGGCCATCTTTAGTGTCTCACTTTGATCTGAGGAAAACTTATGTAAGGTTAAACAATACATGTTATGGGTTGCTTCTCTCAATTACCTTATGTCTTGTGGTTAATTAAGTATTTGATCTTATGGCTCTCCTCAACATATATATATATATATATATATATATATATACATATATCTATCTCCATATAAAGCTGAATGTTTGTGTGCATGTATGTATGTGTGTATGTCCGGGATTGGCATCTGCACCGTCGCAGCTACGTGTTGGAGGCAAATTGACAGCTGCCAGATGTGAACAAGAGGGACTTAAAGAATGAGAGCGATGGCGCCAAAGAGTATATACTGTACAGTTGCTAAGGTGGGGCCCCGACATGGGATACTCACCACACATGGGGATATAAACACACACACAAAATGCGCCACACACTACCACGTGCTTGAACACATTTATCACTCTCAGCGCACATTTCACCACACATACACCAACCTCGCCACATAAAAGTCGAAACAGAAAAGTCACCGCTCAAAACTCGCAACATGCAATACTAGGCTGGGGATTTATCAGGCTGCCAATTTAGCTTACAAATACTGAGGTAAAAATACTGAGCAAATAACGTGTGAACGAGGTCAAATACAGGAGCAGATGACATACAGATATATACTATATACAGGAGGAGATGACACACAGGTATATACTATATACAGGGGAGATGACACACAGGTACATACTATATACAGGGGAGATGACACAGATATATACTATATACAGGGGAGATGATACACAGGTATATACTATATACAGGAGGAGATGACACAGGTATATACTATATACAGGGGAGATGACACACAGGTATATACTATATACAGGGGAGATGACACACAGGTGTATACTATATACAGGGGAGATGACACACAGATATACAGTATACTATATACAGGAGGAGATGACATACAGGTATATACTACATACAGGAGGAGATGACACACGTATATACTATATACAGGAGATGACACACAGGTATATACTATACACAGGAGGAGATGACTTACAGTTATATACTATATACAGGAGGAGATGACATACAGGTATATACTATAAAAAAGGAGATGACACATAGGTATATACAGGAGCAGATGACATACAGCAGATATATACTATATACAGGAGCAGATGACCTACAGGTATATACTATATACAGGAGCAGATGACTTACAGGTACATACTATATACAGGAGGAGATGACACACAGGTATATACTATATACAGGAGGAGATGACATAAAGGTATATACTATATACAGGAGGAGATGACTTACAGGTATATACTATATACAGGAGAGATGACACAGGTATATACAGGAGGAGATGACACACAGGTGTATACTATATACAGGGGAGATGACACACAGGTATATACTATATACAGGAGGAGATGACTTACAGGTATATACTATATACAGGAGAGATGACACAGGTATATACAGGAGGAGATGACACACAGGTATATACTATATACAGGAGCAGATGACACACAGGTATATACTATATACAGGGGAGATGACACACAGGTATATACTATATACAGGAGGAGATGACACAGGTATATACTATATGCAGGGGAGATGACACACAGGTATGTACTATATACAGGGGAGATGACACAGGTATATACAGGAGGAGATGACACAGGTGTATACTATATACAGGGGAAATGACACACAGATATATACTATATACAGGAGGAGATGACACACAGGTATATACTATATACAGGAGGAGATGACATACAGGTATATACTATATACAGGAGGAGATGACATACAGGTATATACTATATACAGGAGGGGATGACGTGTATACTATATACAGGGGAGATGACACACAGATATATACTATATACAGGAGGAGATGACACACATATATACTATATACAGGAGGAGATGACACACAGGTATATACTATATACAGGAGGAGATGACACACGTATATACTATATACAGGAGGAGATGACACACAGGTATATACTATATACAGGAGATGACACACATATATACTATATACAGGAGGAGATGACACACAGGTGTATACTATATACAGGGGAGATGACACACAGATATATACTATATACAGGAGGAGATGACACACAGGTGTATACTATATACAGGGGAGATGACACACAGATATATACTATATACAGGAGGAGATGACACACATATATACTATATACAGGAGGAGATGACACACAGGTATATACTATATACAGGAGGAGATGACACACGTATATACTATATACAGGAGGAGATGACACACAGGTATATACTATATACAGGAGGAGATGACACACAGGTATATACTATATACAGGAGGAGATGACACACAGGTATATACTATATACAGGAGGAGATGACACACAGGTGTATACTATATACAGGGGAGATGACACACAGATATATACTATATACAGGGGAGATGACACACAGATATATACTATATACAGGAGGAGATGACACACAGGTGTATACTATATACAGGGGAGATGACACACAGATATATACTATATACAGGAGGAGATGACACACAGGTATATAATATATACAGGAGGAGATGACATACAGGTATATACTATATACAGGAGGAGATGACATACAGGTATATACTATATACAGGAGGAGATGACATACAGGTATATACTATATACAGGAGGAGATGACACACAGGTATATACTATACACAGGAGGAGATGACTTACAGGTATATACTATATACAGGAGGAGATGCATACAGGTATATACTGTATATAGGAGGATTTGGCATACAGGTATATGCTATATACAGAAGGAGATGACACAGGTATATACTATACACAGGAGGAGATGACTTACAGGTATATACTATATACAGGAGGAGATGACATACAGGTATATACTATAAAAAGGAGATGACACATAGGTATATGCAGGAGGAGATGACATACAGCAGGTATATACTATATACAGGGGAGATGACATACAGGTATATACTATATACAGGAGATGACATACAGGTATATACTATATATAGTTGGAGATAACATACAGGTATATACTATATACAGAAGAGATGACTTACAGGTATATACTATATACAGGAGGAGATGCATACAGGTATATACTATATACAGGAGGAGATGACACACGTATATACTATATACAGGAGGAGATGACTTACAGGTATATACTATAAAAAAGAGGAGATGACACATAGGTATATACAGGAGGAGATGACATACAGCAGGTATATACTATATACAGGTGAGATGACCTACAGGTATATACTATATACAGGAGATGATATACAGGTGTATACTATAAGGGAGATGACAAACGTATATAATGAGGGGAAAATGAGAGGAGCGAGGGAAAATAGTGGAGTGATCGGAAAATGACAGATGTGAGGTCGAAATGACAAGTGTTAGGGGGGAATGAGAAGAGTGAGGGGGGAAATGAGAGGCGTGATGGGAAAATAAGAGAAATGAGGTGCTATAACCACAGATATCTATTATGCCCTGGCAACGCCAGGCTCTTCAGCTAGTGTATGTATGTGTGTGTATATATATATATATATATATATATATATATATATATATATATATATATATATACTAGATTGTGGCCCGATTCTAACGCATCGGGTATTCTAGAATATGCATGTCCCCGTAGTATGTGATTCGCGGCAGACTGTGCCCGTCACTGATTGGTCGAGGCAACCTTTATGACATCATCGTCGCCATGGCAACCATTATGACATCTACGTCGATACTGTGCCTGGCGGCCTCGACCAATCAGAGACGCGGGATTTCCATTATGACATCATCGTCGCCATGCTGTGCCCGTCGCTGATTGGTCGAGGCCGCGCGGCCTCGACCAATCAGAGACGCGGGATTTCCAAGACAGACAGACAGACAGACGGAAAACCCCTTAGACAATTATATATATATAGATATAATATACACATACACTGTGCCTTCTGGATAGAGAGAAAAAAAAATACCGTGCCCCTCATACTCATGCTCCCCTGTCTATATGGTGCAGGCTCAAAAGCAGCAGCATGGAGTACATTATACAACAGAACTGAGCAGTGTTGCTATGAATCCAGAATTGGAATTAGATAAAACACTTACTAGAAAGTAGCTGCATACTTTGTGTGTCTGTACCTCTTCCTGCTCCTCCTTCTCTCTGTTAAGACTTCAGTAGGCTGCTACAATCTGAACCTTTAGTAATCTGGTAGAAGTGGTTCATAAGTGGAGAAAGAAACATATTTTTCCGATCTTACAAAGTTTCTTATGTTCAGCTATACTAATTATGCCCAGTTTGTTGAAACTAGTATGCCAGTTTCAAAGGCTCAATGAAGCCTCAAAAATAAGTAAAAGGCTCTTTCCTGACCTAAGTTTGCATCTCTGTTAGATACTCGGTTTAGCATTTTTCCTCCAAATGACAATTTCCTTCAGGCTCGTACTATTGTGTCTCCTCTGTATCTTGAAATGGCCTCCTTCACACTGTCACCCTCCCCTTCATGTCCTCCGGTAGCCGAGGATTGTTAAATCGCGACCATTCATGAACATCCTCAGTGGCCCGTGAGCTGATATGGAGACGTACTTTTGAAGTCTGAATACAGCTTTAACAAGTCACTTTATGGTCCAAAGTCATCTGACTACTATCGGGGCCTGAAGATGTTCTTTGTACAAATCTGTGTAGCAAAAATATAGCCGAGAATTGATGCGAAATGTAAACCTCATTAGGCACTAGGAAAAATCGGGAAACAAAAAAGTTTACTGAATTTGATGTATGGACATGAAATTGAAAAATTACTAGTCAGTATGCAGCAAGCATACCGTAAGTAGCCTTTATTTTGTGGGCACCCAGCTTGGGGGAACATATGCCTAAAATATGATTTTTTTTAAGCAAATGAATGAGAAGTTCACAGGAGAGGGTTCATTGCTGTCTTCTAGACCAGCCTAAAGCAGGCCAACTGGTCAAACCGAAAAGAGCCACATTGCAACTGTTCCATTTCCCTGCAGTGCCTCCGCAGGTAAAACAACGAATTACAATTTTTTTTTTTTACATTTTAAACATGGGTCCTCCAGAGTGAAAAGGTCTCTTTACAGCTGATCTGGGTAATAGATGAGGGGACCCTAGTATAGACTTATTTCTGTAAGACTGTCAACCTTATCTCAGTCGATTATCTGCTTCACCCTCCGGCTCCATAGTGACCTCGTCAATGACTATGCCCCCTTCGTATTGGTCTGTGAGACACGTGATGGATATAGTTGCATATGTCAATTTTCCCATCTTTTATTTCTTTTTCTTGCAGCCGGAGACGGTGGCAACGTTAAAACGTACCATAGAGGCTCTGATGGAAAAGGGAGCCATTGTACGGAACCTGGAAAACCTTGGCGAGAAGAACCTTCCATACAAGATCTCCAAACACAACCAGCGCCACAAGCAAGGAGGGTATGGAAAACTAGCACCTGGACACCCTTCATAGAGGACATGCACATGTGTATCATATCTGTGTAGAGTGTTAGATGAGCTAAATATATATACACAATTAGTTCCCACCACTTTCCTTAAAACAATTAGGACCCCTCAAAAAAGACACACCGGACTTTAAGAATGTGTGTTATAGGTAGTGTGTGAAGTTCTACTCTTCGGCTGCTCTCTGTTCACATTGGTTTTCTGGGTTGCCACTAATTTTTCATTAATGGCCAAAGCCTAAGTCCCTATCACAGCTAAGCCATACTGTCCTGTCTCCTGGAGAATCGTCGGTAAACTTTGCCACCACCACAACTAGGTACCAGGAACATCCAAGTACCCATTCACCCCATATGATCACATACTGGGAGTGGAGGGGGTGACTTATATGCGCAACCTAATGTCGTCAGGATTGTCTGGATACCACTAATGGATGGTTGATTTTCCCTATGGAGGCCACCAGTAGCGTCACCAACTCTGCAGAAGATGCAGTCGCATCTGATGCCTAGCTTCTTGAGGAGCTGAAAAGTTCCCTTTGGCCTGCATAAAAAGATATTGTTAAAGATCTGTGATGGTTGGGGGCCCTATATTTTGTATTGGGGTCCACTAGCGGAAAGATACTTCACTAGACTGGTGGCTACCCCCAAACCACCAATTGGTAATTTGACGCCACCAATAAGTGTTCCAGTCTCCCATACCAGGTGGATACTTCTCCCCCATGCCTTTGACATTCTTACTATACATCTCTCCACCCATTAGTTTATGGATGGCAGTGATGTCCAAATAATGAAAAAGTACCAAAATAACAAAGACCTCCATTATGACTTCCCCATGGACCGGAGTTGTTGCCATAAGTCGGAATTCTTTTTTAGCAGTGCTTCCTTAATTTTTGACTACCATTCTGGAGCTCACGTTATAGTGTCAGAGAAGAAACCCGCTAATATCAGCCGGTGTTTTGCTGATGATCGGTGACATTGGAGCAGTTACCAAGTTTTTGTATTTTTTTTTTTTTCTTGGAAAATGTCATTTATGCAGTAAATCAGAGTCACTGATGTAAAGTGATACTTCTAAATTTGATTCTAACCACAGTTGGACTGTTTCCCGTGTTGTATCTTAAGAGCCAGGGCTGGCCTGAACGTATAGGCGAACTAGGCGGCCGCCTAGGGCGCCGACCCTAAGGGGGCGCCAGAGAAAAAATATCTGTAGCATCGCTTGGAAAACTGACTGACAGGTTGGTCACACTTGTCAAACATAGTGTTTGACAAGTGTGACCAACTTTTTACTATAGATGCTGCTTATGCAGCATCTATAGTAAAAGATAGAATGTTTAAAAAAAATAAAAAAAATGCTTATACTCACCTGCAGACCTCAGCGGCGTCCGTTCCGTATAGATGGTGTGTGCGCGCAGGACCTTCGATGACGTCGCGGTCACGTGAGCGGTCACATGACCGGTCTCGACCAATCACAGGACCGTGACGTCATCACAGGTCCTTCACCGCACACCAGCTACAGGAACCGAAGCGGCAACATGCACCTGAGCGGCGGGAAGACATCGAAGGTGAGTATATCACTATTTTTTATTTTAATTCTTTTTTTTTTTTACCACTTATATGGTGCCCAGTCCGTGGAGGAGAGTCTCCTCTCCTCCACCCTGGATACCAACCGCACATAATCTGCTTACTTCCCGCATGGTGTGCACAGCCCCGTGCGGGAAGTAAGCAGATCAATGGACTCCTAGGTGTGCGGAATCCCCGCAATTCCGCATTTTTAATGAACATGTTGCTTTTTTTTCCGCAATGCGATTTTTTGCACAAAAAATGCGGAATACACTGTAAATAATAGGAGGCATAGGTTAGCGTTTTTATCGCGTTTTTATAGCGAAAAAACGTGAAAAATCCTGAACGTGTGCACATGGCCTGAGAAGCTGTTAGTTGATGCGAGGGAAATCGCAGAAGAGCTTGGCATACCAGCTAATTTTGAGTCAAGTTCTGCGCCAAAATGTTTAAAGAAAAAAACCAGACAGTTCTCTTATGAAGGGAAAGATGAGCCCATAAGAGATGAGAAACAGAGTTTCAAAATTAACTTTTACGTTGCGATCTTAGATACTGCTATAAATTCAGTTGATGAGCGGTTCACTCAGCTGAAAGAAATGGAATTGAAATTTGGATTTTTGTACCACATCCGTTCACTTGAGGGAAAACCAAGCAAATTTGTTCTGGATAAGGCTAGTTTCACATTTGCGTTTAAAAACGCAGCGTTTAAAACGCAAACGCAGGTGGTGAAAAAAACGCATGTAAACGCGTGCAATCGCTGCGTTTTTTAGACGCATACGTTTTTGCATGCGGTAAAAAAAACGCGGCGTTTTGACTTGTTTACATGCGTTTTTTCCTGCATTTGCGTTTTTGAAACGCATGCTGAGAAGTGTGTGACAGCTGCCAATCATCAAAATCAACTAGAAAACCCACTATAAATAGAAATAGCTAGGGTTAGGGTTAGGATCCCTAGGGTTAGGGTTAGGATCCCTAGGGTTAGGGTTAGGATCCCTAGGGTTAGGGTTAGGATCCCTAGGGTTAGGGTTAAGGTTAGGGTTAGGATCCCTAGGGTTAGGGGTAGGGTTAGGGTTAGGATCCCTAGGGTTAGGGTTAGGATCCCTAGGGTTAGGGTTAAGGTTAGGGTTAGGATCCCTAGGGTTAGGGGTAGGGTTAGGGTTAGGATCCCTAGGGTTAGGGTTTGGATCCCTTTATCACCTTGATGGTGGGGGGTGGCTTATCAGTGTGTATTCTTGTTTTTTCGATTGAAACGCATGCGTTTAAAAACGCAACTAAACGCATGTGCTTAAAAACGCATGCGTTTACATAGACAGCAATACGTTTTTTTGCTGCAAAAAAAAGCATGCGTTTTTTTGCGGCAAAAAAACGCCTCTGGAAATTACTACATGTTGCATTTCCGCAACAAAACGCAAGCATAGAAACGACGCATGCGTCGTCAAACGCGGCAAAACGCATACAAAAAAACCGCATGCATGCAAAAAATGCAATGTGAAACCAGCCTAAGTGTAAAGCTCTGGAAAAGTCTCTTGCACACAACGAAGTAAAAGACATCGTTGCCATAGAGCAGGGGTGTCAAACTGCATTCCTCGAGGGTCTCAAACCATGCGTGTTTTCAAGACTTCCTTAGCATTGCACAAGGTGCAGGAATCATTATCTGTGCAGGTGGTTAAATGATCACCTGTGCAATACAAGGAAATCCTGAAAACATGACCTGTTTGCGGCCCTCGAGGAATGCAGTTTGACACCCCTGCCATAGAGCTATGTGGTGAACTGCAGGCAATGTCAAGACGTGTTCCAGAAGATTCATCACCAAAAGACGTTCTTGAACTTTTGCTTAAATCTGACTTGAAAGAAAGTGTCCCCAACCTGGTGGTGGCTCTAAGAATTCTTTTGACTCTGCCTATGTCCGTGGCCTCAGGAGAGAGAAGCTTCTCAAAACTAAAGCTAATTAAAACATATTTAAGGGCAAATATGATGCAAGAGAGGTTGGTTGGGTTGGCAACAATTTCGATAGAATCTGAAGTTGCTAAACAAATTAATCTCGGTGACTTGGTGTCATCCTTTTAAAAAAAAAAAAAGGCAAGGAAACTAAAATTTTAATTACCTATGGTCGTTTTTGTTTTGTGTTATTGATTACTTTGTATATATTTGTCCTATACAACTTCTTAAAAGATTAAAGAGTTAGGAGAGAGTTAATTAATCATTGTTGTTGTGGTTTATTTTGCTCCTAAATTTATATCCCAAGTTTTCATCTACTGCCAAGAATAGTAGGGGCGCAACAAAATAGTTTCGCCTAGGGCGCCGTAATCTCTCGGGCCGGCCCTGTTAGGAGCAGATATAGAGCAGATCTGACCAAAGGAAGGCAGCACAGTCGGGTCCGCTGTTCACCACCTTTATATAGTTTTCCATGATTTAAGAAAAAAAAAAATCGAAGTATATAAAAAAATATACTGTGCTGAGATTATACCTTCATACTGTATTCAAATAATACTCATCTATTGTCCACGCTGTACTGCCTGCAGTGCCCAAATAAAGCTGCTAAATGACCAAATAGTGTTGCCGTACCGTGTCTAAATAATACCTAAATACACTATTCAGATATTGCCCTCATGTACTTTCCAAACACTGCCAAGTACTGCCTAAATAATATGACCTACAATGAGCAAATAATACCTCCACATAGTGCCAAATTCATACCTTTTATACAGGGTCGACGTAATAACCCCATTTATTGTCCAGAAAGTACCGCCTTGAAATGTGAAAATAATGCTGCCATATGTTTAAATACCACCTAAATGTAATATTCCAATAGTGGCCTCATATACTTTCCGCACGTTGCCATGTACTGCCAATATAGAAAAGGAATGCAAATAATACCACCACACAGTGCCTAAATAATATCTGATACTGTGTCCATATATTTTTTTTTTTATCACAATACTACCAGGCAATGTCCAAATAAATCCACCAAGTATCCAAATATTACCACCATATGGTGTCTAAACACATTATGCAGTATAATACCTTACTACAGTGTCCAAATCTCTCATTAAACCGTCGTACAGTATGTAAAAAAAAAACACCGCCGAACACTAAATAAGACCCTCATACCATATCCAAATAATACGCTCTTATATGGTCTACACAATACCGCCGTCCAGTGCTCAAATGATACTGCCACGTGGGGTCTAAAGAACACCATCATATATTATCCACACAATAAGGTATGTTGCCATACAGTGCTGAAATAATACTCCTATACAGTGTCCACATTAAACTGCTTGGACAGGGCAGGCACCCATTCTGATTTTCATGTATAAATGCCGCTATATGGTCCTGAAGGGCCCTTATGGATACTTAGTAAAGAGCAGATGGGATGATCTTACTCCATTGGCACTCTCTTCATTATGCTACTTTACCTTTTATTATGCTTATAGATTTTCTTTCTTTTTTTGTTGTTTTTTTTTGTTTTTTTTTTATTTCAAGAGGCACTTTCTTCTAACAAGCCAACTAGTAAGGTCACGCAGTGCAGTGTTCCTTTAAGAAAAGCTCCAGGATACTTGTAATAGGCTCTATTGTGCAGGCCTGTCTGTTTTAATAAGTTACTTTTCTTCTGCTTTTTGTTAGTTGTCCGCTGGGTTTTTGTTGGTTTTTAACGTCTTTGTGAGCTCCGGGATGTGAGAGCTGCCCAGCGGGCGACACCGGATGGCTGCCAGAGAACTTGTGATGCCATTAATCTAGCTAATCGTGAGTGTTGTATGGCAGAAGAGTAAGCATGGGGTAACTGATCCGGGGGTTAACCCTCGCGACTGATCCGGTGAAATTTGGCTTACTACTGGCTGTAGGGTGTTTTGTTGAGGGGTATACAGCACTCTTTATAAAAAATGGGTGTAAGAGTAAAGGGTTCCACCCCATGCGTACAAGAAAATTATTGGATACTCAGTGCTCCAGAATGAGAAGGGATTCTTTCATTAGACAGTCCAGAACAAATATTGACGTTTCGGCCTAAAACCTGGGCCTTTATCAACCATGGATGGCTGTGGCACCTAGCACGATGCAATTTGTTGCCATCCCATAGCGTTGTCATTCCAAGAGTTACAGTTGCCTACATCTTAACAGCAATCCGTGTTTGATAAAGGCCCATGTTTTAGGTCGAAATGTTGTTCTGGATTTCTAATAAAAGAATCACTTTTAATTTCGGAGTGCAGAGTATTCAATAATTTTCTTGTAGAGTATTTTGTGTCATGAGTGTGACGTCATAACGTGCCAGAGGAGCTATGATGATACAAATGGGGTTACTTATTTTTGGGTCTGTCACCTTTATCTACCTATGCCATTAATCTACCTGTGCCTTTTATCTATGCGTGCCCTTTATCTATAGTATATAGCCAGCGGTTCAGCTTTTGGGGGTACAGCATTCAGCATTACTAGTCACACACAGAACTAGGAGATCTATACAGCTCACACTGCCTGCTCATTTTAGCATCCATATTAACATAGGCAGCAATAAACTTGCACCCCGCTTAGTTGTATTGAAGTATTTTATGAGCATACCTTTTTTTAGGACAAAGGTAATTGTGAAGAGAGGAGGAGATGGTGAGTTGTGACATCTATTGTGAATGGTGGTTCCTGTGTTATCCACTGTATATAGAGGTGTTATCAGTCATTGTACAGGAGGAGGAGGTGAGCTGTGACATCACCTATTGTGAATGGTGGATCCTGTGTTATCAGTCATTGTACAGGAGGAGGAGGTGAGCTGTGACATCACCTATTGTGATTGGTGGATCCTGTGTTATCTACTGTATATAGAGCTGTTATCAGTCATTGTACAGGAGGAGGAGGTGAGCTGTGCTATTGTGAATGGTGGATCTACTGTATATAGAGGTGTTATTAGTAGGTTCTATGTCTGGAAGGGTTTAAACAATGGGTAATTTTCTGATTTCTCATAAATTCTCTCCACCAGATATGACAAATGTATTATCCTTTTGTGTGATTGGTACAGTAATGAGCATGTGTGACCACCACTTGTATAGGTAGTGAATGCAGCAGCGGTCGCACATGCTCAGTACTACTCTATTAATAGGAGCACTTTAGGACCCTTGGTCTCATGATTGATGGTGGTTTCCACCAGTTGAACCCCAGAAATCAGCCTATGATGTGTACATGTATCATGTTTGGTGGTGTAGAAGCCCTTTTGACAACCGGTTTACCCTCCTGAATATCAAATAAAGACAGAATCCACATGTATTTCTTCATTTTAACGCTTCTGGATGGTAAAACATGATCATATTTGTAACTCATCCACTAGTGACTTCTGTAATTATATTTTTGGAAATTGAATTGCAGATTATTTAGCCGTGGAATGTAATTTCATGTCGGGTTGTTGTGTCATCTCACCGGTTGTGCCGGCCAAGGAATCGTTCTCGTCATGAGCACACAGCGCTCCCTGTCTTGGGCTCGTTTGCTCTGAGTATTTTCACACCCTCCTTAATCATCCAGCGCGGTGGAAGGAATTTTACAGCAACGGCTGAAATGAAAGAACATTCCTGTTACCTCTTATCCAAAGTCCGTGCAATATTTATCCCTCCATACAATGCAGATACATGGATAAAGGTGCAGACGGGTGACAGAGATTACAGGGTATCTTTTATGGCTGGTAAAATGGGGGATCTGCGGATGACTCACTTGTTAGTGGGGGATCTGTGGATGACGCACTGTTAGTGGGGGATCTGTGGATGACGCTCTGTTAGTGGGGGATCTGCGGATGACGCACTGTTAGTGGGGGATCTGTGGATGACGCACTGTTAGTGGGGGATCTGTGGATGACGCACTGTTAGTGGGGGATCTGTGGATGGTGCACTGTTAGTGGGGGATCTGTGGATGACTCACTGTTAGTGGGGGATCTGCGGATGACTCACTGTTAGTGGGGGATCTGTGGATAGTGCACTGTTAGTGGGGGATCTGTGGATGACTCACTGTTAGTGGGGGATCTGTGGATGGTGCACTGTTAGTGGGGGATCTGTGGATGGTGCACTGTTAGTGGGGGATCTGTGGATGACTCACTGTTAGTGGGGGATCTGTGGATGACGCACTGTTAGTGGGGGATCTGCGGATGACGCACTGCTAGTGGGGGATCTGCGGATGACTCACTTAGTGGGGGATCTGTGGATGACGCACTGTTAGTGGGGGATCTGTGGATGACGAACTGTTAGTGGGGGATCTGTGGATGGTGCACTGTTAGTGGGGGATCTGCGGATGACTCCCTGTTAGTGGGGGATCTGTGGATGACTCACTGTTAGTGGGGGATGTGTGGATGACTCTCTGTTAGAGGGGGATCTGCGGATGACTCACTGTTAGTGGGGGATCTGTGGTTAGTGCACTGTTAGTGGGGGATCTGTGGATGACTCACTGTTAGTGGGGGATCTGTGGATGGTGCACTGTTAATGGGGGATCTGTGGATGGTGCACTGTTAGTGGGGGCTCTGTGGATGACTCAGTGTTAGTGGGGGATCTGTGGATGATGCACTGTTAGTGGGGGATCTGCGGATGACTCACTGTTAGTGGGGGATCTGTGGATGACTCACTGTTAGTGGGGGATCTGCGGATGACTCACTAATTGGGGGATCTGCGGATGACGCACTGTTAGTGGGGGATCTGCGGATGACTCAATGTTAGTGGGGAATCTGCAGGTGACGCATTGTTGCAGGGGATCTATGGATGACTCACTGTTAGTGGGGAATCTGCAGGTGACGCCTTGTTGCGGGGGATCTGTGGATGATGCACTGTTAGTGGGGGATCTGCGGATGACGCACTTTTAGTGGGGGATCTGCGGATGATGCACTGTTAGTGGGGGATCTGCGGATGACTCACTGTTAGTGGGGGATCTGCGGATGACTCACTGTTAGTGGGGGATCTGCGGATGATGCACTGTTAGTGGGGGATCTGCGGATGACTCACTGTTAGTGGGGGATCTGTGGGTGATGCCCCATTGCGGGGGACCTCTGGATGATGCACTGTTATTGGGGGATCTGTGGCTGACAAACTGTTCGTGGGGATCTGGGGATGACACACTGTTAATGGGGGATCTGTGGATGACGCACTGTTAGTGAGGGATCTGTGGATGATGCATTTTAGTGGGGGATCTGCGGATGACTCACTGTTAGTGGGGGATCTGCGGATGACGCACTGTTAGTGGGGGATCTGTGGGTGACGCCCCATTGTGGGGGACCTCTGGATGACGCACTGTTATTGGGGAACCTCTGGATGACGCACTGTTATTGGGGGGCATCTGCAGATGTCATAACTGAGCGGTGAGTCTGAGGAGCAGTAAGACCGGTGCCAGTCCTGTATTTTGGTACCCTTATATGCACTCGCCTGCAGTCATGGGTAACTGCATGTACTTACTACATAGGGGGTGATGACGGAAGGGCGACTGAGGTGTGAGTGCATTTCATGGTGGGGGATGAGTCATTACAGGAAACAAAGGACTACTCTATCATTACTATAATCACCATCATCCTCTCTGTCTATTATTTTCCTGAGTAACCGTTCAGCAGTCGCTTTAACATCAGAAAGTCGTTTCTCCCTCCTTGTTGCTCACATTTCATCAGTTGCCCCCTCTGTGGCTGCATACATAACAGATAAGACACCGCTATGTGCCCACGGCATTGCCAGCCCCTTTTTTGGGGGATTAGCTTGAATAGCTTGTGTAGATGCCGGGGTGAGAGATTGAGTGCGGGGAGCAGCTTATTCCCACCCGCCCTCATCTCTGCTCTCATAGTGGAAATTTCCAGTCTCTTTGTGATGCGAGCTGCTGCAGCGCCGAGACCAAATCTGAAAATATATAGTATAGGAAATTACGACGAAAGGCACGGACGCCGCTTGCAAATCACTGGTACAAATCACTGGTACATAACTCATCTGCTGCAACCAATTTATTAAAATGGAAGTATGGTTAATATTTGCACATATTGGGTCAGGGATCACTCATTTTATGCCTCCTATCTATGATGGCAGACAGAGGAAAAACGGAACTGCAGCGCATCCGCCATAGGAAATAATGTACAAGTTACTGAACATGCATGTGTCCCGCTCAGTAAAAATGTTTCCTGTTTTACAAAACTAATTTTCAACAATGCCATTACTGAATGCTGCATTAATAGCGGGGTTGTGCCATGAACAACATTGATCACCTGTAACAAATCTGTGATCACTGGGATCTCCACTGATCATGAGATTGGGGATTCCAAAACTCCTCATGGGAAGGAAGAACCAATGAGCATGTCTGTCTTCTCTCCTCGAAACCCAATACTCCACTCCTGGAACTTTGCTGCTGCTCTATAACAATGCTCATGTCCCCTCTCCTTGAAACCCAATACTCGTCTCTTAGAAGTTTGCTGCTACTCTACAACAATGCTACTCTACAACAATGCCTATGTCCCCTGCCTGTCTCCTCTCCTCGAAACCCACCCAATACTCCACTCCTGGAACTTTGCTGCTACTCTACAACAATGCCAGTGTTCCCTGCCTGTCTCCTCTCCTCAAAACCCGATACTCGCTTCTTGGAACTTTGCTGCTACTCTACCACAATGCCCGTGTCCCCTGCCTGTCTCCTCTCCACAAAACCCGATACCTCTTGGAACTTTGCTGCTACTCTACCACAATGCCCGTGTCTCCTGCCTGTCTCCTCTCCTCAAAACCCGATACTCCCCTCTTGGAACTTTGCTGCTGCTCTACCACAATGCCCGTGTCCCCTGCCTGTCTCCTCTCCTCAAAACCCGATACTCGCCTCTTAGAACTTTGCTGCTACTCTACCACAATGCCCGCATCCCCTGCATGTCTCCTCTCCTCAAAACCCAATACTCTCCTCTTGGAACTTTGCTGTGCTCTACAGCAATGCCCATGTCCCCTGCATGTCTCCTCTCCTCAAAACCCGATATTCGCCTCTTGGAACTTTGCTTCTACGCTACATCAATGCCTGTCTCCTCTCCTCAAAACCCAATACTTGCTTCTTGGAACGTTGCTGCTACTCTACAACAATGCCCGCGTCCCCTGCATGTCTCCTCTCCTCAAAACCCAATACTCTCCTCTTGGAACTTTGCTGGTGCTCTACAACAATGCCCATGTCCCCTGCCGGGCTCCTCTCCTTGAAACCTGATACTCACAATATGAAACTTTGCTGTTCCTCCACACCGATGCCTGTGTCCCCTGATGGTCTCTTCTTCTCGAAACCCAATCATTGATTCATTGCAGCTTTGACATTCGGACCAATCCATAAAAAAAAAAAGAGCTGGGAGATTGTTTCCTCCAGCTCAGACCGAATGTCAAGGCTGCAGCCGATGGAGCAATAAGGAGTTTGGCGGGGGATTCGAGTAGTAGTACTGAGGAACTACAGCTGTTTGAAAGGTGAACGTCAGTCTTTTTTTTCCCGAAGGGCCAATTTTAGTATCATATGTAGTGAAGACCCGATATATTGGAGCAGTGATCGCATATGTTCACCAATGCTTTCTTCTTCACACAGCAGATTTGTTTGCCCTTTCTGCCATCTTTCCTTCTATTTTTTTGTACTACTTCTGCTAATAATGTGGGACCACCTCTTTAATTATCTCTAAAGAGTGTTGTTGATTCTGGAGGACCCAACCTGTCCATGAATTGCATTGACAGCTTATTAATTTTAACTTTAATACTTCATTTTTCCTGTGGTTGTGCCGGAGAATTGAAAACTTTGTAACATATCCCTGGAGGTCATTTTGATAAGCTAATTTTTGAGATACAAGGAGGTCGTCTCCTTATTAATATTTATAAAATCAAACAAACAGAGTTAAACTTCGGTGTATCAGTTGTTTTTTACCCTCCAAAATTGATGGGTTGGAAAAGTTCATTTCCAAAGGAACGAAATTGATGTGCAACAATGCTCAAATCCTCACCTGGAGTAATTTTTGGGGAATTCTAAAGAAAAATTGGATTGTGTGAAAAATCTAATTTTTTTTTTTTTTTTTTACCCTTCCAGGTACTTCCTCGTTGACTTCTACTCTCCACCCAACATTATTTCCAGCATGCTGGACCATCTGTCACGTGACATCGATGTGATCCGACCGACCATTCTGAAACACGAGGAAGAGAAGCCCCCGGAGAGACCTTGTCCTGGGATTCTTCCCGTCACTAATCTTGAGTCAAAATTCAGCCGCAGAAAAAAGAAATGAGCCGGAGTCAGGAGAAGGAGAAGTTGTCGCCACTCTTTGTGTATAAAGCATATTGCTATGTAATTTTTTTTATGTTTAGAAGAATAAATAAAGTATCATAAATTTTCAGTTATTATTTCCCTTAGCCCCTGTACCTTGCACTTGCAATATCTCATCTCTTTCATGGTCTTCAAATGTCTATGGGCCCTTGAAAAAAGTGTCTGGCCTTGATCGGTCCCTTAGTGCTTGCTATTATTTTGGAAGCGACTTCTTGTGCAGGATGGCAAAAAAATGGAGTAATTGTCCCATTAAATCGGTAAACGAGATCTCGTGTCCTGGTAAAACCCAGCTTTATATTTTGGGGCCTGATTTGACCTTTCTCCTCTATATATGCTCTTGGTATCTGGCTATCACTTTTGTTACTTTTGGAGTGGGGCGCAACATCCCCTTCCACTGTCCAATAGCCCTTCTCCGTATTAACTTCTTGGCGCCGCCTGTCCAACATTTATTGTTCTCCACTTAAGGATTTTAGTTTATTTTATCAATGATCAAATGACCACGTGGTCAAGTCCTCCAATGGGGCTAAAAAAAGGCAAATTTATCCAAAAATCATCACCCCTAAATGGTAAAATATAAAAAAAAATGAAGGGTTAATGCATAGTAATATGCAACACCTCCAAAGGAGATTCGACAGTGTCCTTTACTGGTGTAGACATTTGTTGGTACGCAGCCATCCAGAAACCTTTTTCGGTCCTACCTTCATGGCACAGCGCGGATAAGATTTTGTGTGTGTAATGAATAATTTAGAACCTGAACATTTATTACTAAACTTATTTCTAAAAAATATATAAATGTTTTATTTTTTACAATGTACTAATACAAATTAATCACTAGTCCTTAGTTGCTGAACACCTATATTTGTGGCTAAATATGTGACCCAGATATGTCAGTCAGATGATATCTGACCCGAGAGTTGAGGATGGTAACATGAAGAAATGTTCTGATCCCCCTCCGCTAAGGTCACAGGAGGCTGCACAGAGAAAAGATGTCAGTAATAGGCCATGAAGAGTGAGAGGGGTGATAACATTAAGGAAAAAATCCCATATTCCCCCTCCGGGAACAATAAAAGCTGTACAGAATAGGAGCTGACAGTAACAAGCTGTAAATTCTAAGAGGGGTGATACAATGAGGAAAAGCCCCTGTTCACCGGCCTGCAGATTGTTGAAAAACTGTGTGGAGAGGGAGGGATGTCAGTAACTGGCTGTGATTCATTAGTGGGGTGATTTACGTGAATAAAAAAAAAATTCTGTATCCCCATCAGGGGTTAATGACAGCAGTAAAGAAGGAGAGAGAACTTATGAATTGTAAGAGGGGTGATAAAACGAAGAAAAGCTCTTGTACAGCACCCACAGGGTTTCTAATTTGGTTTTTCATTTTTTTTTTCTGGACAGCTTTTCATAAGGCAGGACAGCCAATCTTTTTTGTTTACGGACGTTTTGAAAAGAACATTTAATAAATAAGATCTTAAGTGATGCAGGTCTACAGTCAATAATTCCGATATGAAGCCACTTGCTGCATTTTTAAGGGAATGGAGACTAAAGTGCCCTCTATTTTTTTATTTATTTTTTTTACTGCATCAATTTTTCATTTTTTCAATGAAATTGGTAAAAAGTGCCCTACTGCCCCTCAATTTCGAGACCACCCTGGAAAATGTAACAAGAGAAAGATGATGGTAATAGTCTTTGATATGCAAAAGGTGTGATAACGTGAAGAAAAGTGGAACAGGCTGCAACGAGGTGGTGACTTCTCCTTCAATGGAAGTCTTCAAACAGGGGCTGGGCAGACATCTGTCTGGGATGGTTTGGTGAATCCTGCATTGAGCAGGGGGGTTGGACATGATGACCCTGGAGGTCCCTTCCAACACCACCATTCTACAATTCTATGAAGCCATACAGGGAGAAAGATGAGCTCAAGGGGCTCCATGCACAGTAGACGGCTGTTGGTTCCCACAATCGTTCATCTGGCTGCTAACTCTTCCAACTCCTCCATACACAGCTCGCTTTGTCATCACACTTGATTTGGTCCTAGGTGGCCACGCACACCAATTCTATAAAATTAGTGGCCGGATGGGCCATCATAACGAGACTGGTGATAGTGACTAATTGATTTTTAAAGATCAATTTGAAAATTGGAGACCTTTTTGGCCACATTTCATATGGACATAAATGGCCCGAAATCACCAGACTTGGTGGATTATGCGCTGAAATCATTGAGGCGTGTTGCTCTTAATGAATTTGGTGCATCGTTTCGCTGCCGTGCTCCACTACCTCAAAATGTTAACATATTTGTGGCATAACTTGCATCACTTTAACTGTAACTTGTCATAAATTGAATTGGTCGGGTGCAACTGATCACTACCCGCCCCAACATCTCCGACTTCTCTAAAAGTCGGCGGAGCTGACTGGCAGTGGCGTAAAAAATGTCAAAAATTGTAAAATTTTTGCACAACTTAAAGGTCGCACAAAATGTTTGCAACATTTCAAGTTTTAGTTCAGAAATATGGCACAAAATCACTGTGATGTGTTGGGCCCAAAGACACTTTATTGTCGTGGCTTGGAATATAAAACGTTTTAAAAAGTTTGGTTGATGGTAAAAAACCTAGTTAATGATCTAGATCAAGACGAGACACTATTATGGGATCTTTATAGTGATTACTTCAATCCTGAAGTCAGGGTTTTCTTTTTCTAGAAGAAAAATTCTTAGACAATTTATGGTAGATTTTTGGGGAAACACTTCAAATCCGCCTCTAAATCTCAAAATTCCTCAAGACCTTTGAAGTTCTGTTCAGTTATTAGCAAAATGTGTACACATAGCCTTATGATGTTTTTGTGCATGCAATTTTTTCCCAGCAATATTGGAGGGTTTTTTTTGTTTTGTTTTTTTAAATCAGAGTTTCAAGAATTACTATTTTGCTTTCTTTTATGGAAAGAAACCGAACCATGACACTATAAACTTATTTTACCAGTAGAATCAATAGAAAACTTATTCAAAGACTATTTGAAGTGGATTTTGTTGCTAAATCGGCTCCAAAGTCCATGTTGAAAATCTGTGTACACTTAGCCTAAGTCTTTTTCGTCAGGTGAGAAGCGTCTTCTAGTTGCCCTAACTTATTTATTGGTAGTACTGATAACCTTTAAGAAACAATTACTGCCTATAAGGAGTATTGTGAATGAATAAATCAAAGGAAACCTTTGGGTGAGTCTAGTGTGTGCTTATTTTCCGGTCATTCGGTACATTGTTACACCTCTGCTGGACCCCAGCCAATCGGCTCCATCCAGCTAAGAGACTTTGTTTTTCCCCTGAACATTCCATACGGAATTCTCGTAGCTTAGAAATAATCGTAAGGCTCCTTGAATTTACAGTGTTGCACTTAATGCAAAAGTAATTTTCAAGAGGACTGTAGCCTTCAAGATTCCTTCCCGGAAGTCTTTCATGGTCTTAACTATGATGAAACGAGATACTTCTACTAAATGGATTATCTGTTTTGGACAATGCTTTTCCAGTAGAAAGGACACAATACTCCTGGGAATCATCTGTAATCTAAGGTGGAATCTGAAAATTGATCAATTTCCCTGCAGAGCCACCATTGGGCAACTGAAGCTTTACACTAAAAAGTAGGGATTACCCAATGTGGTGGTCAACGTCCCATGTGTCATTCTTGAAGGACAAGTCGCTTGTTGATCTGATCAAGAATCAAAGGATTTGTTTCCCTTGCTATCCCATATACAGTTACAAGTCAAAATACACAGTGATGTGTAGCCCAAAATGTCATGGCCTAGATCGTGTCCCGTAACCTGTGGCACAGGAGCCACATGTGACTCGTAGGCCCATGATCTGTGGCTCGCGGCTGCCTGCCAGCTTGGTGCATTAGCACCAGGTCTAGCTAACAACTATGAAGAGTAGGTCTCCAGATGGTGAATTTTGTGAGTATCCCTGCACAAAGAGCAGATCTGAATGTGCATATTCTGGCCTTTGGCTGTCACTATGCCAATAATTGGGGGGCTTTGTGTGTTGCTAATGTGAGGGAGGCGGAATGTGACTTGCGGCTCTTAGACCTAAATGTGGCTCGAAAGGTTGGGGACCACTGGCCTAGATACTTCTTCTTGACCGGCTTTTGTGGGGGTGTTCAGACTATAGTTGATCAGCTATTTTTTTTTTTATAACTTGCATAGAATTAGATTGGCTTACATACATTCGTGAAAAACACACCATGCTCAGATCGTAATGTCTGGCCAGATCAGCTGGTCTCAGGAGCTGAGTGAACTACCTAAATATGAGGCAGCTAACTCAAGTCAAAAAACCCGATGTCATGATAGATGTTGGGACCCAAGCTTGGTCACTGTATCATGGACATATGAATCTGGTCTTTCATGTCAGATTTTTTTCTTATATGTGAAAATGTTCCGTATATTTTTTTCAGTGTGACGGGGGCATTTTTGGTCGGTAGCGTCTTCTACCCAGTAAACAGCAACATGGATCAAAGTAGGAGATCTGAAAAGGCACCTTCATTGTAATGGGTCCATGATCCATTTGCAAAATTAATAGATAGCAGGCATCCCTAAAAAAATCTAATCTGTGGAAAAACACTTATAGGGGTTATCTGGTGAAAATAAGTATTGGAATAAGTTATAACTAGATGGGTGGGGGTCCGACCGCTGGAATTTGGACTAATCGATAGCATAGGGGACTTAAATCCCTGATAGGATGGAGTGGCAGTGTGCGTGTAGCCTGCGCTCCATTCATTCCCTATGGGTCTGCTGACTGCTGCGCTTTGCGTTTTCCATCAGCTCCATGGGGAATGAATGGAGCAATGATCCGGAATCCAATCTGCCATTAAACAATCTGCCGTTCTGTGCACCTCCCAGCGGTCAGACCCCATGATCAGTAAGTTATCACTTATCTGGCAGATAGGTGGTAACTTGTTTTCACTGAGCAACCCCTTTAAATGCAAAAAGTAGCGGATATTGTCACCTTTTCTTACAAACTGAACCTTTGGTGGGTGGCAAATCCCCTTAAGTAACGTAAGGGGTATAAGCTTGTTTAAAGGGGTTATCCTAGAATTTTTTTTTATTTCCCTGTAGTCCAATAACTCCTCTAAAATTACTCGCCCAGGTTTTCAGATTCTCTCTAGCTAATCTATTTCATATTTTTGTGTCTCTGCCGAGTGTGAAGTGGATGATACTTCAGTGTTGCCCATGTGACCACCATAAACTGCATTTCCCAAAACCCCTTGCTCCCCACAGATGACATTACATACGCCTCCAAACTGCTCTGTGTTCTGCTAATGGCCACAGGGGCAGACTTGACATGAGAAGCTTAGATCAGACTGAGAAAAAATTTGCTGCGTATATCAGATGAGACCCGCCAATGCAAGTCAATGGGTGCGAGAAAAAAAAAAATCGCACGGCACAGGGATCATGCATGTACTGTCTGATTTTTACACACCCATCTCCTAGAAAATCCAACATTTCCTCTGCCAGGTACTGCAGATTCACTGTGTGACCCGTCAGAATAGAAGGGATTGAAACATGTCCGTGACATATATAATTAGTGCAGTGCTTGTGTAGCGTACTGTACATGTATTTATCTAATAAACAACTTAAAGAAAAAAATGGTGTGGTGTCCCCTGAAATTTTAATAACCAGCAGAGGGAAAGCAGGCTGCTGGGGGCAGATGTTTCTATGCTGGGAATAGCGTAATATTTATGGAGCTTCCCAGGCTATTAATATCAGCTCACAGCTGTATACTTGGCTTTTACTGATTATTAAAATGGGGGACCTCCCCAGAAAAAAAAATCTCATAATTAATAATCAGCAAAGGCTAGGCAGACAGCTGGTGGCTGATATTCATAGCCTAGGAAGGGGCCATGGATATTGTCCCCCCGCCCAGACTAAAAACATCAGCTCTCCGCTGCCTCAGAAATGGCACATCCATAAGATGTGCCACTTCTGGTGCTTGGCCTCCGCTTTTCCCACTTGTCCTGGTGCGTTGGCAAGTGAGGTAATAGTATTGGGCTTGGCAATATAAATCTGATATCAACCCAAATACTATAATTAGTAAAGGCTAAGTATACAGCTGTCAGCTGATATTAATAGCCGAGGAAGCTCCATGTTTATTACCCCCCTGCCCAGGCTAGAAACATCAGCCCCCAGCTGTCTGCTTTCCCTCAGCTGGTTAACAAAATTTCAGAGAATCACAAGCCATTTTTTTCAGTAATTCGTATATATATGTATTGAAGAATATTTACTTTGAAAACTATAAATGGCATAGAGTAATTCTCTGTTACAGTTGATGTTCAAATCGCATTGCATGTGCATGTCATTTGGATGTCAGACAGATGCTAGGTGAGAAAAATCGGATTGTACTAGCATGAAACTTGCATGACACTCGTCCGACTTTTCAGAACAACATTGAGCCAATTTTATTCACACTAATGAGTATGAGCCCTTAGACAGATTTCCCCTATACATCCTCTTCAGGCTCCAAATTTGTATTTGTTGCTCATAGCAACCAATCACATCTTGGCTTTCATTTTACCAGAGCTCTTTTCAAAATTAAAGCTGAGCTCCGATTGGTTACTGTGGACAACCAAAACAGTCTCTTTTTAGATGGCATAAATAATGGCCCAGGTGTATTTATAATAAGCAGGAGTCCATTATATGAAATATTGACAACATTATTCGCGCTTAATAACCGGAGTTCCTCTTATTCTTCGTGTTACACAACTGAGCAGCACAGTCGCAGAGGAGGCTAAATGTTCCTCCTTTGACACAGTGTCCGACTTGTGCAGCGAGGACCCCGCAATGAGCCATCTCACTGCAAAGTAAGACGAGGATTCCCGCTATAGGAAATTAGCCGGTTTCTACTGAGCATGTGCGACCACTTATGAGAGCGCTACAGGACGTATCCAAGGGCAACCAGGGAAGCAAAAGCTTCTGACATGCGGGTTTTCGGGGGTGATATCCGGAAGGGCGAGCACTTTTGGAAATTGATTGCATTTGACAACTTAATTTATTTGAGGGTTTTAAATCATTGAGCTGTGATTCATATTTTTGGGAATAACTCTTTTAACTTTTTTCTTTTAGGGGCAGGAGCCTGATATTGTAAATAAAACCTTGTATTTTTTTACGAAAGTAGCTTCTTCAGTACAGTGTGTTTAGTACGGGGCACATCCACAAAACTATTTGCAGAATGTGGGCGAAATCGAGTGGAATTTTACAGCATTTTGTGTCAGTGACAGCAGTGTCTTCGGCCGGAGTGCGGGATTAATAACTTGATCCGCATGGTAAGGATGAAACATTGGATATCTTGGTCGGTGTCAGCCGTACGGTCATCATAAGGTTATGGAAAACTGAGAGAGAACACAGGAGGTTTATATATAAATACGGCAAGACTTGAATGAAGGCATTGACGAGGAGTCTATCTCGTCGGCTTGTGTAGAACTACAAATACCATCATGATGTACCAAACCGGCATCCTGCAGTTTTATTTCTAGTTGTCTAACACCTGGAGCAATCTCGACATCGGCTTTTCTGTAATGCCATGAATTGCTTGCCAATAACAAGAGTCGAATTTAAGATGCTTGCAGCAGATCAGCTTCCTCCCAGCGCCCCCTCCGCTTCTTATCAGGAGAGTGGAATTTTCCACCGTCTTTGTAAGTGGCAGAAAACAGTAGCAAAGACAGAAGGCTGCCGGTGTGATACAATGGGCACATTTATAGCAGAAGAGCCTGGGCAGTTTATATAGATGATGGCGGCAGGATGCAATGAGAGATTAATGTGCGGTGGTCTGATGTACGACCACATTAACATTTACCATGCCGTATATATAGATCGGCTCGTATGATGTAAACTAGACTATCTATAGAGAGTGAGACAATAGGGGTTAATGAGGATTTAGGAGGAGCTGGGACATGTAAGGTGATGAGTAGGAGTAATTAATCTCTCAGTTCCTCAAACTCAATGTGGACAAATCTGAACTCATCATCTTTCCTCCATCTCATAGATCTTCCTAACCTGACCTATCTATCGCAATTAACGACATCACGCTTTCCCCTGTACCTGAAGTCCGCTGCCTCGGAGTAACCCTCGACTCCGCCCTGTCCTTCAAACCGCACATCCAAGCTCTTTCCACCTCCTGTCGCCTCCAGCTCAAAAATATCTCCAGAATCTGTCCTTTCCTCAACCATCAATCTACTAAAATGCTTGTGCATGCCCTCATCATCTCCCTCCTTGACTACTGCAACATCCTTTTCTGTGGCCTCCCTGCTAACACCCTTGCACCTCTCCAGTCCATCCTTAACTCTGCTGCCCGACTAATTCATATCTCTCCTCGTTACTTCTCCGCTTCCCCCCTCTGCAAATCTTTCCACTGGCTCCCATTCCCTCAGCATATCCAGTTCAAATTACTAATACTGACCTACAAAGCCATCCAAAACCTGTCTCCTCCATATATCTCTGACCTATTCTCCCGATATCTTCCCTCACGTAATCTCCAGTCCTCCCAAGACCTCCTTCTCTCCTCCACTCATATTCGCTCCTCACCCAACCGCCTCAAAGACTTCTCCCGAATATCCTCCATCCTCTGGAACTCTCTGCCCCAACATGTTCGACTATCAGCCACATTCGGATCCTTCAGACGGAACCTGGAAACCCACCTCTTCAGGAAAGCCTACAGCCTGCACTGACCCCGCTGCCTCCTCACCACTACCGGAGATACTGCCTCACCAACACCGGAGCTCCTGCAACCCCCAACCTACTGTCTCCTTCCCCATATTCCTGCAGAATGTAAGCCGGCAAGGGCAGGGTCCTCGCCCCTCTGTATCAGTCTGTCATTGTTAGCTTGTTTACTGTAAGCGATATCTGTAACTTGTATGTAACCCCTTCTCATGTACAGCACCATGGAATCAATGGTGCTATATAAATAAATAATAATAATAATAATAACAAATGTGCTAATAGTATTATATGTCTGGTGGCAAATGCAAGAAGTCTTGGAGACAGAATTAATGAATTGGAGACCGTTATGTCAGCCGCAGATTACGATATAGTGGGCATTACGGAACCCTGGCTCGACAAAAGCCATAACTGGTTTCATGACATTCAGGAAAGACACGAAATACAAAAAAAAGGTGGAGGAGTGTGTATGTTATTGAAATTCAACTTAAGACCTGTGCTCAATGACGATATTGGGGGCACTGCGACAGTGTAGAGTCAGTATGGGTAACTATACGTTGGGATGGCAATAATGTAAAGATGCTAATTGGAGTTTGCTATAAGCCTCCTAATATAGCTGAACAGGTAGAGGATGAAATGCTGCAACAAATAAAAAAGGCAGCAAATAATAATAGGTTCCTTAATATGCGGGATTTTAACTATCCGGACATTCAATGGGACATAGAATCTTCTGGTTGTGCTAAAAGCTATAAGTTCTTATCCACAGTTCAAGATAATTACCGCAGCTGGCAGATGATCAAACCAGGAGAGGTAATCTGCTGGATCTGGTCCTGTCAATCAGACAAGATACAATTTCTGATCTACAGGTCAGGGAGCATTTGGGACCATAATATGGTAAGTTTCAATGTAATATTCAATAAAACATTTCACATGGGAAATGCAAAAACCTGGAACTTTAGGATAGATGATTTCAACAAATAAAGGGAAGAGCTTAATCGCGTAGACGTAGGGATATCGAACATAAATGGGGCATGCTTAAGGATATACTACTAGAATCATGTAGGAAACTTTATATCCTCTGGTAATAAAATGTCCTGGAATAAAAAGAAATCACCATGGATAAATAAGACAGTACAAAGTTAAATAACACAAAAACAACGGGCCTTCCAAGTCCTTAAAGGGAACCTGTCACCCCCAAAATCGATGGTGAGCTAAGCCCACCAGCATCAGGGGCTTATCTACAGCATTCTGTAATGCTGTAGATAAGCCCCCGATGTATCCTGAAAGAGGAGAAAAAGAGGTTAGATTATACTCACCTGGGCGGGCAGTCCGATCCGATGGGTGTCATGGTCCAGTCCGGGGCCTCCCATCTTCATAGGATGACGTCCTCTTCTTGTATTCACGCTGCAGCTCTGGCGCAGATGTACTTTGTCTGCCCTGTTGAGGGCAGAGCAAAGTACTGCAGTGCGCAGGCGCTGGGACAGGTCAGAGAGGCCTGGCACCTGCGCACTGCAGTACTTTGCTCTGCCCTCAACAGGACAAAGTACCCCTGCGCCGGAGCGTGAAGACAAGAAGAGGACGTCATCTGATGAAGATAGGAGGCGCCGGTCCGGACCGCGACGCCCATCGGACCGGACCAGCAGCGGGACCGCCCCTGGGTGAGTATAATCTAACCTCTTTTTCTCCTCTTTTAGAATGCTGTAGATAAGCCCCTGATGATTGTGGGCTTACCTCACCCTCGATTTTGGGGGTGACAGGTTCCCTTTAAGGCCAAGAATACAGAAATAGCATTTCAGAAGAATAAAAATCTAAGTAGGAAATGAAAAAAAAAAACAAGCTGGCAAAGTTATCTACAGAGAAACAAATCGCCAGTGACATTAAAATGAATCCAACAAATGTTCTAAATACATCAATGCCAAAAAGAACAAAACAGATGGTATCGGCCCCTTAAAAGATGATAATAAGATAATTATACAGGACAAATAAAAGGCTCAGATATTAAACAGGCAGTTTTCATCCCCGTTCACCAATGAACTGTCTGATACAGGGATAATTCAACAAGGCAAAAATCAAAGTTCACTACCTGATAGAACTAGTTTAACACAAGAACAAGAAGTACGCATGCGTCTGAGCAAATTAAACATTGACAAATACCCTGGCCCAGATAGCATTCATCCATGGATACTGAGGGAGCTGAGCTCAGTAATTTACAGACCTCATTCTTAGACTCTCTTGTAACAGGAGTAGTGCCATAGGACTGGAGGATGGCTGATGTGGTACTGATATAAAAGGAAGGTAAGAAGGTGGATATGGGCAAGTACCATCCGGAAAACCTGACATCAGTAGTGTGCAAAGTTTTGGAGAGTATTAGAAAAAAAGGTTCCCCACCTCTGGTCTAAATTATGCCACCCTGCTGTAGGATAGCAAAAAGAGGGGAGTCCTGGTTTAGTACTCTTGTTGTCGCGGTGGAGGCCATCATGGAAACATAAGGAAATTAGCTCAAAACTAAGCAGTGAAGGTAAATAGAAGGCACCAGCAAGGTTGACTAACCATAAGAAATGCATCTACACTTTCATTTCTTGGATGGAGGATCACTTTAATCAGCCACCATTGAGCCATGTTTCATCCAAATCACTTCTTCATAAGGCATTGAAAATATTGCAGGGTTGGACTGGACTTTTAGATTATCATACAGGCATAAAAATAGATCCAGCAGAAGACCATCTCATTCAGAAATGACAGACTCCTCTGATGCTTGGACCTAGATCAACACAATAATAGGATCAGCAGAAGACAACCTTCATTTGGAAGTAACTGTATCCTCCAGGGGTTCCCGGTGCTGGCACAACAATGGGCCCACCAAAACTTAACCCTGTTTGAAAGTAACAGTATCATCTGGCGGTCCCACTCTCTGACACAAAAAAGAACCAGCAGAAGACAACCCTTATTTGGAGGTGATAGTATCCTTCATTAGACCCTGGGTTTCACATAATAGACCTAGCAGAAGACAATCCTCATTTAGAGGTGACATTATCACCTGGAGGCCCTAGGTTCTAACACAAAAGCTTTCAGTCAAATTGTTTGTTCCTAGGGCATAGATGATATTACAGCATTGGACTCACCAACTGGTGTCTCCTCAGTGACCTCCAGGCTCTGGAAAACAAAAAGGCTTAGCTAAAGCTAATACCATTTGGAGGAGAGGGTATCTTCCAGAGAAGCTAGGATCTGACTAGATGACAATCTGATTTAGAGATTACCGTATTCTTCAGTGGTCCCAGAGTTAAATATCCAACAGAAGACAATCCTCACTTGGACGGTATCCACCAGTGGTCCCAGGTTAGGGCACGATAATGGGCCCAGTAGAAGGCAGCGCTTATTGGAAGTTGATTTTATCCATCGGTGGTCCCAGATTAGGGCACAATTATGGGTCACAGCTAGTGTTGAGCATTCCGATACCGCAAGTATCGGGTATCGGCCGATACTTGCGGTATCGGAATTCCGATACCGGGATTCCGATACTTGCCGCGTATCGGATACCGGAATCGGAAGTTCCCAGATTCAAAATTCCGAAATTCAGCCAATGAGAATGATTCCAAGTGTGGGCACATCCTGTTTAGCATGGAGGGCATGAAACTACTGGCAAGGCTGTGATTGGCTGCTGAAATGATGTCATGATGCAGTTTAAAAGTCGCTGGCGCCATTTTGCGATCACTCTGCTGTGAATTCAGTTAGTGACAGGACGCTGTTTGCTGACTGAGGGACAGTTTAGAGATAGCGATTTGCTTCTTTGTGCTTTCCAAAGGCTAACTTAGCAACCGCTGTGTTCACCTACTATTCACCTTGCTTTTGCCTTGTAGCGCTGTTTTCACAGCGATCTGCAAGGTCTGTGTGTGTGTGTGTGTGTGAGTGCAGCCCACTCTCTAGTCTGAGTGCAGCCACATAGGCCATCCATAGCTGGTTGTATTCAGTTCAGGGAGGGTGGTTCATTGCCTCATACTGTTCTTTTTTTTTTTTTTTTTTTTTTTCAAGTAGTGTAGTCTGCTGCTAATTTATTCAAAAAAATCCTATTAGTGTCTTTCCACCCGTCTCCAGCTAATTTGTGGAAAAACACTACATAGGATAAAGTAGAGGAGGGTTTTTGGGCCTTGCAGCGCCGTTTACGGCTGTCTGCACGGTCTCCGTGTGACTGCAGCTCGCCCTGTAGTCTGTGAGCAGCCGTAGCCTGGTTGTCTCCAGCTCAGGGTTGTTCACTGCGTCATACCGCCAAATCAATTTTAATTTTTTTTCAAGTAGTGTAGTCTGCTGCTAATTAATTTAAAAAAATCCTATTAGTGTCTTTCCACCCGTCTCCAGCTAATTTGTGGAAAAACACTACATAGGATAAAGTAGAGGAGGGTTTTTGGGCCTTGCAGCGCCGTTTACGGCTGTCTGCACGGTCTCCGTGTGACTGCAGCTCGCCCTGTAGTCTGTGAGCAGCCGTAGCCTGGTTGTCTCCAGCTCAGGGTTGTTCACTGCGTCATACCGCCAAATCAATTTTATTTTTTTTTTCAAGTAGTGTAGTCTGCTGCTAATTAATTTAAAAAAATCCTATTAGTGTCTTTCCACCCGTCTCCAGCTAATTTGTGGAAAAACACTACATAGGATAAAGTAGAGGAGGGTTTTTGGGCCTTGCAGCGCCGTTTATGGCTGTCTGCACGGTCTCCGTGTGACTGCAGCTCGCCCTGTAGTCTGTGAGCAGCCGTAGCCTGGTTGTCTCCAGCTCAGGGTTGTTCACTGCGTCATACCGCCAAATCAATTTTATTTTTTTTTCAAGTAGTGTAGTCTGCTGCTAATTAATTTAAAAAAATCCTATTAGTGTCTTTCCACCCGTCTCCAGCTAATTTGTGGAAAAACACTACATAGGATAAAGTAGAGGAGGGTTTTTGGGCCTTGCAGCGCCGTTTACGGCTGTCTGCACGGTCTCCGTGTGACTGCAGCTCGCCCTGTAGTCTGTGAGCAGCCGTAGCCTGGTTGTCTCCAGCTCAGGGTTGTTCACTGCGTCATACCGCCAAATCAATTTAATTTTTTTTTCAAGTAGTGTAGTCTGCTGCTAATTAATTTAAAAAAATCCTATTAGTGTCTTTCCACCCGTCTCCAGCTAATTTGTGGAAAAACACTACATAGGATAAAGTAGAGGAGGGTTTTTGGGCCTTGCAGCGCCGTTTACGGCTGTCTGCACGGTCTCCGTGTGACTGCAGCTCGCCCTGTAGTCTGTGAGCAGCCGTAGCCTGGTTGTCTCCAGCTCAGGGTTGTTCACTGCGTCATACCGCCAAATTAATTTTATTTTTTTTTCAAGTAGTGTAGTCTGCTGCTAATTAATTTTAAAAAATCCTATTAGTGTCTTTCCACCCGTCTCCAGCTAATTTGTGGAAAAACACTACATAGGATAAAGTAGAGGAGGGTTTTTGGGCCTTGCAGCGCCGTTTACGTCTGTCTGCACGGTCTCTGTGTGACTGCAGCTCTATCTGTTGTCAGTTCAGCCCCCAAAAAAGAAATAAATAATAAAGTTCACCAAACACACCAGTTACACCACTTTACATTTCTGTAGGCCACATTAGCTCATATTAAAGTCTAGTCCACACTTTAGAAAATTAGTGTTTCTTATACCTGTTAGGAGGAGTTGCTCAGGAATAAGCACACAAATCCGTTAGTACTTTTCTGCTTATCTTTATCAGTCAACCAAGATGAAGAAGGCAGTGAGTAAGGCACGTGGGCGTGGGCGTGGGCGCGGAGCAGGGAGGGGACGTGGGGATTCTGTGCCTGCTGCGGGCACCGGTGACTCATCAGCACCCACTTTCACCAGGCAACAGTCATTCATGCGCAGCTTTGTGTCAGAGCGCCGTACACCGCTGCTGCGTCAAGACCAAATTGAAGCTGTTGTCGGATGGATGGCAGCTAATGCATCAACTTCCATTAGTGCCACATCCTCTCAGACACAGAGCACTGGAGAGCAGCCATCTGTCTCTTCACCACCTGCCAAATTGCCCAGGCAGACAGAGAGCCCAGGACAGGAGCCGTCTCTACTTCTGTTCTCTGAATCTCTTGGCTTGGAAACAGGGGGCCAGCCAAGCAGCATTGGAGAAATGGAAGAAGAGGCAGGGTGCAGTGATGCCCAACAGCTTTTTCTGTCTTCCTCTGAAGAGGCGGGTGGGCCAGTGGCTCCGGTCACCACATCGCAGGCCGCATCAGCTGATGATGACACTCAGGTGCCACTTACTGGTGCGTGCTCTGCTGCTGAGACTACCCAGGAGGAGCAGTTGGGGGCAGAGGGTAGTGTAGATGATGAGGTCCTCGACCCATCTTGGCGTGAGGGACAGGAAGGTGGTGGGAGCAGCTCTGAGGAAGAGATTCCCCGTACGGCCCAAAGAGGGAGAGGGAGGGGGAAGACTGCGGATCCTGCAGCCTCCGCTTTGGCACCCGTTAGGAGCATGTCTCTTCCAAAAGCCAAAAAGGGCGCTCCCAAGACTTGCAGTGCCTGGTCCTTTTTTGACACAGTTGCAGATGACATTTGCTATGTCAGATGCAACGTGTGTCATCAAAAAGTCAAAAGAGGTCGAAATGTCAGCAACCTCAATACCTCCAACATGTGGAAACATGTGCGCAACAGGCACCCGGCGGAGTTAGAAAAACACACTGAAGAGGTAGGCCAACCAACAGCGGCAGCTACCACCTCTTCAGCTCGTGTTGCCTCTTCCTCTAGCTCACACGCAGCTGGTTCGGCTTCCTCCCAGGATCGCCGTGGAAGAACCTCTGGCCCTGTTGTCCAGAGACCCGCTGTAATTCCACCCGCAGCACCACTTTCCCAGTCATCCACACACTCCCAGCCCAGTCTACAGCCATCGGTAGTACAGGCATGGGAGAAAAGGCGGCCTTTCTCGTCAAACCACCCACGAGCACAGGCTCTGACTGCAGGCATTGCCAAACTGCTGTCACTGGAAATGCTGTCATTCAGGCTGGTGGAGACTGACAGCTTCCGTGACTTGATGTCATTGGCAGTCCCACAGTACAATGTGCCCAGCCGCTTTTACTTCAGCAGGCAAGCCGTCCCTGCCCTGCACAAGCATGTGGAGGGACACATAAAACACGCGCTTCTGAACGCCGTCAGTAGCAAGGTCCACCTCACCACCGATGCGTGGACCAGTCAACATGGACAGGGGCGATACCTTTCCCTCACTGCCCATTGGGTTAATGTCGTTGAGCCAGGTACAGACCGTGCGAGTGGCGCAGGACGTGTCCTGCCCACTCCAAGGATTGCAGGAATCCATTCTGTACGCATTGACTCCTCCTCTTACACCAGTTCCTCAGAATCATCGCTGCAGGAGCCGTCACAGTCCACCTCCACATGGACCCGTGATGAACGTGTACCTGTTACGACCGACATGAGCACAGCCGTGGCCAAACGTCAACAGGCCGTGTTGAAATTAATTTTTTTGGGGAATCGTAGCCACACAGCGCAGGAGCTCTGGAATGCCATCAAGCAGGAGAGCGATGTGTGGTTTGTGCCAGCGAATCTCCAGCCAGGCATGGTAGTGTGTGATAATGGCCGAAATCTGGTGGCAGCTCTGGGCCTCGGCAACCTCACTCACATCCCATGTCTGGCACATGTGCTCAATTTGGTCGTGCAGAGCTTTTTGAGGGACTATCCGGATCTTGATGCACTGCTGCACAAGGTCCGCCTAGAGTGTGCTCACTTGCGGCGTTCCAGCACGGCAAAAGCGCGCATTGCGGCTCTGCAGCGCCGACACCGCCTGCCGGAACATCGCATCATATGTGACCTACCTACCAGGTGGAATTCCACGTTACATATGTTGGAGCGGTTGTGTGAGCAGCAGCAAGCTGTAATGGAGTACCAGCTGCTTCAGGCGCAAAAAAGTCGCAGTCAGCGCCGTACAGACTTCACAACCACAGAGTGGGCCACTATGAATGACGTCTGCCAGGTTTTGCGTCCCTTTGATTATTCCACGCGGATGGCGAGTGCAGATGATGCACTAGTCAGCATGACTGTCCCCCTTATCTGCCTGCTTGAAAAATCACTGCAAGCGCTAAGGGATGATGTTGTGGAAGAGGTGGAGGATGAGGATTCACCATTTCCATCATCTTCTGGACAGTCAGCGCCACGTGGTTCCTCACAAACGCGTAGGCAGGGGACAGTTTGTGAGGAGGATGAGGAGGAGTCAATGGAGGAGGAAGACGTCCGTCCAGAGGAGGGAGTTACCGAATTGTCCAGTACTCAGTGTGTACAGCGAGGGTGGGGTGATGACGAGCAGGCAGAGATCACGCCTCCAGCAGGGGACAGCGTTTCTTGGGCAGTTGGCAGTCTGCAGCACATGGTGGATTACATGCTGCAGTGCCTGAGAAACGACCGCCGCATCGCCCACATTCTCAACATGTCTGATTATTGGGTGTTCACCCTCCTCGATCCTCGCTACCGGGACAACGTAGAAAGCCTCATCACACCGTTGAACCGGGAGCGAAAAATGCGGGAGTACCAAGACACACTGGTCAATTCCATCATCTTCTCCATTCCAACTGAGAGAAGTGCTGCTAGTGCATTACAAAGCAGCTCAGTGCGTCCAGGCAGTGGAGGAGGCTCTGCACAAAGAGGGAGCAGAAGCAGTGCCTCTGCCCAAGGCAAGACCAGTATGGCCCAACTGTGGCACAGTTTTCTGTGCCCCCCACAAAAGTCTACACCATCACAGACGGCTCCAGTCAGCAGGAGGCAACGGTTCCGTCAGATGGTGACAGACTACATGTCTTGCCCTCTTGCTGTACTCCCAGACGGCTCTTCCCCTTTCAAGTTTTGGGTCTCAAAGCTGGATACATGGCCAGAGCTAAGCCAGTATGCATTGGAGGTGCTGTCTTGTCCTACGGCCAGTGTATTATCGGAACGTGTCTTTAGTGCTGCAGGTGGTGTACTAACTGACCGTCGCATGCGACTATCCTCCGATAACGTTGACCGGCTTACTTTCCTGAAAATGAACAAGGCCTGGATCTCGCAGGAATTTGCCACTCCTCCTCCTGATTAAATAATTAGGTCACTGTATACGTTATCCAGGTCTCCTGTTGTGTTCATCTTTCTACCACCTGAACTTAAATTCCTGTGCTCCAACACCGCCAGTTGAGGCTCAGAAGTGCCGTCTGCACAGTCAAAACATACGACCCAGTGTTATTGGGTTTCAGTAACGTCAGCTGATCCCCAGCTGTGTAGCCGGCAATGTGTCATGCGACCGCCACGCTGACACAACAACTGAAATGTAAGGGAATCTGTCCCCCCCCCCCCAAGGCGTTTGTTACTGAAAGAGCCACCTTGTGCAGCAGTAATGCTGCACAAGGAAAAGGTAGCTATTTTTGTTTAGCTCCTTGCACACGCAGAACTTAACACTTATAAAATGTGTCCACTGATACCGTAAAACCGTCCCGGAGGTGGGACTTTCCTTCGTAATGTGACGCAGCACAGCCGTCATTCCTACCCCCCCGGCGCCGCGCACCGGCTCCTCAGCGTTGTTTTATTCCGTCCCGGAGCCTGCGCTGTTATGTTATCCCGTGGCCAGGCACACTTAGCGCTGCCCGTCTTCTGGCATCATTTGGTGTCAGGATGGCTGCGCCTGTGCGGCCGCGCTGGCAGAGAGCCCGCCTCGCAGTGTCTTCTGATTTAATCCCACTGGGGGCCTGGGATCCATGGACATGCGCAGTGCATATCTGAACCTCCACCTCTCACTCATTTCCCTATGGCTTCTTCAGACTGTTCGGTGTCAGCTGGTCCCTAATAGCATGCCACGGCCGTGACACCGCACAGTCTTAAGAAGCCGTAGGGAGGGGAGTGAGAGGCGAGGATATGCACTGCGCATGTCCATGGATCCCAGGCCCCCAGTGGGATTAAATCAGAAGACAATGCGAGGCGGGCTCTCTGCCAGCGCGGCCGCACAGGCGCAGCCATCCTGACACCAAATGATGCCAGAAGACGGGCAGCGCTAAGTGTGCCTGGCCACGGGATAACATAACAGCGCAGGCTCCGGGACGGAATAAAACAACGCTGAGGAGCCGGTGCGCGGCGCCGGGGGGGTAGGAATGACGGCTGTGCTGCGTCACATTACGAAGGAAAGTCCCACCTCCGGGACGGTTTTACGGTTGCAGGGGACACATTTTATAAGTGTTTAGTTCTGTGTTTGCAAGGAGCATGATGAAAAGAGCCACCTTTTCCTTTTGCATCTTTTGTGCTGCACAAGCTGGCTCTTTCAGCTACAAACGCCTTGGGGGGGGTTAAAGGTTCCCTTTCGACTTTCTCAGGCTTCGGCCTACATTGTGTTCCTCTGCTTTTCCACCTGTCCCTGGGCTCCAACACCACCAGTTGCCGTCCAGAAGTGCTGTACGCACAGTCAACAGTCCCTCCTCTGTTATTGGGGTTCAGTAACGTCAGCTGTTCCCCTGCTGTGTGTGTGGCAATCCCTCCTACCTCCTCCAACCTCCTCCTCCTCCACCTGCCCCTGGGCTTCAACACCGCCAGTTGCCGTCCAGAAGTGCTGTACGCACAGTCAACAGTCCCTCCTCTGTTATTGGGGTTCAGTAACGTCAGCTGTTCCCCTGCTGTGTGTGTGGCAATCCCTCCTACCTCCTCCAACCTCCTCCTCCTCCACCTGTCCCTGGGCTCCAACACCGCCAGTTGCCGTCCAGAAGTGCTGTACGCACAGTCAACAGTCGCTCCTCTGTTATTGGGGTTCAGTAACGTCAGCTGTTCCCCTGCTGTGTGTGTGGCAATCCCTCCTACCTCCTCCAACCTCCTCCTCCTCCACCTGTCCCTGGGCTCCAACACCGCCAGTTGCCGTCCAGAAGTGCTGTACGCACAGTCAACAGTCCCTCCTCTGTTATTGGGGTTCAGTAACGTCAGCTGTTCCCCTGCTGTGTGTGTGGCAATCCCTCCTACCTCCTCCAACCTCCTCCTCCTCCACCTGCCCCTGGGCTCCAACACCGCCAGTTGCCGTCCAGAAGTGCTGTACGCACAGTCAACAGTCCCTCCTCTGTTATTGGGGTTCAGTAACGTCAGCTGTTCCCCTGCTGTGTGTGTGGCAATCCCTCCTACCTCCTCCAACCTCCTCCTCCTCCACCTGTCCCTGGGCTCCAACACCGCCAGTTGCCGTCCAGAAGTGCTGTACGCACAGTCAACAGTCGCTCCTCTGTTATTGGGGTTCAGTAACGTCAGCTGTTCCCCTGCTGTGTGTGTGGCAATCCCTCCTACCTCCTCCAACCTCCTCCTCCTCCACCTGCCCCTGGGCTCCAACACCGCCAGTTGCCGTCCAGAAGTGCTGTACGCACAGTCAACAGTCCCTCCTCTGTTATTGGGGTTCAGTAACGTCAGCTGTTCCCCTGCTGTGTGTGTGGCAATCCCTCCTACCTCCTCCAACCTCCTCCTCCTCCACCTGCCCCTGGGCTTCAACACCGCCAGTTGCCGTCCAGAAGTGCTGTACGCACAGTCAACAGTCCCTCCTCTGTTATTGGGGTTCAGTAACGTCAGCTGTTCCCCTGCTGTGTGTGTGGCAATCCCTCCTACCTCCTCCAACCTCCTCCTCCTCCACCTGTCCCTGGGCTCCAACACCGCCAGTTGCCGTCCAGAAGTGCTGTACGCACAGTCAACAGTCGCTCCTCTGTTATTGGGGTTCAGTAACGTCAGCTGTTCCCCTGCTGTGTGTGTGGCAATCCCTCCTACCTCCTCCAACCTCCTCCTCCTCCACCTGTCCCTGGGCTCCAACACCGCCAGTTGCCGTCCAGAAGTGCTGTACGCACAGTCAACAGTCCCTCCTCTGTTATTGGGGTTCAGTAACGTCAGCTGTTCCCCTGCTGTGTGTGTGGCAATCCCTCCTACCTCCTCCAACCTCCTCCTCCTCCACTTGCCCCTGGGCTCCAACACCGCCAGTTGCCGTCCAGAAGTGCTGTACGCACAGTCAACAGTCCCTCCTCTGTTATTGGGGTTCAGTAACGTCAGCTGTTCCCCTGCTGTGTGTGTGGCAATCCCTCCTACCTCCTCCTCCTCCACCTGTCCCTGGGCTCCAACACCGCCAGTTGCCGTCCAGAAGTGCTGTACGCACAGTCAACAGTCGCTCCTCTGTTATTGGGGTTCAGTCACGTCAGCTGTTCCCCTGCTGTGTGTGTGGCAATCCCTCCTACCTCCTCCAACCTCCTCCTCCTCCACCTGTCCCTGGGCTCCAACACCGCCAGTTGCCGTCCAGAAGTGCTGTACGCACAGTCAACAGTCCCTCCTCTGTTATTGGGGTTCAGTAACGTCAGCTGTTCCCCTGCTGTGTGTGTGGCAATCCCTCCTACCTCCTCCAACCTCCTCCTCCTCCACCTGCCCCTGGGCTCCAACACCGCCAGTTGCCGTCCAGAAGTGCTGTACGCACAGTCAACAGTCCCTCCTCTGTTATTGGGGTTCAGTAACGTCAGCTGTTCCCCTGCTGTGTGTGTGGCAATCCCTCCTACCTCCTCCAACCTCCTCCTCCTCCACCTGTCCCTGGGCTCCAACACCGCCAGTTGCCGTCCAGAAGTGCTGTACGCACAGTCAACAGTCGCTCCTCTGTTATTGGGGTTCAGTAACGTCAGCTGTTCCCCTGCTGTGTGTGTGGCAATCCCTCCTACCTCCTCCAACCTCCTCCTCCTCCACCTGTCCCTGGGCTCCAACACCGCCAGTTGCCGTCCAGAAGTGCTGTACGCACAGTCAACAGTCCCTCCTCTGTTATTGGGGTTCAGTAATGTCAGCTGTTCCCCTGCTGTGTGTGTGGCAATCCCTCCTACCTCCTCCAACCTCCTCCTCCTCCACCTGCCCCTGGGCTCCAACACCGCCAGTTGCCGTCCAGAAGTGCTGTACGCACAGTCAACAGTCGCTCCTCTGTTATTGGGGTTCAGTAACGTCAGCTGTTCCCCTGCTGTGTGTGTGGCAATCCCTCCTACCTCCTCCAACCTCCTCCTCCTCCACCTGTCCCTGGGCTCCAACACCGCCAGTTGCCGTCCAGAAGTGCTGTACGCACAGTCAACAGTCCCTCCTCTGTTATTGGGGTTCAGTAACGTCAGCTGTTCCCCTGCTGTGTGTGTGGCAATCCCTCCTACCTCCTCCAACCTCCTCCTCCTCCACCTGCCCCTGGGCTTCAACACCGCCAGTTGCCGTCCAGAAGTGCTGTACGCACAGTCAACAGTCCCTCCTCTGTTATTGGGGTTCAGTAACGTCAGCTGTTCCCCTGCTGTGTGTGTGGCAATCCCTCCTACCTCCTCCAACCTCCTCCTCCTCCACCTGCCCCTGGGCTCCAACACCGCCAGTTGCCGTCCAGAAGTGCTGTACGCACAGTCAACAGTCCCTCCTCTGTTATTGGGGTTCAGTAACGTCAGCTGTTCCCCTGCTGTGTGTGTGGCAATCCCTCCTACCTCCTCCAACCTCCTCCTCCTCCACCTGTCCCTGGGCTCCAACACCGCCAGTTGCCGTCCAGAAGTGCTGTACGCACAGTCAACAGTCGCTCCTCTGTTATTGGGGTTCAGTAACGTCAGCTGTTCCCCTGCTGTGTGTGTGGCAATCCCTCCTACCTCCTCCAACCTCCTCCTCCTCCACCTGTCCCTGGGCTCCAACACCGCCAGTTGCCGTCCAGAAGTGCTGTACGCACAGTCAACAGTCCCTCCTCTGTTATTGGGGTTCAGTAACGTCAGCTGTTCCCCTGCTGTGTGTGTGGCAATCCCTCCTACCTCCTCCAACCTCCTCTTCCTCCACCTGCCCCTGGGCTCCAACACCGCCAGTTGCCGTCCAGAAGTGCTGTACGCACAGTCAACAGTCCCTCCTCTGTTATTGGGGTTCAGTAACGTCAGCTGTTCCCCTGCTGTGTGTGTGGCAATCCCTCCTACCTCCTCCAACCTCCTCCTCCTCCACCTGCCCCTGGGCTCCAACACCGCCAGTTGCCGTCCAGAAGTGCTGTACGCACAGTCAACAGTCCCTCCTCTGTTATTGGGGTTCAGTAACGTCAGCTGTTCCCCTGCTGTGTGTGTGGCAATCCCTCCTACCTCCTCCAACCTCCTCCTCCTCCACCTGTCCCTGGGCTCCAACACCGCCAGTTGCCGTCCAGAAGTGCTGTACGCACAGAGCCAAACACCTCGCCAATGTGTTAGTGGGGTTCAGCACCGCCAGCTGTTCCCCTGCTGTGTATACGGCAACGTGTACTGCGACCGCCACGCAGGCACAACAAGTTAAATTTAAGGGAACCTGTCCCCCCCCCCCCCAGGCGTTTGTTACTGAAGGAGCCACCTTGTGCAGCAGTAATGATGCAAAGGGAAAAAGTGCCTCTTTTCGTGGTGCTCCTTGCAGATGCTGAACCTAACACTTATGAAATGTGTCCCCTCACAGCGTTCAACCGTCCGGTAGGTGGAACTTTCCTTTGTCATGTGACGCAGCACAGCCGTCATTTTTACCCCCTTGTCGCCGTGCGCCGCCTCCTCAGCGTTGTTTGAATCTGTCCCGGAGCCTGCGCTGTTAGGTTACCCCTTGGCCATGCACACATTTTGCGCTGCCCGTCTTCTGACATCATTTGCTGTCAGGCTGGCTGCGCCTGTGCGGGTGCGCTGTCCGAGATTCAGCCTCGCGGTGTCGTCTAATGTAATCCCACCGCGGGCCTGGGATCCGTGTCCATGCGCAGTGCATATCCTCGCCTCTCACTCCCCTCCCTACGGCTTCTAAAGACTGTTCGGTGTCAGCTGATCCCTAATAGCATGCCACGGCCGTGACACCGCACAGTCTTAAGAAGCCGTAGGGAGGGGAGTGAGAGGCGAGGATATGCACTGCGCATGGACACGGATCCCAGGCCCGCGGTGGGATTACATTAGACGACACCGCGAGGCTGAATCTCGGACAGCGCACCCGCACAGGCGCAGCCAGCCTGACAGCAAATGATGTCAGAAGACGGGCAGCGCAAAATGTGTGCATGGCCAAGGGGTAACCTAACAGCGCAGGCTCCGGGACAGATTCAAACAACGCTGAGGAGGCGGCGCACGGCGACAAGGGGGTAAAAATGACGGCTGTGCTGCGTCACATGACAAAGGAAAGTTCCACCTACCGGACGGTTGAACGCTGTGAGGGGACACATTTCATAAGTGTTAGGTTCAGCATCTGCAAGGACCATAATTAAAAGAGCTAAGTTTACCTTTTCCAGCATTAGTGCTGTACACGATGGCTCTTCCAGCTACAAACGCCTGGGGGGGGGGTTAAAGGTTTCCTTTCAACTTGCTCCAGTGCAGGCTTCGGCCTACACTCCGCTCCCCCTGCTCCTCCTGCTGACCCTGGGCTCTAACACCGCCAGTTGGGGCCCGGTACTGCTAGCTGCACAGAGAAAAACACCTCGCCAATGTGTCAGTGGGGTTCAGCACCGCCAGCTGTTCCCCTGCTGTGCAGCCGGCAACGTGTCCTGCAACAGCCACGCAGGCACAACAGACCCAAAGCTACCGCCAGTGCAGGCTTCAGCCTACACTCTGCTCCCTCTCCTCCTCCTGCTGACCCCGGGCTCCAACACCGCCAGTTGGGGCCCGGTACTGCTAGCTGCACAGAGAAAAACACCTCGCCAATGTGTCAGTGGGGTTCAGCACCGCCAGCTGTTCCCCTGCTGTGCAGCCGGCATCGTGTCCTGCAAAAGCCACGTAGACACCAGAACTGAAATTGAAGGGAACCTGTCCCCCCTCCCCCAGGCGTTTGTACGTTTTTAAGGCCACCTTGTACAGCGGTAATGCTGCATGTGTGCAAGGTGGCTCATAAACGTATTCTCCTCGCACATGTGGAACGGAAAACACGTCTAAAATGTGTCCTCTGTGTGACCATTTAACCGTCCCGGTGGTGTGACTTTCCTTTGTAATGACACGCTGCAACCCCCTTGGTAGCGCTGCCCGTCTTCTGGCATCATTGTTTGGCTGCCTGCGCCTCTGCGGCCGCCCTGACCCACACAACGCCCCTCGGTGTCTTATTTCTTGGGACTGCGAGGGTGTGTTTGATGGGCATGAGCAGTGCATCAGTTCGCCTGTCCCTCATCTCCTTCCGCCTTCTTCAGACTGTGCGGCTTCATGGCCGTGGCATGCGATAAGGGATCAGCTGACGCCACATAGTCTGAAGCAGGTGTAAGAACCCAAGCGAGAGGCGAACATATGTACTGCGCCAGGCCATGAATCCCAGCCCCGCAGTGTTTTAACTATGTCAATACACTGCGGGGCTGTGATTCATGGGCATCGCGAACCGCACCAGCCAACATTAAATGAGGTCAGAAGATGGGCAGCGCTAACAGCGCTAGGCCAGGGGATAACACGACAGCGCAGACTCCTGTACAGCAAATAACAACGCTCAGGAGGCTGCACCCAGCACCAAGGTGGGATTCTTGACATCTGTGCTGCGTCTCATTACAAAGGGAACTCGCGCCTCCAACACAGTTTGACTGTATAAAGGGCTAAATGTTATACGTGTTCCATTCAGCGTGTGCAAGGAGCCAAATTAAAAGAGCAACCTTTGACTTGTGCACCACTACTGCTGCATAAGCTGTGGCTCTTCTACTTTGTAACCCCTGAGGGGGGGTTAAAGGTTACCTTTGAAATTGGTTCGATTAGGCTTCGGCCTACACTCTGCTCCCCCTGCAGAGCCCGGGCTCCAACACCGCCAGTTGGGGCCCGGTACTGCTAGCTGCACAGAGAAAAACACCTCGCCAATGTGTCAGTGGGGTTCAGCACCGCCAGCTGTTCCCCTGCTGTGCAGCCGGCAACGTGTCCTGCAACAGCCACGCAGGCACAACAGACCCAAAGCTGCCGCCAGTGCAGGCTTCGGCCTACACTCTGCTCCCTCTCCTCCTCCTGCTGACCCCGGGCTCCAACACCGCCAGTTGGGGCCCGGTACTGCTAGCTGCACAGAGAAAAACACCAGCCAATGTGTCAGTGGGGTTCAGCACCGCCAGCTGTTCCCCTGCTGTGCAGCCGGCATCGTGTCCTGCAAAAGCCACGCAGACACTTGCTCTTGTACCTTCTGCTCCCCATCCTGGTTCCAGTACCGTCAGCTGGTTCCGGGCAGAGCCTTTGGCTTAGGTGCCTCCCTCTGGGTATCCGAGTTCCACCAACGTCAGGTGGTCCTTGGTAGTGCTTTCAGGCACGGGTACCTCCTGCTTAGTAACCGGGTTCCAGTAACGTCAGCTGGTCCTCGGTAGTTCCATTGGCTCTTGGACCTTCGGCTACCCATCCGGGTTCCAGCACCGTCAGCTGGTTCTCGGCACTGTCTTTTGCTCTTGTACCTTCTGCTCCCCATCCTGGTTCCAGTACCGTCAGCTGGTTCCGGGCAGAGCCTTTGGCTTAGGTGCCTCCCTCTGGGTATCCGAGTTCCACCAACGTCAGGTTGTCCTTGGTAGTGCTTTCAGGCACGGGTACCTCCTGCTTAGTAACCGGGTTCCAGTAACGTCAGCTGGTCCTCGGTAGTTCCATTGGCTCTTGGACCTTTGGGTAGCCATCCGAGTTCCAGTTCCATCAGCTGGTTCTCGGCATTTTCTCAGCCTTCTTGTACCTTCTGCTACATTTCCAAGTTCAAGAGACTAAACACGATGACCCGGAAGAACACCCCTAAGATGACGACGACACCAGAGACGACAACCACCGTGATGACGACGACCCTGGAGACGATGACCCTGAAGACCACCGTGATGACGACGACCCCGGAGACGACGACCCTGAAGACCACCCCGATGATGACGACCCGGGAGACGACGACCCTGGAGACGACGACCCTGGAGACGACGACGACCTGGAAGACCGAGAAGCAGAAGAACAAGAGGCTGCAGAACAAAGAGCAGAAGAACATTAAGCATAACACTAAATATCAGAGCAAAAAATATTATCTAAATTATAAGCAGAAGAAGACTAAGCAGTGTATGGGGGTGAGTCCGTTCCTCCTCGTGGTGCCCCTGGATAAAGCCTGATGCTGCAGGCCAAACTGAACGCGGACAAATGTAACTGTTTTGTGACAGGCAGAACGGAAGGTGTAATCTTCAAACTTTTATAGATAACAACTACGGGAATGCCTGTCACAAATAAGAATATGATGAAGAAGTAGAATATGATGAAGATAATAGTAAAATAAAAAGAATATGAACAATGTAACCCAAAAAATAATAGGTAGAAGATGAAGAAGAAGATGAATAAGGTGAAGAAGTTGATGTCAAAGAAGCTGATGATGAGGATAATGAAGAAGAAAGCGTGGGAGAAGTAAAAAAAAAGGTGAAGGGCGTGGAAGTAGTGAAACATCAATATGTGGCATAAAAAAAAAAAAAAATTAACATAGTCAAATTCTTTCTAGCGCCGAACGTCATCCAAAAAAAAAAAAATCCTGCTATTCTATTACATTGGGCTAAACCTCTGTGCCTTTAATGTCTCCGCCACGTCCCCCAATACATCCTACATTATTCTTAGTTGTTTTCCTTCATGTAGAATGAACCTACAAGTGTATAAAGGGTTTATTTTAATTCCGATATTTTCGTCCCATTGACTTGCATTGGGATCGGGTATCGGTATCGGATTGGATCCGATATTTTGACGGTATCGGCCGATACTTTCCGATACCGATACTTTCCGATATCGGAAAGTATCGCTCAACACTAGTCACAGCAGAAGTCAATGCTTATTGGAAGTTGATTTTATTCATCGGTGGTCCCAGGTTAGGGCACAATAATTGGCCCAGCAGAAGACAACCAACCCCATTTAGAGATGATAGTGTCCTTTGATGGTGCAAGGCACTGACCAAAAAAAGACACCGAACAAAAGGCAACCTAATTTAGCTAAAAAAATATATCTTAGGCATCAATAGGTGAGAAAAAAAAGTGACGCATACCTCTAATCACAACCTTTGATTGCCCATCCTCAGTAGCTGTAATCATTATTTTACGCCAATGTTCCGGAGCACAACGTTACAGATTCTCTCTCAATTACTAATTGTTTTCAGCTCAGGAGTAGAGATTCCTATTACCTTATCCAATTATTTTTCTCTACGCCTTTCTTTATTTTTAGGCCTTGTTAATTACTGCTAAGGATTTTCTCTTCTAAAGGCAAGGACTCAAATGAAGAGACGGGCTTCCCCTAATTTGTGAAGAGTAGATGATGAAATGAGCAACCAGGGGCTTAGGCTTAATCTTAAAAGCTGCGTAAACTTTGTCAACATTTTGTTTTATTCTAAAAGATGAGTGTGATGACAGATCACCGCGGCTCCTCCGTCTTGTTTGCTTTTATAGAACATGAGATTCATTTCACTCCATTACAAAGTGTTGACGAACTTAGGCTTTTGCCAGACTACCCAACCTAAGCGGAAGGTTTACCTGCAGTCACATTTCCCTTTTAGGGCTATGACCTTCCATGCCTGTTTTGTATCCGTTCTTCATGTCTTAATCCCCGTCTCCCCAAATATGCAAATGGCTGACTGCGCAAAAGTAACCTTCTTGTTGACATTCCATTTTGGATCCAGGAGATTTGTCTTCTGTTCTGAGAGTGACGGACATCTTCTCTTTTTTTTTGGGAGTTTGAATTCGGCACCTTCACCAAATTTTTCCCCAAAATTCATTTTGCTGCAAATCGATTCACCGCAGATCAAAAGCATTGGAAACCCTCCAATTTCCCTGAAAAGAAGTGTGTAACACTCTGATGTCTCCTAGGACTGCATCTAATCCCTTATAAAGAAGCCCTCCCATCAAAATTTGTGTGGGTTTGGATGGCTTTTATGCTCTTTTGATCAAAATAGTGTCCACTAAGTACCGTATGTTATTTACATGTACTATTACTATTCATTTATATACTCACTACAGAGTATATTCTTAGTTATTTTTTTTTTATCTTAGGTTCTATCTGTTAAATGGCCACAATGTGAATGTGCACCTATACATTACACTTATACCAACACATGTTCCGGCTCATTTCTTGGCTTTGCTTTAGTTTTTTTTATCCAGATTCACTACAAAGTGGTTACTGCATTCCTTGCCTCTGCTTTTATACAGGCTACAATATTCCAACCTGATTGGCTATGCTATGCCATGTGATTTGATACTACAAGTCAGTTATAAGGAAGTTCGAGCTTATGTAACCCGTTTATTGTTGATGTAATATTTTATCCTTTTTAGGCAATTCACACAAAGTAAATTACAACTTCCTAAAAAAAGTTAATTCGATTTGCATATCTTATGGGCAAGTATGGTTTTTGTTTTGCTTCTGCCTTTTATACCATTAATACAGTATATGCCATCACTTCCTAATTGGTCCCTGCCCGGACCAAATGAAGGGCGACAGAGCTTCCTAGAGTCTATGTCGCCCACGCCGATCTCTCCTAAACAGTAGCACTGCGTTCCCTTTTTTTATTTTTTGATAATTAATATCAGAAACATTTAATAAATGAATAAATCTCCATAAATCCCACACAATCTGTAAGACATGGCGATGGTCAGAACTGGACACTACAAGTGATAAAATATAACATTGCTCCCCGTGGATTCTATGTTGTCATTTATTTATTTACTTTTTTACTTTCCTCTCTTGCCCCGTATTCACTTACTCATGTTTATTACAAGCTTCAGTGATTTGTGTCCTGTTTCCACTACAAGATATAAAATTGTAAGATTTTGCAATATATGGAATAGGATTGCGCATTTTAGTTGGGAATGTCTTGAAAGTGACGACTGTGATACAATAAAGAATATAAACACTAACACATGATGCAATGTCAAAAAAAAACAAGGATACGTACAATCCATGATTGATAGAGAATGAATCTTATCATTTATTTTTTACCTTTTACCTATCTCATAGTAATGTGTTGACACTTCACATTTTGATGTAGTTTCTGCTGTTGCCAACTATTACAGGCAATCTGTCACCAGGTTTTTGCAACCCCATCTGAGAGCAGTATAATCTAGAGACAGAGACCCTGATTCCAGTGATGTGTCACTTACTGGGCTGCTTGAGGCCGTTTTGATTAAAAACCGTTTTATCTTCCCAGGATCTAGCAGTTTTCTGAATGCTGAGCTCTGAATAACCCCACCCTCATCACTGATTGGCAGCTTCCTGTGTTCACTGTGCATAGGCACAAAGCTGCCAATCAGTGGTGGGGGCGTGGTTGGATGACCTGATGATAAAGCAATGATTTTATCAAAACTATAGCAAGCAGCCCAGTAAGTGACACATCACTGGAATCAGGGCCTCTGTCTCTACATCATGCTGCTCTCAGATTAGGTGCCAAAAGCTGGTGACAGATTCCCTTTGAATGTACTTTACCCCTCTCATCCCAAAACTATTGTACTGGGCCTAAAAAGTTACATTGATATGTCTCTAATATTGATTGTTAAAGTGGTTGTCCACTACTAGGACAAACCATTCTCATTCCTCACGCTTGGTCCTGATAAAATAAAAAACCTAAACTCACTTCCCGTGCCGGCGCCGTTCCAGCGGCACTCGCTCTCCCCGGGGCTCTGATGCGGTTGTTATGACATGTGGTGCCCAGCACCCAATCACAGCTGGCGTCACTGTCCCCGCCTTCCGACAAATTGAACGTGAAGAGGAAGTCCGGGCTGCAGCTGATCTCTGACTTCCTCTTCATGTTCAATTTCTCCAGCCTATATTACCGTGAGAAACACCCAGACTCCACATCCAGCCTATATTACTGGGAGAGACACACAGACCCCGAATCAAGCTTATATTACTGGGAGAGACGCATAGATTTCACATCCAGTCTGTATTACTGAAAGAGACACACAGAGTTCACATCCAGCCTGTATTACTGAAAGAGGCACACAGAGCTCAGATCCAGCCTGTATTACTGAAAGAGGCACACAGAGACCTCACATCCAGCCTGTATTACTGAAAGAGGCACACAGAGACCTCACATACAGCCTGTATTACTGAAAGAGGCACACAGACCTCATATCCAGCCTGTATTACTGAAAGAGGCACATAGACCTCACATCCAGCCTGTATTACAGAAAGAGGCACACAGAGCTCAGATCCAGCCTCTGACAGATATAGAGATTTCAAATCCAACCTATATTACTTAGAGGAATGCACAGTTTCCACAACTAGCATATATTACTGGAAAAGACACACCGATCTCAAATCCAGACTATTTTACTTAGAGGGACGTACAGTCTCCACATCCAGCATATATTACAGTGAGAGACACACTCACCTCACATCCAGCCTGTATTCCTGAAAGAGCTACAGAGCTCACATTGAGCTTGGGAGAGATATCATGACCTCGAATCCAACCTATATATACTTAGAGGGAAACATAGTCCCCAAATTAAGCATATATTACTGGGAAAGACACACCAACCTCAAATCCAGACTATATTACTTACAGTCTCCACATCTAGTATAGAGGGACAAACAGTCCTCACATTCAACATTTATTAATGGGAAAGATGCACTGACCTCAAATCCAGATTATATTTAATTAAAGAGACGCACAGTCCCAACATCTAGCATATATTACTGGGAAAGACACACAGACCTCACATCCAGCCTGTATTACTGAAAGAGGCACTCAGAGCTCACATCCAGCCTATATTACTGGGAGAGACACACAGACCTCACATCCAGCCTATATTACTGAAAGAGGCACACATACCTCACATCCAGCCTGTATTACTGAAAGAGGCACTCAGAGCTCACATCCAACCTGACAGAAATATACTGACCTGAAATCCAACCTATATACTGTATATACTTAGAGGGACACACAGTTCCCACATCTAGCATACACTACTGTGAAAGACACATAGACCTCACATCCAGCCTATTTTACTTAGAGGGACAATCCCACAACAGAAAAATTTGAAACTCGGATCAGATTGAAAGCTGCATATCAAGAAATCTAAAAAGTAATGAAAAAAATTAAATCTGCGGACTGAAATTCAGTGTAATATTTCTTAACTAAAAAAGGTGACCGTAAGCTTTTAAAGTAGAATAGTTCAATAAGATTATTTATTACACTCTATTAGTAGGCTCCAGAAATCATTCTACACCATGGGGATAACGGTGATAAATTCATTTGTTTTCCCTGGCACTTCCCCTATTAAGAAACAATGAGACTACTCCATATTAAAGACAAGAGGAAATAGATAATGGAATAAACATGTTCTTTATCTTCCCATTATTCACATCTGAACATGTAGAGCCGTGTGTTTTCTGTCTGTGCTGGCGGCTGCTGCTTTGCTTAACAATGTATTCATTGAGGGGTTATTTCTGTGTTAGTAGAGGGGTGTATACTATACAAGTGTCAGGGGGCTCAGATGCTAATATTGGTGGTCTGTAGTCTGACACAAGAGACATGAGAAGGGAAAAAGTTTTTATTTATGTAGCAAATTCATCTTTTTAGGCCGACTATTTTTTTAGAACCTCAACTTTGCATTGGTTTCATAAACCTTGAATATTGTTGGTCGCATATCACCATCATTCCACCATGCCATCCTCATATTTTTCCATTATGAGCTCTCCTACATACATTCTCATTCTACAAATGTCCTCAGAAACGTTACATCTGGATGGAGAATGGCACACAGCCCAACAAAACTAACCCTACGCTTCCCATTTTCTCAGATATTGACTATAAGCCAATATATAAAGTTCTCCTGCCGACATTCCACCTCTGTCCATGTTGGGTACAACCCCGTAAACACAGAAGAATGCCCATCACCCCTGTTTGTTGTGAAGTTCTTTAAAACATTTATTCCAGTGGAGTCATAAATCACAGAGAGGTCGTGACGCGTTTCTATCTTCTATTCTTCATGAGGCTTCCTCAAACTTTTCGAGAAGGGTTTATATACATTCGAAAAGCGAGACAACTCAAATTTATGCTCAACCTGGAATAAATTTATGAAGAACATTGCAACAATCTTGAGGGCTGGTAATGTGTCTCCTGTGACCACAAGTCAATTCATGTTTCCCTATTAATTTTTGTAAATCAAATTAGTTTTTCATGACTTTTGGACACGGGATGGACTCTCAAACAAAACAACCTAAACTACAATAAACATAGAAATTGAAATAGTTACCCAAAATATTTCATTTTTGGTATTAATTGGCGCCAGCTTTAAATTATCACTTAAAATTCATGAACACCGTAAGACGATAGCTACTACGACAAATTTTAATTTTTTTCTTCCATCTTCTAAGAGTCAAAACCTTTTTTTTTATTTTTACATGAACATATCCTTATAAAAGGCGATTTGTAGATTTTAATACCACCATTTACAGTAATTAGCCATATAATGCAGTGAAAATTGGGGAAAAAATTGTAGAAAAAGAACCCAATTCCGCCATTGTTGCTTGGGTTTTGTCTTTTTTTCGATTCACAGGTAACTTTAGTCTCGGGGTCAACATGATTATGGAGATAGGAAATTTATATATTTTACTTTTACTTTACAGCTTTTACAATTATGTTTTTATATGTTTTTCATTTGGAATCCACAACCTCAAATGACGACAATTAACCCCTTCATGACCCAGCCTATTTTGGCCTTAATGACCTTGCCGTTTTTTGAAATTCTGACCAGTGTCCCTTTATGAGGTAATAACTCAGGAACGCTTCAACGGATCCTAGCGATTCTGAGATTGTTTTTTCGTGACATATTGGGCTTCATGTTAGTGGTAAATTTAGGTCGATAATTTCTGAGTTTATTTGTGAAAAAAACGGAAATTTGGCAAAAAATTTGAAAATTTTGCAATTTTCACATTTTGAATTTTTATTCTGTTAAACCTGAGAGTTATGTGACACAAAATAGTTAATAAATAACGTTTCCCACATGTCTACTTTACATCAGCACAATTTTGGAAACAATTTTTTTTTTTGCTAGGAAGTTATAAGGGTTAAAATTTGACCAGTGATTTCTCATTTTTACAACAAAATTTACAAAACCATTTTTTTTAGGGACCACCTCACATTTGAAGTCATTTTGAGGGTTCTATATGGCTGAAAATACCCAAAAGTGACACCATTCTAAAAACTGCACCCCTCAAGGTGCTCAAAACCACATTCAAGAAGTTTATTAACCCTTCAGGTGTTTCACAGCAGCAGAAGCAACATGGAAGTAAAAAATGAACATTTAACTTTTTAGTCACAAAAATGATCTTTTAGCAACAATTTTTTTATTTTCCCAGCGGTAAAAGGAGAAACTGGACCACGGACGTTGTTGTCCAATTTGTCCTGAGTACGCTGATACCTCATATGTGGGGGTAAACCACTGTTTGGGCGCACGGCAGGGCTCGGAAGGGAAGGAGCGCCATTTGACTTTTTGAATGAAAAATTGGCTCCAATCTTTAGCGGACACCATGTCACGTTTGGAGAGCCCCCGTGTGCCTAAACATTGGAGCTCCCCCACAAGTGACCCCATTTTGGAAACTAGACCCCCCAAGGAACTTATCTAGAAGCATAGTGAGCACTTTAAACCCCCAGGTGCTTCACAAATTGATCCGTAAAAATGAAAAAGTACTTTTTTTTCACAAAAAAATTATTTTAGCCTCAATTTTTTCATTTTCACATGGGCAACAGGATAAAATGGATCCTAAATTTTGTTGGGCAATTTCTCCTGAGTACACCAATACCTCACATGTGGGGGTAAACCACTGTTTGGGCACATGGTAAGGCTCGGAAGGGAAGGAGCGCCATTTGACTTTTTGAATGAAAAATTATCTCCATCGTTAGCGGACACCATGTCGCGTTTGGAAAGCCCCTGTGTGCCTAAACATTGGAGCTCCTCCACAAGTGACCCCATTTTGGAAACTAGACCCCCCAAGGAACTCATCTAGAGGCATAGTGAGCACTTTAAACCCCCAGGTGCTTCACAAATTGATCCGCAAAAATGAAAAAGTACTTTTTTTTCACACAAAATTTCTTTTAGCCTCAATTCTTTCATTTTCACATGGGCAACAGGATAAAATGGATCCTAAAATTTGTTGGGCAATTTCTCCTGAGTATGCCGATACCTCATATGTGGGGGTAAACCACTGTTTGGGTGCACGGCAAGGCTCGGAAGGGGAGGCGTGCCATTTGACTTTTTGAATGGAAAATTAGCTCCAATCGTTAGCGGACACCATGTCGCGTTTGGAGAGCCCCTGTGTGCCTAAACATTGGAGCTCCCCTACAAGTGACCCCATTTTGGAAACTAGACCCCCCAAGGAACTTATCTAGATGCATAGTGAGCACTTATAACCCCCAGGTGCTTCACAGAAGTTTATAACGCAGAGCCGTGAAAATAAAAAAATAATTTTTCTTTCCTCAAAAATGATTTTTAGCCCAGAATTTTTTATTTTCCCAAGGGTAATAGGAGAAATTGGACCCCAAATTTTGTTGTCCAGTTTGTCCTGAGTACGGTGATACCCCATATGTGGGGGTAAACCACTGTTTGGGCGCACGGCAGGGCTCGGAAGGGAAGGCACGCCATTTGGCTTTTTGAATGGAAAATTAGCTCCAATCATTAGCGGACACCATGTCGCGTTTGGAGAGCCCCTGTGTGCCTAAACATTGGAGCTCCCGCACAAGTGACCCCATTTTGGAAACTAGACCTCCCAAGGAACTAATCTAGATGTGTGGTGAGCACTTTGAACCCCCAAGTGCTTCACAGAAGTTTATAACGCAGAGCCGTGAAAATAAAAAATGTGTTTCCTTTCCTCAAAAATATTTTTTAGCCCAGAATTTTTTTATTTTTGCAAGAGTAACAGGAGAAATTGGACCCCAAAAGTTGTTGTCCAGTTTCTCCTGAGTACGCTGATACCCCATATGTGGGGGTAAACCACTGTTTTGGCACACGTCGGGGTTCGGAAGGGAAGTAGTGACGTTTTGAAATGCAGACTTTGATGGAATGCTCTGCGGGCATCAGGTTGCGTTTGCAGAGCCCCTGATGTGCCTAAACAGTAGGAACTCCCCACAAGTGACTCCATTTTGGAAACTAGACCCCCAAGGGAACTTATCTAGATGTGTGGTGAGCACTTTGAACCCCCAAATGCTTCACAGAAGTTTATAACGCAGAGCCGTGAAAATAATAAATGTGTTTCCTTTCCTCAAAAATATTTTTTTAGCCCAGAATTTTTTATTTTTGCAAGAGTAATAGGAGAAATTGGACCCCAAAAGTTGTTGTCCAGTTTCTCCTGAGTACGCTGATACCCCATATGTGGGGGTAAACCACTGTTTGGGCACATGCCGGGGCTCGGAAGGGAAGTAGTGACGTTTTGGAATGCAGACTTTGATGGAATGGTCTGCGGGCATCATGTTACGTTTGCAGAGCCCCTGATATGCCTAAACAGTAGAAACCCCCCACAAGTGACCCCATTTTGGAAACTAGACCCCCCAAGGAACTTATCTAGATGTGTGGTGAGCACGTTCAACCCCCAAGTGCTTCACAGAAGTTTACAACGCAGAGCCGTGAAAATAAAAAATCATTTTTCTTTCCTCAAAAAAGATGTTTTAGCAAGCAATTTTTTATTTTCACAAGGGTAACAGGAGAATTTGGACCCCAATATTTGTTGCCCAGTTTGTTGTGAGTATGCTGATACCCCATATGTGGGGGTAAACCACTGTTTGGGCGCACGTCAGGGCTCGGAAGGGAAGTAGTGACATTTGAAATGCAGACTTTGATGGAATGGTCTGCGGGCGTCACATTGCATTTGCAGAGCCCCTGATGTGCCTAAACAGTAGAAACACCCCACAAGTGACCCCATTTTGGAAACTAGACCCCCGAAGGAACTTATCTAGATGTGTGGTGAGCACTTTCAACCCCCAAGTGCTTCACAGAAGTTTATAACGCAGAGCCGTGAAAATAAAAAATAATTGTTCTTTCCTCAAAAATTATGTTTTAGCAAGTAATTTTTTATTTTTGCAAGGGTAACAGGAGAAATTGGACCCCAACAGTTGTTGCCCAGTTTGTCCTGAGTACGCTGGTACCCCAAATGTGGGGGTAAACCACTGTTTGGGCGCACGTCGGGGCTTGGAAGGGAGGGAGCACCATTTGACTTTTTGAATGCAAGATTGGCTGGAATCAATGGTGGCGCCATGTTGCGTTTGGAGACCCCTGATGTGCCTAAACAGTGGAAACCCCTCAATTCTAACTTCAACACTAACCCCAACACACCCCTAATCCTAATCCCAACTGTAGCCATAACCCTAATCACAACCCTAACCCCAACACACCCCTAACCACAACCCTAACCGCAACACACCCGTAACCCTAATTCCAACCCTAATCCTAACCCTAATCCCAACCGTAGCCCTAATCCCAACCCTAACCACAACTGTAACCCCAACACACCCCTAACCCTATCCGTAACCCTAACCACAAGCCTAATCTTAACCCTATTTCAAACCCTAGCCCTAATTCCAACCCTAACTCTAATTCCAACCCTAACCCTAGGGCTATGTGCCCACGTTGCGGATTCGTGTGAGATTTTTCCGCACGATTTTTGAAAAATCTGCAGGTAAAAGGCACTGCGTTTTACCTGCGGATTTACAGCAGATTTCCAGTGTTTTTTTGTGCGGATTTCACCTGCGTATTCCTATTGAGGAACAGGTGTAAAACGCTGCGGAATCCGCACAAAGAATTGACATGCTGCGGAAAATACAACGCAGCGTTTCTGCACGGAATTTTCCGCACCATGGGCACAGCGGATTTGGTTTTCCTTAGGTGTACATGGTACTGTAAACCTGATGGAAAACTGCTTCGAATTCGCAGCGGCCAATCCGCTGCGGATCCGCGGCCAATCCGCTGCGGATCCGCGGCCAATCCGCTGCGGATCCGCTGCGGATCCGCGGCCAATCCGCTGCGGATCCGCTGTCAATCCGCTGCGGATCCGCGGCCAATCCGCTGCGGATCCGCTGTCAATCCGCTGCGGATCCGCGGCCAATCCGCTGCGGATCCGCTGCGGATCCGCGGCCGATCTGCTGCGGATCCGCTGCGGATCCGCTGCGGATCCGCTGCGGATCTGCTGCGGATCCGCTGCCGATCCGCGGCCGATCCGCTGCGGATCCGCGGCCGATCCGCTGCGGATCCGCTGCGGATCCGCGGCCGATCCGCTGCGGATCCGCGGCCGATCCGCTCTGTGTGCACATGCCATAACCCTACCCCTAACCCTACCCGTAACCCTAACCCTACCCCTAACCCTACCCCTAGTTCTAACCCTAGTTCTAACCCTAACCCTAGTGGAAAAAAAAAAAAAAAAATCTTTATTTTATTATTGTCCCTATGGGGGTGATAAAGGGGGGGGGGGGTTATTTATTATTTTTTTTATTTTGATCGCTGTGATAGAACCTACCACAGCGATCAAAATGTACCTGTAAGGAATCTGCCGACTGGCAGATTCGGCGGGCGCACTGAGCATGCGCCCGCCATTTTCCAAGATGGCGGCGCCCAGCGAGGAGACGGCCGGACACCGGGAGGATCGGTAAGTATGAAGGGGTGGTGGGGGGGTGGATTGGAGCACGGGGGGGGGGGGGAACGGAGCACAGGGGGGGTGGGTCTGAGCAAGGAGGGAGCGGACAGGAGGACGGGGGAGCCGGCAGGCGGACGGAGGGGACCGGACCCCATAACGGAGGACGGGGGGGGCGATCGGTGGCGTGGGGGGGGGCACTTCAGTATTTCCAGCCATGGCCGATGATATTGCAGCATCGGCCATGGCTGGATTGTAATATTTCACCAGTTTTTTAGGTGAAATATTACAAATCGCTCTGATTGGCAGTTTCACTTTCAACAGCCAATCAGAGCGATCGTAGCCACGGGGGGGTGAAGCCACCCCCCCTGGGCTGAAGCACCACTCCCCCTCTCCCTGCAGATCGGGTAAAATAGGAGTTAACCCCTTCACCCGATCTGCAGGGACGCGATCATTCCATGACGCCACATAGGCGTCATGGGTCGGATTGGCACGGGTTTTCATGACGCCTACGTGGCGTCATGGGTCGGGAAGGGGTTAAAATATTAAAAATTAGTAAGTAAAATACAATATTCACTCTATCTCCTGGGGTTATCTAGAGATTTTTAATACACATATAGTGTGTTTTTATAAGAAGTTATTGCCTGAAATAAAGTAAAATATCTACTCAAATCCCATCAGCTTCAGAATCAAAATACTTCCATGAAGTTTCCAAACCTGAGTGAGCCCAGATGCAATGGTCTATGAGGATTTCTCAAAGCCGTGACTGATGTAAAAAAAAAAAAAAAAAGAAATAAACAAGTAATAACATCAGTCTTTTGGGCTCAGAGCAGCAGTCGTATAAATCTAACATGATCTCGGGATACCAAGTCCCTATTTTACAGAAAAGCAGTTTTACAGAAAAGCTCATGGATTACGCTAGAGGAAGGCAGCATTGATGGCAAAGGGGAAAATGCCACAAATGTAGATGCCAGTCAGCTGTAAAATTGAAATCCCCAACCTATTGTTCTGTAGTTTCCACACAAAAACATCTCTAACCTATCGATATATGGACACCGCAAAATCTCTGTGGTATCTTCATCAAGACATCATCAGCGGATCCTTTATAGGTGTAAGAGGGTGGTGCTGTTATGGACAGTAACACGCTGCCACTTTAAGAGACAGCACCCCCTTGTCTGGTGTGATGGAATGTCCTGCTTCCCCCTGCTATAGACTGTGAAGATGAACTGCCCTAGAATAAGGGGAGGAGTTGAGCCTGAACTGTGTGTGTGAGCTGAAGCTGCAACAGAGAGAACTTTGTGCTGTTTGCTACAAGAAAAGTCCAACAGCCTGGGACGGAGTGTACTTGTGAAATTTGCAAGACTTTTCCGGGTACAGCAAAGGTGGCTGTTCTGTGCTAGTTTGTGAAGCCACGAAGATACAGAGAAAGGGACTTACAGTTTCCAGGAGCATCCCTAGGATACAGAAGCAAGGAGAAGACCACGTTTCACAGAGCTGACAGAAAGCTGTGGGCACCACCATATTAGACTGCTGGGGGCCCCCCTGGGACTGGAGCTGATTCTCCAACATCACTGTGAGTTTGTTCCTGTTTGGTGCACCTGTTAGGGCCTAGTGTAGGCTTCAATAGCCAGTACACGGGAGCAGTGTGGCCTTCTTAGTAAAGAACAGGGAGGTTATATGTAGAGTAGCATCATCACCTGTTTATTGTTTACATTTGCTGGTTAGACATATTTTGAGCCTGTAATAGTTGGAGCACCGTGCTATTTTACAGAAAAGATAACGTTTATAACTCTTGTAAATTGTCTTTTGCCATTGTATACCCCTGTTTGCATCTTCCTCATCCACTTCATTCCTTGCCTTCCAATAAATCTACCCTTTGTTGTTTGCACCTCATCTTGTGTACAGTAGTCTTCCTGCACCGTAGTGGTCCCCTGGCCATTGCTTCATAGGGGCCCCAAACTTTGCAAAATACCTAAAATAACAAACTCAGCAGGTACTCCTCCTCCCAAGGTCGAGCGCCGGCTCCCCCACTCTACTCTGATCCCGATGCTTTTGCTGTAGTGGTGATGTCATGCCAACAGTGCGCTTCACCACTCTAGATAGCCACTGAGCTCAGTGACTGGTCAGAGCGGTGATAAACCCTGTTGACGTGATGTCACCACTAAAGCATAAGCATCTGGACGGGAGCCATCACTGGACCCAGGAAGGGTAACTATATGCTAAGTTTGTTATTTTTGGTATTCTACACACTGTCCTGAGAATGGACAATTCCTTTAAGTCTTGCATGGAGGTAAGGCCTCCATGGATCAGACTTGATTTTCCAGAACATCCTAGAAATGCTCAAACTAATTGCAATCTAAGGAATTTGGAGGCCAAGTCATCACTTTGAAATCTTTGTCATGTTCTTCACATCATTTCTGACCAACTGTTAACCTGCAGAGAGAAGGCACTGCCATTAGGGAATTCGACTATCATGTTGGAGGTACCTAGTCTTCACAATGTTTAGGTAGGTAATAATAATAATGTCATAGCCTCATGATATCTGGACCCAAGGTTTATCAGAACATTGCCCGGAGAATAACTCTTAATCCGCCGGCTTGTCTTCTTCTCATAGGGCATCCTAGTGCCAGTTCTTTCTCAGGTATACAATGGATATGATCCCAGGAGTCCTCTTGATATAAAAGAAAACACGATTAATCAGATGTGACCACCTTCTTCTATTGCTTCCATTGCTTGATTCTCCAATTCAGATGCTTTTATAACGACTTTGCCACTGAATCAAACCAACAAAGTTTGGGATACAGCAGGTGGTACTAAACCATTGGATAGAGCTACCAAAATATTGGACATCAGGGAAGATATTCTAAACCAATGAACATCAGTCGAGGGGTAAAAAAAATCACTACATAATAGGAAGAGAGGAACAAAAACTGACTGAGCCCCTAAAGGACTCAACAATACATGGCAGGTGGCATACGAGGAGCAGAGTATTTGCCTATCGTCATATCTGTTCTTCCACTGGTTGGCACTCTTTATTACATACATTTTATTAAATAAGGTGAAAGGTGAGTGCTCTGTACATGCAGATAGATCACATTTTATTAGTGCGAGCTGTGGTCTACACTCACCGGCCACTTTATTAGGTATACCATGCTAGTAACGGGTTGGACCCCCTTTTGCCTTCAGAACTGCCTCAATTCTTCGTGGCATAGATTCAACAAGGTGCTGGAAGCATTCCTCAGAGATTTTGGTCCATATTGACATGATGGCATCACACAGTTGCCGCAGATTTGTCGGCTGCACATCCCAAAGATGCTCCATACAAGGCAGGATGGATCCATGCTTTCATGTTGTTTACGCCAAATTCTGACCCTACCATCCGAATGTCGCAGCAGAAATCGAGACTCATCAGACCAAGCAACGTTTTTCCAATCTTCTACTGTCCAATTTTGATGAGCTTGTGCAAATTGTAGCCTCAGTTTCCTGTTCTTAGCTGAAAGGAGTGGTACCCGGTGTGGTCTTCTGCTGCTGTAGCCCATCTGCCTCAAAGTTCGACGCACTGTGCGTTCAGAGATGCTCTTAGGCCTACCTTGGTTGTAACGGGTGGCGATTTGAGTCACTGTTGCCTTTCTATCAGCTCGAACCAGTCTGCCCATTCTCCTCTGACCTCTGGCATCAACAAGGCATTTCCGCCCACAGAACTGCCGCTCACTGGATTTTTTTTCTTTTTCGGACCATTCTCTGTAAACCCTAGAGATGGTTGTGCGTGAAAATCCCAGTAGATCAGCAGTTTCTGAAATACTCAGACCAGCCCTTCTGGCACCAACAACCATGCCACGTTCAAAGGCACTCAAATCACCTTTCTTCCCCATACTGATGCTCGGTTTGAACTGCAGGAGATTGTCTTGACCATGTCTACATGCCTAAATGCACTGAGTTGCCGCCATGTCATTGGCTGATTAGAAATTAAGTGTTAACAAGAAGTTGGACAGGTGTACCTAATAAAGTGGCCGGTGAGTGTATAACGGTATAATATAGGCTTAAATCACTCCTCAGCCCCCTATTGTGTACCGGACCAAATCTTTATCTGTCTATCATATCCATATGTTTGGACGAAAGAGGTCTGCAGCCCATTCTTATGCTTGTTACATACAGGTGCTTCTCACAAAATTAGAATATCATCAAAAAGTTTAATTATTTCAGTCCAATACAAAAAGTGAAGCTCATATATTATATAGAGTCATTACAGAGTCATCTATTTCAAGTGTTTATTTCTGTTAATGTTGATGATTATGGCTTACAGCCAATGGAAGCCCAAAAGTACTCTGATATCTACAGTGTCAGATCAAATAGACAGGGTGGATAGCAGTGTGAGCAGCCTCTTCTTACCTTGGCACTCCTGGTATCTCCAGTATTATGTCAGATAGACAGGGTGGATAGCAGAGTGAGCAGCGTCTTTTTTCTTCATAACCTTGGTATTTTCAATATTAGATCAGATAGATAGGGTGGTCAGCAGTGTGAGCAGCCTCTTCTTACCTCTGAACCCCTGGTATCTCCAGTATTTGATCAGTTAGGGTGGACAGCAGTGTGAAAAGCCTCTTCTTATCTCAGAACACCTGGTATCTCCAGTATTAGATCAAATAGACAGGGAGGACAGCAGTGTGAGCAGCCTCTTCTTACCTCAGCACACCTGGTATCTCCAGTATTAGATCAGATAGACAGGGTGGATAGCAGAGTGAGCAGACTCTTTTTTCTTCAGAACCTTGGTATCTCCAATATTATATCAGATAGACAGGGAGGACAGCAGTGTGTGCAGCCTCTTCTTATCTCAGCACACCTGGTGTCTCCAGTATTAGATCAGATAGACAGGGTGGACAGCAGTGTGAGCAGCCTCTTCTTACCTCTTCACCCCTGGTATCTCCAGTATTTGATCAGTTAGGGTGGACAGCAGTATGAGCAGCCTCTTACCTTGGCACTCCTGGTATCTCCAGTATTATATCAGATAGACAGGGTAGAAAGCAGCATGAGCAGCCTTCTCTTACCACACGATTTCATCAGAATATTCAGTAGGAGTAGTGTCACATCTTGCTACACATGAAGAAGGCAGAGTATCTTTCTGCGCATGTTCATAGACACATGTTCTAACTTTAATTCTATAGTAATTAGCTCCCTAAAGAAATGAGTGTGATTTGCTAATTAAAAGTATTTTGGAATTTATTATGACATATCCCTTACCTATTATTTTTTCCTACTCCCGAGAACCCCTTTAATTCAAACACGTCAGGCGGGCTGATAGGCAAAATGAGTGTATGACTATGGTTGATCTCTTAACTATACAGGTTATCCAAGAATAAGGATGGAGTTATCTTTTAGTATAGGACAACTGTCTTATAGTGTAGGACATCAAAGTTATCTTCTGCTCAGATAAATGCAGCATGAAGACTATCTATTGGCCCTGCCATATTCCCTCCAGTGCATCCTCCTTTTCTCCCGATTGTATATAACATCTGAGTGATCTGTGAATCAGCCCATTGAGCTGTGATTTATGATGATTGTAGATCATGGACAACATCCTTCATGAGGTGTATTAGCACTGGATGGAGAAGACCCCGAGAACATGGTTCTGTAAGAAGACATAGTGAAAAAAAAAATCAACATTTTGGGTAATTTGCTTATAATAGGTTAAAAAAATAGATTTAACCTCTTTTTGGCCCCTTACAATCTAGAAATGGATTATAATTAAAAAGTTATACTCATCTCGCCCCTCAAATGTCTGTTATTGCAGTTCCCCTCTACTCTGATGTTCAGCTGTCCATTTCTGTCTGGTCTTCAGACCCCTCTGTGCTTGACTAGACCTCAAATCATCACAAAATTGCCTCTAGGTTTGAGACCTATTCAAGCGTGGAGGGGACAAAAGATGCTGGGGTATGACAGACCGGACTGGACTCCTGAGAACTGGTCTCAAGTGAACTCCAGAAGACCAAATCGGAGTAGACTCCTGAAGACCAGACCTGAGATGACTTCTAAAGACTGGAGCAGACTCCTGAAGACCAGATCGGAGCTGACTCCTAAAGCCTAGACCGGAATGGACTCCTAAAGACCAGAGCAGAATTCTGAAGACCAGACCGGAGTTTACTCTTAAAGACTAGAGCTGACTCCTGAGGACCTGAGTGGACTTCTGAAGATCAGACCGAAGTGGATTCTGAAGACCGGACCAGATTCCTGAAGACCGAAGCAACACAACCTCTTGAAAGGAGCAGCACGGACCCCCGAAGACCAGAGGTGAGTGGACTCCTGAAGTCCAGAGCGAAGCGGACTCCTGAAGACCGGATTGCAGTAGATTCCTGAAGCCCAGCCCGGAACAGACACTTGAAGACCAAACTGGTGTAGACTCCTGATGACCAGTCCCAAAGAGACTGCTGAAGACCAAACCAGAACAGACTCTTAAAAACTGGAGTGGACTCCTGAATACCGGATCAGAGTGAACTCCTGAAGACCTGAGCAGAGCAAACTCATGAAGACTGGATGAAAGCAGACTGCTGAGAACTGGAATAAACTCCTGAAAACCAGAGCATATCCTAAAGACTGGAGTGGAGTGAAGAGCGGCCGTGCAGTTGGTTAGAGAGAGGTGAGTTTAATTTTTTTTTTTACATTCTTTATCTCCTTTTTTGCTTTCCAGAATCTAGCTAAATTTTGCTGGATTCTATAAGGCCGGAAAAGTTTAAAATATTATTTAAGCTCTGTAGACAAATTGCTAGAAATTCTCATTCAAGTGAGTTCACAAATATTGGGAAATCCTAAACAAATGTTATTAGTTTAGAATCGATTTTCTCGTCTCCAGGCTGTGCATAGTTGATAATCTCATACTTTTTGAAAATTTCGGGGTAGCACTTAGAAGCCCCACAATGAACCCCTTTAAATCTAGTCTCTTTGCTATAGTCTCTTCTAGCACAGCACAGAAAAGTCTTCAGGATTCTGATAGATGCCACTAGGGGGAGCCAGCTGCAGAAGTGTTTATATTGTTTCTACTATATGGAAATGAATAAGAACATTGCCAATTGGATGGTACCTGTTGAAGGGGGAAGGTGGGGGTGTCCGTACACATTATGGCATTGTCCAATCATTGTCAGATGGTAACACCCAGTTGTTAATTTGTTCATAAGTTTCCAGGAGAAATAGAAGAGGATGACACAACATAGAGTTCTAAGATTTGACTTTGGATTCTTGATTTATAGAGAATACAAATACTAAAATAAACGAGGGGCGTTTGTTTGCTAGTGTAAGTGCATTCTTCTAGCACTGTTTATGGGGGATATTCTTCTAGAGGTGTTTATGGGGAGCAATCTGCCTAAACTGTTTATATAGTATTATTATTTATTTTAGCTCACCATTGATTCCAGGGTGCTGTACATGAAGTCTTCCAAATAATGGGGAAGAAGACAATAGGTTGAGGGGGGTTGTGGCAGCTCTGGTGGTGGTCAGGTGGCAGGGGTTTATTGGAATTTGATACCTTGCTCGAAGAGATATGTTTTCAAGTTCCATCTGAAAGTTCTGAAACTGGTGGAAAATCGGACTTGTTGGGGCACGGAATTCCAGAATATTGGGGAAACTCTGGAAAAATCTCGGAGGTGATTGGATGAGGAACGTATAAGTGTGGAGGAGAGAAAAAGGTCTTGAGAGGCTCGGAGATTACGTGTTGGAAGGTAACGGTAGATTAGTTTGGAGATATATGGAGGGTTTATGGACGGCCTTGTAGGTCAATGACAATAGTTTGAACTGATACGTTGGGCAGTTGGGAGCCAATCAAGGGATTTGTAGAGGGGAGAAGAGGAGGAATAGTGAGGTGAGAGATGGATTAATCGTGCAGTTTTTATATAGGGGCATCCTGCAGCTGGCCATTTATTTTCTTCCTGCAGAGATAGCACGGGATGTTCTCCTGTCCCATGGATGAAAACCACAGCAGCAGTCCGATGTCTCCTGTGATGTATAGTACAGAGCAAAAGTTTAAAGATTTTTCTGTATTTTCATGACTATGAAAATTGTACATTCACACTGAAGGCATCAAAACTATGAATTAACACGTGTGGAATTATATACTTAACAAAAACGTGTGAAACAACTGAAAATGTCTTATATTCTAGGTTCTTCAAAGTAGCCACCTTTTGCTTTGATGACTGCTTTGCACACTCTTGGCATTCTCTTGATGAGCTTTAAGAGGTAGTCACCGGGAATGGTTTTCACTTCACAGGTGTGCCCTGTCAGGTTTAATAAGTGGGATTTCTTGCCTTATAAATGGGGTTGGGACCATCAGTTGTGTTGTGCAGAAGTCTGGTGGATACACAGCTGATAGTCCTACTGAATAGACTGTTAGAATTTGTATTATGGCAGGAAAAAAGCAGCTAAGTAAAGAAAAACAAGTGGCCATCATTACTTTAAGAAATAAAGGTCAGTCAGTCCGAAAAATTGGGAAAACTTTCAAAGTGTCCCCAAGTGCAGTTGCAAAAACCATCAAGCGCTGCAAAGAAACTGGCTCACATGAGGACTGCCCCAGGAAAGGAAGACCAAGAGTCACCTCTGCTTCTGAGGATACGTTTATCCGAGTCACCAGCCTCAGAAATCGCAGGTTAACAGCAGCTCAGATTAGAGACCAGGTCAATGCCACACAGAGTTCTAGCAGCAGACACATCTCTACAACAACTGTTAAGAGGATACTTTGTGCAGCAGGCCTTCATGGTAAAATAGCTGTTAGGAAACCACTGCTAAGGACAGGCAACAAGCAGAAGAGACTTGTTTGGGCTAAAGAACACAAGGAATGGACATTAGACCAGTGGAAATCTGTGCTTTGGTCTGATGAGTCCAAATTTGAGATCTTTGGTTCCAACCACCGTGTCTTTGTGCGACGCAGAAATGGTGAACGGATGGATTCTACATGCCTGGTTCAAACCGTGAAGCATGGAGGAGGAGGTGTGATGGTGTGGGGGTGCTTTACTGGTGACACTGTTGGGTATTTATTCAAAATTGAAGGCATACTGAACCAGCATAACTACCACAGCATCTTGCAGCGGCATGCTGTTCCATCCGGTTTGCGTTTAGTTGGACCATCATTTATTTTTCAACAGGACAATGACCCCAAACACACCTCCAGGCTGTGTAAGGGCTATTTGATCAAGAAGGAGAGTGATGGAGTGCTACGCCAGATGACCTGGCCTCCACAGTCACCAGACCTGAACCCAATCGAGATGGTTTGGGGTGAGCTGGACTGCAGAGTGAAGGCAAAAGGGCCAACAAGTGCTAAGCATCTCTGGGAACGCCTTCAGGATTGTTGGAAGACCACTCCCGGTAACTACCTCTTGAAGCTCTTCAGTAGAATGCCAAGAGTGTGCAAAGCAGTCATCAAAGCAAAAGGTGGCTACTTTGAAGAACCTAGAATATAAGACATATTTTCAGTTGTTTCACCCTTTTTTTTGCTAAGTATATAATCCCACATGTGTTAATTCATAGTTTTGATGCCTTCAGTGTGAATGTACAATTTTCATAGTCATGAAAATACAGAAAAATCTTTAAATGAGAAATTGTGTCCAAACTTTTGCTGTGTACTGTATGCTCCAACCCAATGATCTCCTGTGATGTACGCGCCAGCCCCAAATGTATCCTTTGTGATGTCTATGCTCTAGCCCCAATGTCTCCTGTGATGTATATGCTCTAGCCCCAATGTCTCCTGTGATGTATGTGCTCTAGCTCCAATGGACATCTAGGAAAAATATCAGAGTCAACAAGTCTGCTCATCACAAGGTCTATCAGTTCTGGTGCGACAAACACAGCAGTGGAGATGTCTCGTATGCCACATAATAGTGATATCACAGAAGTTCATGCAAGCACCGTGTGACACACATTACACAAGTCTACAATGGTGGCTCGAAAAAAGGTGACGTTGAAGAAACGTGAACTTTAATAGTGTCATAAGAATCGTCAGTTCAAGTTTGCAAAACAGTCCAAAAAGTGGACAGTAGAAGATTGGAATCAAGTGATTTGGAGCGATTATTCAATAGACTAAGCTGTGAAGGGTGCAAATGGGTCTGGAAGAAACAAAGGAAAAAGGGGCTAACGGATCAAGAAATTGAAGGAACTCTAAAATTTGGTAGATGAAGTCTGATGATATGAGATTGTTTCACAGCCAAAGGTGTTGGATACTTGACCAGGATCAATGGTGGTCTGAATGCTGAGCTACATGTGAGTATCCTACAAGATGAGTTACTTTGTACACTCCAGTACTATAGGTATGAAAAGGGCAACATAGTGGTCCAGCAGGACAACAACCTGAAGTATATGTCTGGATTGGCAAAGAGATGGTTAAATGACAATGAAGTAGAGGTGCTGGATTGGCCTCACAGTCCCTAGACCTCAACCCAATCGAACAGTTGAGAGTAGAGTTGAAGAAAAAGTTGTATAAACACCCAAATGAGTCGACCAGTGTGCACCAAAATTGGGAAAGTGTAGCAGAAACCTGGGATTAGATTTCGGTCGAGACGTGCTTGAATCTGATTGAGAACATGCCCAGAAGGATTCAGGCAGTGATTTAAGCTGGTGGATTTACAAAATACCAACAAAATGATGAAAATTTAAATTTTAGGAGCAAAATATTAACAATGCAGTGACATGACAAGAATCTGCATAATTAATCATATGCTAAATAATTGAAAGTCACTGTGGAGAAACGGGGTCAGTGGGAGCTCTCGTCTGCTGTCCCTGCTGTCTTTAGCAAGAATGCATGGACCAGGGCTCATACCACTGAACGCCCGCTCTATCTCCCGATGGGCAGTACACTACACAGACAACACAGGGTTAAGGTACAACAGTGTGGCAATACTTTATTGAACCACAACACACAATAGCAAACAGAACAATCTCGGCAATTACCCCAAGATGGTGCACATTACAAGGCCTCACCGTTCCGCTGACTCGCCGAGATACTGGTGTCAAGGTGAAAATATACTTTCTTATATACTTTTGTACTTTTATACTCTTATACTGTAAAACAATAAGTTTTTCCTATCTGCTAGCTAATGCATATGTAATTGTATTTAAAGATGGTCGCCAGAGTTCAGTTTCGTTTCAGGTTAGTGACCGAAGGGTTAAGCCATTTCCTCAGAAACGAAACTTAAGGAATGTGAAGAAAAGGAGGAATCCACCAGAAGACGTCAGAACAAATCAGAAAGACTGGATGCTAGCTTAAACCCCGCCTAATGCACGCCTTCCCCTAACACTCAATATAGTATTGTGTATTTTAGAATAAAAGTCAGTTGTTGCTGTGACGGTTACACACATGTGTGTGGATCCACGAGCATGCACTAAGATTGAACCAGCTACCTGTCTGACTCATTCTTACCCGGTACCACATGCTTATAGTTTAAATTGGAATGACTGGTGAATGAGGATTAATTGTCGTATTACGACCCCGACAATTTTGGCGCGACCAACGTGGGGCGTAGCCAGCGATCCGAGACCCTCTGGACCCATGCCTGGATGTCTGTGGATGATACCCGTAGTGGCTGACCTCGAGGACTGATCACCCTCCGTACACGGTAAGTGGCGATCATGTACACTGTATATGTCACACTTGCTAGTGTCTCAGCCGTTATTGGTTTGTCTGTAGTCTCCTTGGGTCCGGGAGGTGAATGATCGAGTGGTGAGATCAAACGTGATCCTGTGCCACGCTCTGAACCAGCAACTGAGAGACGTCGCATCCTGTGCGACCTCTGTACACCACACCTCCTCCATCGGTCATTGTACTCCGTTCAACCACCCTACCCGTGACTATTGTCTAGTAGTGAAGTGGACTGAAAAATTGAGCCAGTTGTAGATTGTGGGGCAGCTTAGTGAAAGGGATAGGAGACGCAGCCTCTGTGATATTGTACTAACTGGTAATTAAGACGTCCCGGAACGGGACCACCAGAAACAGGTAATTAAGACGCTCCGTACGGGACCACCAGAATTTTTGTGGAGGGGTCTCACTAGGAGACCGCCTCCCGACTGTTTGGGATATCGTGGCAGGATAGTCTGTTAATCACTGTGTTCAGGTTAGGGATGGAAATATTGAGCGCGAGGCTCTTTTTCTTATACGTTGAGCGAGAGGCTCCGTGTTTTTAGAATATCAGTGTTGAAGATCGCTGCCAGTGGTTTTACTGCAGAAAACCATAGTATCCTGGGAGCCAAGCTGCGTATCTTACAGCAAAAGAAGTCAGTGCCCCACAAGTTAGATGAGGATGCCGTGGAAGTCAAGACAATGGTCACGGGAGGGCAAGAGACAGTCAAGAAGCTTATCTGCGAGTTGCGCGAGGCTTAAAGAACAAAGGATGAAAATAGGTTGAGAGGAAGGATCAGATTATTATTATTATTATTATTATTTATTGTTATAGCGTTATTTATTCCATGGCGCTTTACATGTGAGATAGATCAGATAATGTAGAGCCCGTATTTGGTTATAAAATGCCTTTGAACTGTGATCTTACAGATTGTAAAATGGCCGCCGTGCCACTGATGATGAAAATGTAGTCCCAGCCACCACCCTGTAATGGTGGCGAGACGAGCTCTGCAGAAGTGTAGGTGTGTCCTGTTTGTGTTGTGCAGAATCCAACCTGGGTGGTGACCTGCCTTGTGTGTGTGTACGGACCGTCTTTGGGGCTCCGCCCAGACCACGGAGGATTATAGGAAAGTTTTGTAGAAATTAGGTCTGAAAACTGCTGTAATTTGTGACTGTAGAAGATACGGAGCTTTGTATCAGTGCTGTGTACTGTAGGGGAGGGGCTGAGCAGACCGCTGCGAGATTTCTTTGTCACTTCTTCTTCTTCTTTCTCCTTATCTGTGCTACGTGCTGGAGAAAGGGGGGTATAGAGTTGGGCTCTTGCTCTCCCTTCAGCGCTGAAGAATGCAGTGGAAGTTCTTATCTCCGTGTTACTAGATGGGAGGGGCTGAGTGAATCCCTGCGCGACCTGCTTGCAATTTTTCCCCTCGGCGCTGTGGGCTACGGGGGAGGGGGGGGGCCATGTATTGCATTCTAAGTTTTCTCTGTCCTTGGTACAATACACACTGAGAGATTTATGTTTACAGCAATAAGTACTGTATGAAATTGAAAGTGAAATAGACCTGCCTAGTCCTAGATGAAAACTTGTAAGTAATTGAAAGATTGGTAAAAGGCACCAATATATCCTGGATTGCCGAGAAGTTCTATGGGCGTCTTATGGTAGTGTTTGAAGTTCTGGGATTCTCACTGTAGTAAAAAGCCCATTTATACCTTTTTGTAGTAGATCCGATATTGGGATTTCCACTCCGGATGATGCATTGCAAATAGTAAAAGGTTTTCAAAAGAATTTAGTCCAGCAGGAAAGGAAAGGGGTTAAATCAGCAGCGCTTCTTACTGTCTATGTAACAGACTCTAGTTTCTGCCTCCTCCCTTCGTACACGTGAGTCCAGCTTCACATTCCAATACGCCTTTAACCCCGTATGGGAATTTCATTATCTCCCCAGCCCCGCCATGCAAATTCTCAGATCAAGAGCTTGTTTTAATTAGAGTAGATGACAGACCCAATAAATATACTCTTATAAAACCTATCCCTGTGGGACCTTTCCCTGAAGTTACTGCTCAGTTCGTAATCTCTTCTATATGTTCGGTAAATTTACTGGGGGCAGTTTTATTATTACAGTTCTGCTCCAGGATATAATTCCAAGATGATGGTCAGATGGTCCTTGCGTTATATAACTCCTATGCAGATGAATATAAAGAGATGTGTATCCTACTTGCCCTTCCTACGGTTATGATGGTCCTGATAGACCCAGATTCTCCCCCAATAATGCCTGTAGAACCAGTAAAAGTGTTTCTCAAACCTGGTGCTCCTTTTCCCAAAGTCCATCAGTACCCTTTGAAACATGATCAGCAGCAGTGTCTCAAGGGGCAAATACAAATGTTATTCGATAATGGTGCCCTGATACCCTGTGTTTCCCCATGTAACACACCCGTGTTTCCCGTTAAGAAAAAAAAAAAAAAAAAAACCCACCCGGCCAACCCCCTGTGTACCGGCTGGTACAAGATCTACAGGCATTTAATGCAGTTACTGTTCCAGAAACTCCGGTGGTGCCTAAGCCACATACTCTTTTGTCCCAGATATCTCAGGATGCCGCTTGGTTCATGGTTATCGATCTTGCCAATGTCTTCTTCAGCTTTCCATTATACCCAGATTGCCAGTTCTGTTTGCATTCATTTAACAGGGATGACAATTGACGTGGACAGTTATGCCAAAGGGGGGCCAGTCATAGTCCAAGAGTGTCAGGCCTACCTTGCCGCTCATGGCCCCTTGTATCCAGGAGACGCTATGTCCACCCAAAGAGGGAATCTGCCCTGTGATATAGTGTTACACACTGCAGGCCCTATATATGATTACAAGACACCCGAGCACTGCCGTACAGTATTGCAGACTGCCTTGCAGACAGAGCTCACCCATGCAGGACATGCTACAGGTGTGCTGACTCAGCTTCATGGAGACAAACAGAGATCTGTTGCTTATTATAGTGGCCGCCTGGATACGGTGGCAAGAGGAAGCCCCTTCTGTGTTCGGGCCATGTTGTCTGTCCAGCTGTTGCTACACAAGTCTTCAGAGATTGTTTTGGATCACCCACTGATGGTCCATACCCCACGATGTATATAGTATCCTTAATCAGGTACAACCTAGCCACATGTCCATGGCTGGACAGCTGCGACTTCGGTGTGCTATTCTCATGCCTACTAATGTGACTTTGAAAAGGTGCACTGTCCTGAACCCCGCTACTTTTCTCCTAGTTCCCCTGGATCCAAAGGGGGGAGGAGTAGGTGACATGAGCAAGGACACTCTTTTTCTTTCTAGAATGGATCCAGAGGAACAAGATTAGGTTTCCAAACCACATGATTGTCTAGAATTGATGTCTCAGGAAACGGCTGGTCTCTAGTGTGCCCATTCTAATGCTGATTTTGAGCTTTTTGTAGATGGATCCTGTCACCAAGATGACCAAGGACGCTTCTGTACCGGATATGCTGTGGTCTCAGAACATGAGATAATCAAGGTAGAGTCAATGCCAGCTCATATGTCTGCACAAGAAGCAGAGCAAACTAGCAGAAGGTAAGACTGTAAATATCTACACTGATTCCAGGTATGCTTTTGGCATTGCACACGATTATGGGCCTATCTGGAGAGCCAGGGCTTTCCTGACAGCAAATGGCCACCCCTTTAAACATGCTGAGGCAGTCCAGCAACTTATGAATGCACTACAGCTTCCCACCCAAGCAGGCATCATAAAGGTAAAGGCACATACCAAAGGCACTGATGGACGGATAAAAGGGTAACGCACTGGCAGACCAGGCTGCCAAGAAAGCAGCAAGCACTCCTGTGGCCTCTCAAGTACATCACCTAGACACCCCACCATCTCCACTTGTGTTGAAAGACATCTTAGCCCGGTTACTAAAACAGGCAAGTAAGGAGGAGAAAAATAGGTGGCAAAAGATAGGGGCTTGCTCTGATACCGTTACCGGACTATGGGGGAGGGGTGAAAAGGTCTGCCTACCACAGGTACTGTACCCAATGATGGCACAGGTTCTGCACGGGAATGTGCACCACTCGAAGACGGCCATGTGTGACACCCTACAGAAACAATGGATTGCCCTCCGGGTTTTCCACCTGCGCAGAAAGCCAGGTACAGAGCTGCATGATATGTGCCACACATAATCAGAGTAGGACAGTGAAAACCTCATCCAAACACACTCCCCGGCCCCTTTAACCAATTCCAGAGACTGCAGATTGATTAAATTCAGTTACCCAGGGTAGGGACGTATGAGTATGTGTTGGTCTGCATTGATTTATTTTCAGGTTGGCCAGAAGCCTACCCAGTTGCCAAAGCTACGGCTAAGACAACGGCGAAGAAACTGATGGCTGAGATCATATGCAGGTATGGAGTTCCTGAAGTCATTGAAAGCGATCAGGGTTCCCATTTTACTGGAGAGATCATGTCAGAGGTAATGGCAGCACTGGGGGTAAGTCAAGCATTGCATACTCCGTACCATCCGCAGAGTAGTAGAAAAGTGGAGAGACTAAATGGAACTCTTAAGCTTAAAATCCAGAAGGCAATGACAGAGACTGGAAAAAAATGGACAGAATGCCTTCCTCTAGCTTTGTTTTCAGTAAGATATACCCCAAACAGGAAGACAGGACTGTCACCGTATGAGATTCTGTTTGGCAGGAGCCCCAATCTTGAATGTTTCTTTCCACAACAGTTGTAGCCCAAGTACCAGGACTTGACTAGCTATGTGCAGGCCTTACATGGACACTTTGCCAAAGTGCATTTAACTGTCTTCAGTTCTCTTCCAGACCCAGACAAGGTTCCTGGACACCATCCCTTTGTGCCAGGAGACCTGGTGTATGTGAAAAAGTTTGTGCGCAGAGATTGTCTCCAGCTGAGATTTGAAGGACTTCACACGGTGATCCTGGTCACCCCCACTGCAGTAAAACTTGAAGGAAAGAGCACCTGGATTCACGCTTCACACTGTAAAAGAGACCGAACCAGTGTTTAGTCACAGTAGTGACTGAAGGGAAATGTTGCTGTTGTTTTTGATCCTGGAAATGGGGGCCATCCTCGCCCCTACCTTCTCAGCCCCTATTGTAAATAAGAATTCTGGTCCCACTATTCTCTGGGTAAATCTGACAGCCCCGGCGAATATCTGACGATTTGATTTCTGTGATGTAGTCAAGTGCCCCGAGACTGAACGGGTGGTAGAGGGGATCATCCAGTTTTATATGTGTGTTACCAGACAATACAACAATAATTGTCATTATTGGTCAGATGCTGCCTGGAATACGGGAGACGATTGGGGATATAAACCTAGTGAAGCCATGTTCCCAAGGATGGGACGGGTAGGAGTCTTCGTGAGAGAATGCATCTAACAGCCCTTCTGCAACCACTTAGGGGCTGTAAATGGGGTAAAAATTGTTACCCCCTTCTCCTAAATCTTGAAAGCCCCCAATCTGCTGACCTACAGACGTATGTACTGGGAAGGCATTATAATTATGTATTTAGTAGTGGATACCATGGGAATTTAGGCCATATACAGCTCCGGGATATTAGCTTCAGACCAACCATGACCCCTGTTACCAGTACACCTAAAACAGGCCCAGGTGAGCGTTTGCAAAATGTAGTTAATGAAGTAATCCCCATTCCAGGTCTCAGTTGGCAAGAGGTTTTCTCCATAGAAACACAAACAGCCCCAAGGACAAACCTATGGTTAGAATGGGTGAGATACAATGTAAGAGTCCAGAATATCTCTGTAGGATGTATTGCTTGTGCTGCTGCGAATACACACATCTCTACACACATGCATTGCTTTTTCCTGATGACAACACCACTGCCTGTGTCATGAATTTGTTGAAAGGTCGGAAGCCCACTGATTGCCCAGATTATGTCCCACTAATTCATGAGGAACCCAGACTAAAGGTCCCAGGAGAAATAACTGTATTAGCTGACAATTACACCTGCTACAATTCCTATAACACTACAGGTACACCAGTAGGGATCTTCGAGACAGGTTTCTGCAGGGAGAACAGTTCTTTAGATACTGACTTGCTAATCAAACATACACATTATATGTACGACATTTATTGGTTATGTGGGGATGGTAAGCTCCGTCCTAGGTTGCCTAATGCCTGGATAGGCCAATGCACCCTTGTTAAACTAGCCATGCAGTTCAAAATTTTACCTTGGGATCCAAAGATACCTGATGAACCTACCAGAAAGAGGAGAAGTCTCGATCAGCTCCATATGAGTTATGAAGAAGATCCACTAGTATATATTGATGCCATTGGGGTGCCAAGGGGGGTACCTGACCAGTTTAAAGCCCAGAACCAGATTTATGCCGGCTTTGCTTCTATAGTACCACAGATGCAGATTAATAAAAATGTTGAATGGATCAAATATATATATTACAGTGAACAAAGATTTGTCAATTTTAGCCAAGATGCCTTCCAGGGTATAGTTGAGGATTTGGGCCCTAACACTTGTATGACCCGTGCTGCAACCCGACCTAAGAGAATTACACTGAATCCTGTCCAGACAAGATCACATGCAGTGATATAAGAAGCTGACACAGGATTGTGGTTGGTGGATAGTGGGGACATTAACTTTTAGGAGTAGGCTGACAGTAATCCTTTTGGGAAGGAGCTGTAGACCAGCATGTCATGTCGCCCCCACCACCAGAGAACCAACCACATCAGGTAGGGTAAGACAGATACAGGAGTATTATTCCTGGAGGCCCTCTGACTAGCTAGCTACGCAAAAACAATTGGCTGACCCTGAGAACCAACCTTTCTCATTTTACAGACAAATAATGATCATATGATGGACGTATAAGTACACCTGGGCAGGCCTAGGTAGTTAGTGAAAGCAATCCCGACTGGCACCTTCCTCAATCAAGAAGTAGATCCACCAGAGTACAATGGTACTGATCCAGGGGAGAAGTATATTCCCCTCAAGAGAGTAGACAAAACCCCCCATTCTCAGATGATGCCAAGAGATCTAGTTTAGGGACAGTGGGAGAACTCCATGTGAGGTTAGTGAATGGTTCAGCTGCCTGGAGGCCTCTCGCTAGGGGAGAGCTTCTGAGGTGTCTGGATGAAGAAATCCACCTCCCCTTTTCCCATCACATGGACAGTCTCGAAGGATCTTTCTTTAAGGGAAAAACTTAGTGTTTAGGGGGGATTGTCAAGGTGAAAATATACTTTCTTATATACTTTTGTACTTTTATACTCTTATACTGTAAAACAATAAGTTTTTCCTATCTGCTAGCTAATGCATATGTAATTGTATTTAAAGATGGTCGCCAGAGTTCAGTTTCGTTTCAGGTTAGTGACCGAAGGGTTAAGCCATTTCCTCAGAAACGAAACTTAAGGAATGTGAAGAAAAGGAGGAATCCACCAGAAGACGTCAGAACAAATCAGAAAGACTGGATGCTAGCTTAAACCCCGCCTAATGCACGCCTTCCCCTAACACTCAATATAGTATTGTGTATTTTAGAATAAAAGTCAGTTGTTGCTGTGACGGTTACACACATGTGTGTGGATCCACGAGCATGCACTAAGATTGAACCAGCTACCTGTCTGACTCATTCTTACCCGGTACCACATGCTTATAGTTTAAATTGGAATGACTGGTGAATGAGGATTAATTGTCGTATTACGACCCCGACACTGGTAGGTGTTATATCAGAGCTCCCAGGGTCGCTATTCCACCTGTGATATACACACAGAGAAGAGATATCGACAAGCATAGAAAGATGACAGAACAGTCCATAGAGTCCGTACAAGGTCAAAAGCCAGTTGACATGATGTCAGAGCTCCCAGGGTCGCTATTCCACCTGTGATACACACACAGAGAAGAGGTAACAACAAGCATAGGGAGATGACCAAGAACTGTCCATAGAGTCCATACAAGGTCCAAAGCCAGTAGACACGCGAGTCACCACTTGGCTTTTCTGACCATCTCCATGGAACCAGGCGTCCAGCTGGTCCCAAACCTGGCTTTCTCCAAACATATCCATGGTTCAGAGATGGTCACTGGATCAGATCTGTGTCCTTCCAACCGGAGCTGAAAACCCCTAGGTTGTTTCCTATAGAATCATAGATCAGTGTCCCTCGTGATGGTGCCATGATGAATTAGCTGCAGTCCTTTCTCTTGTCTGTTGGATGGTTTGCAGAATGTCCGGCTGGTAGCTCTGCGTTACTTCAGTCTCCCAGGATGTGATCTCTGAGTCTTTTTATACCCAATGCATGTAAGCTATTTTTAGAATTACCCAGGGTCCTTCAGTCCAACATCAAGATAAGGTAAACAATGGTGATGGGATCAAGTAGCATTATTAGCATATCAGCACACATCAATAAACAAAGCTTAACACACCCTATGTACAGTCACTATTACAGACTTACACAGTATGCTAGATAGTATATCAGTTGGCAAGTCTGTCTTCTTGACCCACCAGACATAAACACTTACCGTATATACTCGAGTATAAGCCGAGATTTTCAGCCCAAATTTTTGGGCTGAAAGTGCCCCCTCGGCTTATACTCGAGTCACGGTCGGCGGGTGAGGGGGAGAGGGCGCTGAGGCATACTCACCTAGTCCCGACGCTCCCCTGCCCGTCCCACGGTCTTCGGTGCCGCAGCTCTTCCCCTGTTCAGCGGTCACATGGGACCGCTCATTAGAGAAATGAATAGGCTGCTCCACCTCCCATAGGGGCGGAGCCGCCTATTCATTTCTCTAATCAGCGGTGCCGGTGACCGCTGACAGAGGAAGAGGCTGCGGCACCGAAGACCAGCTGTCCGGGGGAAGGAGCGGGACGCCGGGAGCAGGTAAGTATCGCATATTTACCTTCCCTCGTTCCACACGCCGGGCGCCGCTCAGTCTTCGCGTCCTCTTGTTCTGACTGTTCAGGTCAGAGGGCGCGATGACGCATATAGTGTGTGCGCCGCCCTCTGCCTGATCAGTCAGTGCAGAGAGACGCCGGGACGGGACGCCGAGGAGCTGCAAGCAAGAGAGGTGAGTATGTGTTTTGTTTTTTTTATTGCAGCAGCAGCAGCAGCAATGGCACAGATTTATGTGGAGTATCTATGGGGCAACGGTGCAGAGCACTATATATAAGGCACAGCTTTATGTGGAGCATCTATGGGGCAACGGTGCAGAGCACTATATATAAGGCACAGCTTTATGTGGAGCATCTATGGGGCAACGGTGCAGAGCACTATATATAAGGCACAGCTTTATGTGGAGCATCTATGGGGCAACGGTGCAGAGCACTATATATAAGGCACAGCTTTATGTGGAGCATCTATGGGGCAACGGTGCAGAGCACTATATATAAGGCACAGCTTTATGTGGAGCATCTATGGGGCAACGGTGCAGAGCACTATATATAAGGCACAGCTTTATGTGGAGCATCTATGGGGCAATGGTGCAGAGCACTATATATAAGGCACAGCTTTATGTGGAGCATCTATGGGGCAACGGTGCAGAGCACTATATATAAGGCGCAGCTTTATGTGGAGCATCTATGGGGCCATAATGAACGGTGCAGAGCATTATATATGGCACAGCTTTATGTCGAGCATCTATGGGGCCATAATGAACGGTATGGAGCATCTATTGTTATTTTTGAAATTCACCAGTAGCTGCTGCATTTTCCACCCTAGGCTTATACTCGAGTCAATAAGTTTTCCCAGTTTTTTGTGGCAAAATTAGGGGGGTCGGCTTATACTCGGGTCGGCTTATACTCAAGTATATACAGTAATTTCACAAGCAAATATACAGATAAAAAGCCAGTTCTTTTGGTTTGCAAAAACATGGTTGTCTGGGAAATTAAGATACAATCTGGTTTCTTCACAGTCACATTTATGTATGAGACAGCCAAGATGATTTTCTAGAACATGATGGTAGTCTCATGTTCGAAGCAGTAGTGGATGGTGAGATATGGAGGCTGAAAGTCAAATGTTCAAAACATTGTTACCCTTTGCTCATCAGTATATGTACTCCAACCCTAGTGTCTCCTATTCTATATATTCCAGCTCCATTGTCTCCTGTGATGTATATGCTCCAGTCACAGTGTCTCCTATGTGATGTATAAACTGCAACTCCCGTGTCTCCTATGTGATGGACATGCTGCAGCCCTAGTGTCTCCTATGTGATGTATATGCAGCAATCTAGGGCCGGAACAAGGTATTTTGGTGCCCTAGGCAGATGAAGTTGATGGCGCCCCCACCCCTCAGCCCCCAAGCAAAGTAATGGGTCAGAGACTAAGGTGACAGGACCCCTAGTGCACCCTCCTCCTATAGGTCAGGTAACAACCTCTGATGATCAAATACACTAGAAATGTTATTTTTTTACAAAAATATACCAGCAAAGGTAAAAATGTTGTGTACATTAGGTGAGAGGCTCAACTTGGTCTGCAAGTTCAAAGTTAGATATATAATCACTCATTATTTGTGGACCATTTCCGCAATACAAGGGACAAATAGCGATATTCGTCCAGAAATCCTATATTTTAAATGTTGGACAAAAGGATAGCCATGGAAACTAATACTGCTTAATTATAATGGGGTCATTTGGTTTCAATTAAGGTGTCCAGCATTTGGCGGATAGCCTAATGAAAGCTAAACATACGCCACTATAGATAAAGGGAAACATCTGAAGCTTTTTGAGTCTGTCATGTGACAAATACAGCTTGCAACAGAACTGATGGTGGTTCTGGTGCCATATTCCTATTCTGATTGCGTATTCCTGTTCAGATAGTGGTTCTGGTGACAAATTCATGTAGTGATTGTTGTTCTAGTGCTGTATTCATGTACTACTGATGGATCTGATGATGTATTCATGTAGTGATAATGGTCCTGGTGATGTATTATTGTAGTCATGGTTCTTCTGGTGACATATTCATCACCAAAACAATCATCAGTATATGAATACAAAGCCAAACTCATCATCAGTACATGAATAGAACACCAGAGCCATCAATAGTACATAAATACAGCACCAAAACCATCATCAGAAAATAAATAGGTCACTAGAACCACCATCAGTACATAAATATGTCACCAGAACAACCATCAGAACACAAATACATCACCAGAATCACCGTCAGTAAAAAAATACAAAGCCAGTACCATCGTAAGTACATGAATGCATCACCAGAACACTATAAGAACCAAGCTTAGTACAGCAATCAATTGTAATGTCAGGTCAGCCCCATATATAATTGTATTCCATGAACCTACAACTCCCAGTATGTCCTTTACAATGGTAATGAGATGCTGGCAGTTGTTATCAGTCTTTATCAGACTGCGGACCATACAGGAACCACAGCACTGATGAGACACAGGCAGGATCACAAATAAATATTTACATTCAGGTACCCTACAGGAGACATCTTCCATGACTGGAGTAGTTCTCTTTCTATTTGTCTCTATTTTGTCCAGATGCCTTGATGACTTCTCACATCCACAGCTCGTCTCTACAGACTTCCATCCTCTCCAGTGTTCTGCAGACACAATGCCCTTAAAAATAAGAGTGTTATTAAACTTCCCTCTGCATGAAAACATCTGCCTATACTGTGCCCTAAACAAGCCTCCTATGGTATATGACCTCCACACTCTCTGCCCTTATGAGCTATAACAACAGCACTGTCTGCCACTATCAGCTCTAAACACCACACCATCTGCCTTCATGAACCACAGCCTATACCATGTCTGTCCCCTCTCCACTGTTTTCCCTTACTCTCTCTATAACTCTTCACTGTCTCCTGCCATGTTAACATCTCTCCATAATGTGTCCCCATTTCATGCTGCCCCCTCTCTATATCCATTCTGTGCCCACTCTTCACACAGTGCCCTCATACTGCCCACCACACAGTCCTCTCCAAACTGAACCCCTTCCTCATACAGTATCATGGGTACAACAGCTTACCTAATATACACTGCAATGGCCCCCACAGCACCGTATACAGTATTATGACCCCCACGTTTCCCCATACAGTATTATGACTCCCCAGTCCCTGAGTATATTGTCCCCCACAGTACTCCACACAGTATGATGTGTTCCACAGCTCCCTATACAGTATAATGTCTCTCACAGCCTCACATTATTCTGATGTCCTCACAGCCCCAGTGTAATGTTCCTCACAGACCCCGATATAATATGACATCCCACAATTCCCCATTCTATAGCCAAACAATATAAGAAAAATAAATAAAAAAGCTTATACTCATCTAACCCTGGGTCCCCATCCACCACTCTGCCGTCTCATCTTCTAAATGGTAGTGGGCACTAGATGGAATGATGCAGTGATGTCATAGCACCACCCAACATCCCCTGAGGGCCACCGTCTTCAACCCCCCCCCCCCAAAAAAAAGAAAAAGTTAACACCACAGATAACACAATCTTAACTCTATGAGTATAGATATTGTAGTAGATGTCACCTGCAGCCCTATGTAACACCACAGATAGCAAGGTGATAACTCTCTTAGAACTTAGAAAGTTATCACTCTGTTATCTGAGGTGTTACATAGGACTACATGTGACATCTGCCACATTACCTGTACTCAGAGATTGTGGTGTTACATAGGACTACATGTGACATCTACCACATTACCTGTACTCAGAGATTGTGGTGGTACATAGGACTGCATATGATATCTACTACATTATCTGTACTACTAGATGGTGGCCCGATTCTAACGCATCGGGTATTCTAGAATGCACAGCCACGTAGCATATGACACAGCCCACGTAGTATATAGCACAGCCACGTAGTATATAACACAGCCCACGTAGTATATAGCATAGCCAGGTAGTATATTGCACAGCCACGTAGTATATAACACAGCCTACGTAGTATATAACATAGCCACGTAACCATAACAAAGAAACAGATGACATACGGTGACATTAGAGTATAAAACATAATACTTTATTGATTAAAACATAGTAGACCAAGATGTATAAAGATGATAAAACAAACAACAGAGCTGAGTAGTCACAAAAACAATGGCAAAGGACAGGCTAGGGGAGGGTCCCAGAATATAATCAAATAATAGAGGGGACTGAGTACCCATATAATTTACCACTACAACCAGCGGGGAAAGCACTCACATAATATTAGAGGCAGATGGTGAGGACATCGGCACCAGACCCAGAAATACATAGAATAATGGACTCTGTCCACAAAAATAGCATGAGGGGCCAGCAATTGTAAAACTAAAATAATTGCGCTGACACAAGGTGCGCCGACATCACCACCACCCGCATAATCGCAATGCCATATGAATAGCAGGATCGATAAATAAATAAATAACAGTGAGGCTTACATACCGCAATGCAGAGATCCTCCACAAGCCTGCCCCACGCCCCAACGCGCGTTTCAGCACAAACACCTTCGAAGCCAACGCGAAACACGCGTTGGGGCTGTGCTGTGTGATCATCTGCTGCCTGCTAGATGGGTAAGGAAGAGCGCCAGGACATACATTACTTGTTGATGTGAGATAGTTATTATGAGTTTGGTCCTGGGTTTTTTTTACCTGGTCCCATTAAAAGGAACTATAGCACTGAGCACTTTATTGAGGTTAATGGCAGTGAGTGGGTGATCACACAGGTCTGGTACCGTTGTTGTTTCCCTATGCTGAACATGTAATATTAGATTTACGGTATTTTATTATAATTGTTATCATTATTGATGATTAATAAAATTTGTGATACTTTTATATACTAAAGTGGACTTGAACTCCATTTGTGTATATGGATAAAAGTCTGAGTATGGAGTGTCCTAATGCTATGTTGTGGCCCAGGGTTCATGGTTCATCTATGGTTAGATGAACGAACATTAAAGCAGGATTGTATCCATAATGGGATTTAGTTATGCTATAACACAGCCCATGCAGTATATAGCAATGTGGGCACCATATCCCTGTTAAAAAAACAATTAAAATAAAAAATAGTTATATACTCACCTTCCATCGGCCCCCGAATGCAGCCGAGGCCTTTACCGATGCTCCTCACGACGCTCCGTTTCCAGTAATGCCTAGCGGCAATAACTCGTGATCATGTAGCGGTCTCGCGAGACTGCCACGTGATCTCTGGGCATTGCCGCAATGCATTCTTGGGACCGGAGCTCGAGGAGCGGGAAAGGCTGCGGCGGACGTCGGAAGGTGAGTATATAATGTTTTTTGTTTTTTTTATTATTTTTAACATTCTATGTTTTTACTATTGATGCTGCATAGGCAGCATCAATAGTAAAAAGTGAAGCAGTGTTTAAACCCGCCCCAATATCGCTGAGTGGTCGCGGCCGGCCAGCCGCGACCAATCAGCGACTCAGGATTTCCGTTACAGACAGACGGAAGTTAGAAACAGACGGAAGTACCCCTTAGGTAATTATATATATAGATGTTACACCACAGATTACACAATGATTACTCTCTGAGTACAGCCTGCAGATGATGTGGTAGGTGTCACCTGCAGTCCTATGTAACACCGCAGGTAACATACAGTGATGACTGGTTGGGGGTGAGGGGAATAGGGTCAGGGGCCAGTTCCAGCCTGGATTCATCAGAGCAGTACTGAAAGCAGGCCGCCCTGTCAGAGATACCAGCAGTGATTAGTGACTGTGCTCCCAGCTCCATGCTTGGTCCGCAGTGTAAGGAGGTGACGAGGACCCTCGTCTGCCCCCTCTCTCCCGTGTGCTGGGCCTGTGCACTTTATGCAGCACCCGGATGGTGTACCTGTTTATTAATATCTTAATGTCTTATTGTATTCATGTACTGTGCCTGTATGCTGCATTATTGTATTGTATGTTCATATGTTCTGTCATTGTATTGTGTAATGACTATAGTGCAGGGTTAGGCCGGGTTCACATTAGGGTTTCTGTGTGCAGCGTATGATCCTCATACATCCGCATGCGTCATACATTCGTATCTTTAACATGGTGTACGCAGGGAAATGCTTTTGCATGCGTTCGCATGTGGATGCGTACGCATGCGTCGTTTCGCAGTATCCGGCAAATGCAACATGTTGCATTTTTGACGCGTCAAATATTACGCAATCGTCCGCATGCGGATGAGTGTGTAAAAAAAGCATTACTGTCTATGGGAATGCATTGGTACGCAAGGACATGCATAGGCATGCGTTCGATACGCATGCGTAGTTCAGACTAGAAAGGGGTATAAAAGGGGGTGAGTTCATTACTCTCAAGACTCTTGATGCTGTGAAGACTCTGGATTCCACTCTGGATGTGAGTATAGAAGCTAAGAAAATGTCTGTCTGTCTCTCTCACTGCAGCCTGGACTCACTCCTGTCTCTCTTGCAGCCTTCTTCAAAAGTGTCTTCAAGTGAACAACAGAATGCCTCCGAGAGTGGACAGGAGACTGATGAAGTGAGGGCATTTGCTATACTGATAGGTACGTATGTATTGACTGTCAATATGACACATGAGGTAAAATCATGTATTTTCTTTACAGAACAGTTCCAGTGCGGAAGAGCAGGAGCAGTTGGCTCGGGCTCAAGTTCCTCAGGTGGAAAGACGGCATGTAAGTATTCTTGAATGTTTTTGTTTTAAGTGTTTTATCTTTACAAGTATATGACTAATGTGTTTCTTTGATTTCTAGGTTCCACAACGTGAGGAAGGCACCATTGACAATGACCGCTTGATAATGCTGGTGCAACAGCGAGTACCGTTGTGGGACACCCGTGATCGGCAGCACTCGGGCACTGTGGTGATTCGGCAATTGTGGGAAGAAGTGGCCAGATCGCTGTTGGATGATTGGGACACAGCCACGCCACAAGTCAGAAAGGATTTTCGTAAGTATTGCAATGTGGTCTGATGCGGGAGTAAACCTGTAAAAGGTGCATTGTTTTACAATTTATTTATTTTTTCCCCCTTCACAGTGAAGAGAGTAAAAGTCTGTTGGCGTTCGATGAAGGATCGATTCAATAAGGACATGAGAGAGGAGAACCAAGTTCGAAGGGGAATTCTGTTGTCACTGTTTATGGTGGAATTTTTCTGACACTATTTACGTGGTGCATTGTTAGTACTGATTATGGGGGGCACTCTTATGGCACTGTTTAATATGGAGATTTTGCTGGCACTGTTTAAGTGGCGCACTTTTCTGGCACTGACCATAGAGGGCATTTATCTGGCACTGTTTATAGGGTGCATTTTTCTGTACTGTTTATGTGGTGCCCTTTAATAGACTGCAATTACAAAGACGCCTAACTACAATTATAAAGTTACTGAAGTGGGCATGAGAGGTGGAGGATTTTTCCATAGCTTTTCCCTGGATTAGTTTTCTGGCAAAACACATCTGTTATCCGCGCAGCGCGGCTGCCAGGCTTACAGCGTTAACAGCAGCCACTTGATGTAATTGAAAATAGTAGCACATAATGAAGCCAGAGACGAAAATAAGATGCCAGTACATGTCTATTACTTTCTGAAAGATGTCTCACCCCAAATACGTAATTCTACAGTCTCACTATTAACCAGCAGATATTCCTGTATTCATGTTTCTCTGGTGAAACCCTCCCCCACATCATACCATGGATTCTGAGCCATTTGATCAACGTCGTGGTCCAACCTTACCCATGCTTCCGGCCATCAGGACGAACGTCAGCTCCCAACGCAACCGAAAACACCTATAATGAACCAAAAACAATCACCATAACACTAATACCCATACTGCCACATATGTTCAATAAACCTATTGCAATCCCAAATAGCCCTTCATAATTACACCAAATGAGGGTGAACATAAGAGCGAAAACGCAAAGATACCCAACGCCCGATATGGCAAACCATCATGTTCCCCAAAACCCATACTTTTCAGGCTTCTCATCTCAACACAACAAACAGTCCCTCAAAACCGCAATAAACTAATATTTTGGAAAAGAGGAACCATCCAGATGAATCAAGAACGAACCTGGATAACCACCCTGAACATCCATAAAACGTTTTACTACCGTAAAAAGGGAGGCCTCATGTCCCGAAACTGCCAACAACACCACCAGCTTACCCCAACAAATTTGATCAGTCCTTCAACGCTGTAAAAACATTACACCCTGTCCTCAAACAAACACACATCGCTCATCATTAACCCTCCTTCTACAAACTTTGAAGGAACGACCATCTCGCAGATAGGAAAAGCATCGTAAAAGGCCAAAGCAAAAGCTGCTGAAAACAACAACCCATATTTTGAAAAACAAACCACCACAAAAAAAGCAGCATCCTGCCCAACAATTCAAAGGAAACCGACCTTCTCTTGTAATGACTATGCATTCCGCTGCAAAAACCCATCAACTCTTGCTTCACCAGAAAATCCTTTGTCAGATCACTCAAGCCTTGAAACTTAAACAAAAAGGGTTACGCCGCCAATCTCGGCATCACTGCCAACGTTGACACAAAATCCTAACCCACGAGGGATGGTAACAGAAACAACCTATTCATATAAGAAGAACTCACTTCAGCTTTAATGAGAAAATCTTCCCAATCGTCCCAGACTTTTTTGTATCGGTACCAAGTGGCTTCAATCATCGATTTCCTAATTAAACTGAAAAATACCCCTGGTGCCAATAATTGGAAAAATTTCAAGCAACGACAAGTTCTACACCAAACCTGCTGTTTCCCATGTATCAGGCCAAAGCCCACAACACCAATGCCCTTGAAGAAATGTACCAAAACCAGCAGAACCTGCAGCATCCGTGTACAGCACAAACAACCATTAGACACCACATTCTTCATCCACAACTTGCACCCATTGTAATTTAAAAAAATTAATCCCAGACTTCCAGATCAGCCCTGAACTCCAGATTAATGCCAACTAAATGAGCCAGGGATGTCTTTACTGCCATGGCAGCCATCAAATGCCTGGAAAAGAGACGGCCCAATGGCATAATATGGCAGGCAAAATTAAGTTTACCCAACAAAGATTATTCTACCCTCAAATGGACCCTTTTGGCTCACTTCAAGGCGGCTGCCGACAACCATAAATCAAACCAGTTTATCTTACGAGAGCCTACATTCCATTGCTATAGAATCAATCTCTATGCCAAGAAAATGCATAACTGAAACTGGACCCTCCATCTTATTTGGGGCCAATAGGATACCGAACACTAAAGCTACCTTTTTTAAAGTGAACAGTAAAACTGAGCTAACCGCCAAATCCGAGGGACCGACAGAAAATAAATTGTCCAGATAGTGAATTATCGATGGAATATTGGACATGTCCCGCATTACCCACCCATCAAATGATCTAAAAGCCTTAAAATAAGAATATAGAATAGAGCAACCCATGGGTAAACAACAATCTAAAACTCAGTGTCCCACATACACATACAACAAATGAAGGCTGTCGGTTTGCACTGGAAGCAAACAGAAAGCCACCATCAGGGCCCCAAATACCACTTTCCTTGCCAAATCCAATGCCCTATCACAGAACACATACGATATGGACAATAACTCATGGCGTCATTAACAAAGTCAGCGAATGGGTACGATAAATGATGAATAAGCTGGAACTTATTAGGTTCCCACTTTGAACCACCCCTAAAGGGAAAACCCTCAAATTAGACCATTGGGGGGTCTTTAAATAGACCTGCCATGCTACCTATTTCCACCTCCTTAATTAGCTTTTCTTTCACTACCCCCGGATGCTCTTTCGCTAAACACTATACGAATAGTGGGCTTCATTCATAATTCGTACACTATATGAATGGTGGGCCAGATTCATAATTTGCATTTTTTTAAAGGGGTTGTCCAGGTTTTTAATGAAAGTCTGTAGTCACTCTAGATGACTGCAGACTTGTCTGTCCTCATAATACAAGTGAATGTTTAGTTGGAATGTGGCATATCATATTCTTGCGGTCACATGAGTGCTTGATCTCGTCGCCGCCGCAGTAGAATCCTCACCTCTCGCAGTGTGAGCAATGTGAGGATTCACAAATCTGCAGTCACATAGAGTGACTGCAAACTTTCATGATAAACCTGCATTACCCCTTAAAGTCACTATGTTTTTTGACTTGTGGTTTTTGCTAGTTTATTTTTTTTGCCAAATTCATGAAAATGGCACACCCAATTCACAAATTTTAAGCAAAGCCCCAAATTATGTTTAACTGCTTGTGTGACACTTTTAGCTGATAAATTGACATGTTTCGCTGAATTTTGCAAAAACAAATGCACCAAAATAACTGGTGTACATAAAAGCACTTAAAAATATGTAAAAGTCACAAACCTAAACCACAAAAGATATAACCTGAAAAAAAAGGCGCAAATTGTTTGATGATTTTCTTGCAAATCAAAAAGTCCCAAATTGAGAGGTATTCACACGCATAAAAAAAAGACAGAAATGTAATAATGAATCAGGCCCGAAGTCTAGAATTATGAAAGCCTTTATCATGGCAGCCAGGGACCTACTGAAAGTCCCCATGTCTGTCATGTTTGTACACCCTTTAGTGTCAGCAGCACACCTGCATGGTGTCAGCTTCTCCCTCCATGCAGGGACATGGGCTTACTCACCGCCCCGGCCCTCTGCGTGGTCTCTGTGTGCTCCTGCTTCCTGCTTGCGTGTACGCCACAGCTTCCTGTGGCACGCGTATGCGCTCCCCTGCTCATAAAGTGGCAGCGAGTGCATAATGAGAACACTTGCAAGATGGCTTCCAGCCAATAGCTGGAGACATCTTGTATAAAAGACTCCTTCTCCCTTAGGGAGTGGCCAAGCAACGAGTTGAGTCATTAGTCAGTAAGGTGTACTACTAGTGAGTTGTGAGGTCCCCTGGTCCTGGAGCGTCCAGTGCCTGAACCTCGTTGGCTGGTCTCAGAGCGGCCAGTGCCTGAATCTCGCTTCCTGGTCCCAGAGCGGCCTGTGCTTGTACCTCATCCTCTGGTCCCAGGGCGGCCAGTGCCTGAACCTCGCTTCCTGGTCCCAGAGCGGCCTGTGCTTGTACCTCATCCTCTGGTCCCAGAGCGGCCAGTGCCTGAACCTCGCTTCCTGGTCCCAGAGCGGCCTGTGCTTGTACCTCATCCTCTGGTCCCAGAGCGGCCAGTGCCTGAACCTCGCTTCCTGGTCCCAGAGCGGCCTGTGCTTGTACCTCATCCTCTGGTCCCAGAGCGGCCAGTGCCTGAACCTCGCTTCCTGGTCCCAGAGCGGCCTGTGCTTGTACCTCATCCTCTGGTCCCAGAGCGGCCAGTGCCTGAACCTCGCTTCCTGGTCCCAGAGCGGCCTGTGCTTGTACCTCATCCTCTGGTCCCAGAGCGGCCAGTGCCTGAACCTCGTCCCATGGTTTGTGAGCGGCCAATGCCTAAACATTGTCCCCTGGTCCTGGTGTGGCCAGTCCCGTACCCAAAGTCCCCTGGTCCAAGTGAGACCAGTGGATAAAAATTATCCCCTGGTCCATGAGTGGCCAAACAGTGATCTAGAGTCCAAGACTGGAGTTCCTGAACCAAGCCCAAATCCATGTCAGCAACCGTTCTGTAGAGGTGCCAGAACTTACTAGTCTGAATGGAGACCTAGCCCTATTCAGTGTCAGCAGCTGCAGTATTGGGCTCTGCACAGTGGGTCCACAAATCCACATGCTTCACCATTGGGTATAACTGATGTGTAAGTGTCCAAACACTAAAGATGTTATCATATGTATCTCACCCGACCTCTATGAATAAATACCTATCCCATGGGCTCGCTCATAAATACTCGGACAGATTTCTTGACCTTCACGTACTCTGCACTTCATGAATAAGAATATTTCAAATTCTGTGTGAAACATTCATTGTAAGGACTCGGCTGAAATTTATTTTAGATGTGGCAGACAAAAAAAAGTACTTTGTAGAGATTAACGTATGTAGGGTAAAGCTGTGGAAATGTACTGAGATAAAGCCGAAAGACCCCAGGGGAAGAATGACTAATGGAGCTTACTGTGAAGAACACGACGGAGTCATTTAGAATTCAGCTCAGAAGCTTCACTGTTCTTCAGGACTGAGATGAGCGCAGAGTCGCTCATCTCATCTCCTGGAAGTCACATCTATCAGGACAGCGAAGGAACTCGACTTTCCCAGACACCAGAAAGTCAAATCTTCATAGTTATTATATAATGGCACGGTAATGCGGGGGTGAAACGTGGCCCAACTAGGCCAATTTGTCATTCAGTATGGTACTATGTGTAACTGTTACCTCTGCATCTATCCTTAGGTAGATATGGCCATCAATATCAGATCGGTGGAAGTCCGACACCCAGAAATCCCAGCAAAACAGCTTAGACAAAAGCCCATGGCTAATGGGAGCATACAATGGCTGGAGCTGGTGCACCATTTGAGGTACTGCAGCTTCGCTTTCATTGAAGTGAATGGAAATTGAACTGTCGGATAATTCATTTTTAGTCCTAGAAAACTTGTATAAAGAGTGAGGGTTTTTTAAAATAATTTTATCCAACATGGAAAGTTATGAGACTTTGCAAATCACATTATTAGGAGATTTATCTTCATTCCTGTAAGCCTCTGCTTTTTCCCAGTCTATTTGCCTGCTTTTAGCTGCACTTATATCAGAAAAAAAATCATTTGGAGTACAGATGATGGCAGTGATGGCAGTGCGCCTGGGTATCACTAACCCTGAGGATGAGCTGCTGCAGGAGATTGTTCTAATAAACTCAACACTCAGAGGAAGAAACAGGCCCTGGTTTATCACTGCCATCATCTGTACTCCAAATGAGTATGTTCTGACATCAACACAGCTAAAGGCTGATAAATAGAAATAAAAAAAATGATCGGCACTCTACTGTAAGCAGTGGTGCACATGGAAAACAGATAATGTAAAATGAAAAGACTCCCATCTCTCACTTATCAGAACCTGAGCGTGTTTCCACCCATCCAGACCTTTTTAACAGCTCTGAAGGGGTTGAAATGCGTCTATGTTCTGCTAATAACAGAATCGAGATTAAAAATCTACAGAGGCTGGTAAATAGACTGGGAAAAAGCAGGAAAAGACACTTACCGGTACATAACTTTTTTTTACAGGAATACACAAATCCTCTAATAAAGTGTTTTGTAAAGCTTCATAACTTTCCATGCTGGGGAAAATTTTTTTTTTTTTTTAAATAAAGTTTTATTTAACTGGTAATTAAGGTAGGATAGGTCATCAATATCTTTGAAAAACCCTATCTGATCCCTACCAAGAAGCAATGCCTTTTTTACTGGGGCTGGTCCCTCCCACTATGGGAGTGGGTGCGGAAACTATTCAGACTCCTTTAAATTTTTCACTCTTTGTTTCATTGCAGCCATTTGGTAAATTCAAAAAAGTTCTTTTTTTTCTCATTAATGTACACTCTGCGCCCCATCTTGACTTAAAAAAAACAGAAATGTAGAAATTTTTTGCAAATTTATTAAAAAAGAAAAACGGAAATATCACATGGTCATAAGTCTTCAGACCCTTTGCTCAGTATTGAGTAGAAGCCCCTTTTGAGCTCGTACAGCCATGAGTCTTCTTGGGAATGATGCAACAAGTTTTTCACCCCTGGATTTGGGGATCCTCTGCCATCTTCCTTGCAGATTCTCTCCAGTTCCGTCAGTTTGGATGGTGAACGTTCGTGGACGCCATTTTCAGGTTTCTCCGGAGATGCTCAATTGGGTTTAGGTCAGGGCTCTGGCTGGGTCAGTCAAGAATGGTCACAGAGTTGTTCTGAAGCTACTCCTTTGTTATTTTAGCTGTGTGCTTAGGGTCATTGTCTTGTTGGAAGGTGAACCTTCGGCCAAGTCTGATGTCCAGAGAACTCTGGAAGAGGTTTTCATCCAGGATATTTCTGTACTTGGCTGCATTCCTGTTTCCTTCAATGACAACCAGTCGTCCTGTCCCTGCAGTTGAAAAACACCCCCATAGCATGATGCTGCCACCACCATGTTTCACTGTTGGGATTGTATTGGGCAGGTGATGATCAGTGCCTGGTTTTCTCCACACTTAGGCTACGTTCACATTTGCGTTGTTTTGTGACGCATTCGTCCATTTTTGGCATGATTTTTGGTGCAAAAAAACTGCATCATGCAGCGTCCTCTGCTCCGTGACGCTTGCGCCAAAAATGACGCATGCGTCACAAAACGCAAGACAACGCATGTCCATGTGCCCCCATGTTAAATATAGGGGCGCATGATGCATGCGTCGCTATGTGTCACCGAACCTGCGCCCGATGCAACGCAAATGTGAAGGTAGCGTTACCGCTTAGAATTATCACCAAAAAGGTCTATCTTCATCTCATCAGACCAGAGAATCTTATTTCTCATAGTCTGGGAGTCCTTCATGTGTTTTTTAGCAAACTCTTTGCGGGCTCTCATATGTCTTGCACTGAGGAGAGGCTTGTGGAGACCACTGTGCTCTTAGGAACCTTGAGTACTGCAGAAATTCTGTTGTAACCTTGGCCAGATCTGTGCCTTGCCACAATTCTGTCTCTGAGCTCCTTGGCCAGTTCCTTTGAACTCATGATTCTCATTTGGTCTGACATGCACTGTGAGCTGTGAGGTCTTATATAGACAGGTGTGCGCCTTTCCAAATCAAGTCCTATTAGTTTAATTAAACACAGCTGGACTCCAATGAAGGAGTAGAACCATCTCAAGGAGGATCACAAGGAAAAGGACAGCATGTGACTTAAATATGAGTGTCTGAGCAAAGGGTCTGAATACTTATTACCATGTGATATTTCAGTTTTTCATTTTTATAAAAAATTTCTACATTTCTTTTTTTTTCAGTCTAGATGGGGTGCAGAGTGAACTTTAATGAGAAAAAATGAACTTTTTTTAATTTACCAAATGGCTGCAATGAAACAAAGAGGGAAAAATGTAAAGGGGTCTGAATACTTTCTATACCCACTGTATGTCCTTTATCCTACACTGCACACTAAATCTGAACATTTCCTATGCATTACACATTACCATATATACATTAAAAAAAAAAAGATGCATAACTATTTTCACTCTATATAATAATGCGATTGGTGACTTCAGGGGCAGGAAGGCAATAGCACAGTCCAACATTCTTACACGTGACTCAAGGATTCAGAGATTGCCGTGCACGGTGTATCACTTTTGCATGAAGTGTGTGTTCCTTTAAGAAACACAGGTTTCCATCAAGTAATTAGAGGGTTATACAAGTTCGGTTCTCAGATCCAACACAAATGTTATGTATCCCTGTGAGGGTAAGCCCACATCATCAGTGAAAAATGAAAAGCCTTGTTCTTTGTTTCCTTTACTGATAAAACCCTAAACGGTAAAAAACAATTCACGTCAGGCGTAGCTGCTTCTACAGCGGCTCAGGGTGGAAAATTACAAGTGGTTTATTGCCGTATTGAAATCAACATGATTATTCTATCAGACGCGTCCAGCCGGGGTGAGATATGTGACTGGCATTCACCACTAAATGGGAAATTCCTGTCCACAGAGCCTCCGACTTCCCACCATAAAATAACAGCATTCTTCAGCAGCCAAACATGGGCCTTATAAAAACAGACTTATGGACGTCTATGGTCTATGTCAGAATCATGGATCTCAGTGTTCATCACTATAGAAGGCCTCCATTGTTCTGCCCCTACTGGAAACATATTTGGGTTTTATTGAACCCATTGGATGAAGTGTTGGGTTTTCTCATCGTCTGGTCGCTGTTCCATGTGTTTGTGGAATTAGCAGCTGTGTCTCACTTGACTTCACAGCTATGGCCACCCAAGAGGACAATGAAGACGATAAAGGATGGAAAATAACAGCTAAAATATGGGAAGTAGAACTTAAAGAGGAATTGTCTCTTTCCATAAATATGTATTGTTCTTTACTTATGTTCTCCTGAATCCGGTGATGTGTTTCTACCCCTCTCCATTACTGAGATACGGCCTCCTCTTTATATAAATTGAGCCTTGTTGGGCAAGTGGGTATGATCCTCAACTCTTCTCTTTGAGCATCTTCTTGAAGATCAAACCCACTTGGCTGAAAGACTAGAATTATATACAGGTAGTTCTTGATTTATGAACATTTGACATTGGTAGAACCCCTAGTTACGGACGTCCGATTTTAAAAACCCTCCAAAACTAATACTTATGTCAACACTGTCCTCTCCGGCTGCCGGCCGGTCCACTTCTTATTGCAATCAGGCACAGCCTCTCCGATCGTTTCACTAAAGGCCAGGACTTATTGCCACGTCCAGGCCAGAGCTCACTCACGTGACCTTACGAAATGGCCTAAGTTCAAGCCTGTTATGAAGAGGTCGGAAATACGGCCCCCGACGATGGAGATAAGGGGAATGGACAGTGAGTAGCAGGGCATCAGGAGAGGTGAGTATTGGTTAAAAGAAAAAAAAAAGAAAATACTCACCTCTCCGGCTGCCCTGTTGCTCGACATCGTGCACCAAATCTTCCGTCCACATTGATGTCATGACCTTATGACATGCAGGAATCTCAGAGGCCTGGATGTGGCCGAAAGTCCTAGGTCTATAGAGAAGAGGCCAGAGCTGTGGCTTGCATTAGAAAAGGAGAGGACCGGATGGTGGCCGGTGAGCAGCGGGGCAGCCTGGATGGTCAGCGGTGAGTATAAGTTTTGTTTTTTGTTCCTTGTCCCTGTTCCTACTTACTTACTTATATATTCGGGTTACAAACAAAGCTACAGTACGCTTCTAGATGATATCTTGGGGACTACCTGTACAAGGAAGAGAGGGACGCATCTTGGGAACAGAGACACACCGGAACAAAAGAAATATATCGCTGGATTCAGAACAGTGGAATTTATTCCAGGTAAGTGACAAGTCCTCTTGAGATGGTTTTTTAGAACATAAACATTGGTGACCTATTCATAATTTGGGCACTATTACCGAGTACTGAAGCTCGTCAGACTACGAACGAATTATGGTGTTGTAAGGAGATGGACATACTGCCCAATATCCCCCTTGATATATGTTATGATATATAGTGTGTATTGTTGTACTGTGTAATGTGCATTAGGACATGCATTAGTAGTGACAGTATTGTATTCAACCCGACACTTGGGAAAGTTCTGGATAATGTTTGGGACTAGCCCAGAGTGGGAAGGGCTAAGTTGAAGGGACAAAGACAGTTTCTTGTTAGAAAAACAGACAGGGACCAGAGTGCAACAGAAAAAGACCTATGGTCTGGAGAGTGAGAAGAGTGAAGTGGAGACCGAGAAAGTGGATAGTGAGGTTCAGAGTAGAGGAAGGAAACCGGAGACGGGTCCAGGGACAGAACGTCTGGCAGTACGTCACGAGTTTACAATTCAGAGAGGTAATGGGCCAGGACGGAAAAAGGAAAGTGAGATGAAGAGAGTGCCCCATGCAGGAGTTCCAAGGTGTCAGTAAGCAGAAAAGCTAAGTATCGGTCGTAGTGGCAAACTAAATCCCTTAGAGGATTTTGGACGCGGAAACCGCAAGTTGCAGAATAGGACTGTCACTTACTGGACCATAGCACCGAGCTGGGTTGTGGTGACGACGGAGGAACTTGAGGCAGAAACAAGTACGCTTAGCAGAAGTAGAGAGATTGTGTGTGAAGATGCTCCCTCTTTGTATTGTACATCGTTCCCAGAAAGTTAATGTTACGTAAAAGACTGTTTATTTTCAAGTGGTGATCTCCCTCATTGAACTGCTTAACATCCCGTACTAGACAGCCCAAGTCACCTGCAAGGGCGCAGTGCCCCATAGACAAAGTCCACACACCCAGCAAGGACCCTCATCTTCATATAGGGTGCCAGGGCGTGAAAGACTAATATCTCACCAACGGCTACCACATTACAGTCTATTGGAAGATGATCCACCATGTTGGTCCAACTGAGAACCATTGGAATATAGAGGTATGAAAGAGCATTCAACTCTGAACACACCTCAAACTGTGAGCACATCACTGACACATAAATAGCGGGTCTATCAGTACTCTATACGTGCCAACCTCACCCATCATTCCAAATAGAAGACAATACACTTTGACTTGAACACAAAAATTAATAAACCCTCTTGGTCAATCAGATTTTCTCCGCTGTCTCACTACGTATGGCTGCCCAAAATAGAAATTATGTGGGCACTGTATTAAACTATCGTGCTACATATAACAGTACTATTTACGAGCTGTGTTGCAGTATTTTCTGTAAAATATGTATAGGCACTGTATACTAGTATTAGTTTGGTACTGTGCAGTACGATGGTGATATTTTAGCACTTAGTTGTGATAACATCTGGGAAACATAAAAGCGACGTATGTCTATTTGGTACTTCATGGTATGTTAGTACTCTCTAAGCATTGTGTTGCCGTAATATCTGAGAAACATCTTGGCACTGTGTATCAGTTTTATTTGGGTATTTTTTGTAGGATTGTATACTTTAAGCATTGTATTACGGTATTATCTGAGAAATGTATATAGGAATTATATGTCAGTTTTTTATTGGTACCTTATTGTAGGACTATATAGTTTAAACCCCGTGTTGTGGTATTATATGAGAAAGATATCCAGACACTGAATATCATTTATACTTTGTTACTTTGTTGCAGGATTGTCTGTAAAGCGCTCTGAAAATTAATGGCGCTATATAAGCGAGTAAAATAAATAAGTAAATGCATTTTAGCACTGTGTTGCTGTATTATCTGAGAAACATATTCAGACACTATATGTCAGTTTATTTTGGTACTTTCCAGCCTGATGTTGATATTTAAGCACTGTCTGCGGCATTATCTGACGAAAATATGCCTGTCTGTGTGTTGGTATTATTTAGGTATTTCATGGTATGATGGTATTATTTAAGCACAGTTTTTCAGTATTACCTGAGAAACATATGCACACACCATATGCTAGTTTTATTTTGGTACCTTGCATTATGAGGATATTACTCAAGCACAGTGTTACGGTATTACTTGAGAAACATATACACACACCATATGCTAGTTTTATTTTAGTACCTTGCAATATGATGGTATTATTTAAGCACAGTTTTTCAGTATTACCTGAGAAACATATGCACACACCATATGCTAGTTTTATTTTGGTACCTTGCATTATGAGGATATTACTCAAGCACAGTGTTACGGTATTACTTGAGAAACATATACACACACCATATGCTAGTTTTATTTTAGTACCTTGCAATATGATGGTATTATTTAAGCACAGTTTTTCAGTATTACCTGAGAAACATATGTACACACCATATGCTAGTTTTATTTTGGTACCTTGCATTATGAGGATATTACTCAAGCACAGTGTTACGGTATTACTTGAGAAACATATACACACACCATATGCTAGTTTTATTTTAGTACCTTGCAATATGATGGTATTATTTAAGCACAGTTTTTCAGTATTACCTGAGAAACATATACACACACCATATGCTAGTTTTATTTTGGTACCTTGCATTATGATCATATTATTCAAGCACAGTGTTACGGTATTACCTGAGAAACGTACATACACACCATATGTTAGCTTTATTTTGGTACCTTGCATTATGATGGTTTTGTTCAAGCACACTGTTAAAGGTTTTATCTGATAAACATGTGGGCACTGTATGTCAGCTTTGTTTTGTTAATTTGCAGGATGATGGTATTATTTTAGTGTTGTGTTGCGGTAATATCTGTGAAATATACGCAAGCACCACCTAGCAGGATTTGTTTTGTGCATTGTGGTTTGATTTGAATATATATATTTTTTTATATATATGTTTGATATAAAAAAAAGTTTTTAATGTAGAAACTCATTAAATGTATATTACTGTTGATATTTTTAGGATCCAACCTTCAAACTAGTGATTTCTATTTCTCCTATAACCTTGCATTTCTACCTCTATAAAATAACAGGCACAGGCTTCTGTACTTTTAGATTAATCTTGGAATTATGTAGAAATTCTAGAATACTTGTAGGAAATCCTGAGAGATAATTTACACGTAAATACAATTCTACTTCCAAATAAAACATGCTGGTAATTGAGGCTGGAAGACGCCGGCTCACAAATAAGCGTTCTGGCTGTTCTGCTGGAAACAAATACCCTACGGTTTGAGTCGTTGCCAAATGCATTTTGTGTTATGATTAACTTAATTCTACCTTTTGTATTGTATTTCTTTTTAATACTTATATGGAAATTAAATATTATTAATAAATATAAATCTGCAATATTTTTTAGGACTTCGGCTAAGTTCACACTGGGCGTTTTTGCTGTGGTTTTTTTAATGTGTTTTTTTTTATGTGTTTTTTTTTTTTTAATGCTAATTTTAAGCCGCGTTTCACAGTACCAGCAAAGCCTATGGGATTTCAGAAATCTCATGCACACACATTGTTTTTTTTGCCATCAGTATTTTGTGCTTTGCATGGTTTTTGGACATAGAGCATGTCACTTCTTTCAGCGTTTTTTCAGTGTTTTTCACCAATTTACTTGAATGGGTGGTGAAAAAATGCAGCAAAAACATGTCGTGTTTGGCTGGAGATAAAATATTCATTATTGTAAACGATAAAAATTCTTCATTTTCTTTGCACCTTTTTTTCCTGGAGTAAAGATGGTTCTAATAATTACTTTTACGTGTGCGCTGCGCCTCTTACATTATTTCATTTGCGCCCTTCTTAAGTTACTGTAGCTTTACTTGGGTTTTTTTCTGTCTTTTTTGGTGCTGTTTTCCTTATCCTGATATTTTAACCTAACTCATCATTTTTCACTTTTCCAAAGATGGCAAAATTTGTGCGTAATTGCAGCTAGTGGAGTACAAAATCCAAATTTTTTTCGAAGTTGAACACAAACGTGCGACATTTTAAATAATTTTTGCTGTTAAAAGGCAGAAAAAAAAGGTAAGAAAAAAAAACAATGAAAAAGAGCGAGCCCGATTCCTTCATTGCATTTGAGCCTTTTTTGTCTTGTTTTGGTGTATAGAGCCTGTTTTTTATTTGAAGCCAAATTCTTCTTGTAACGTTCACATTTTTAAAGTCTATCTTACGTGTGCGCGCCTTTTTTCACGTTCACCATGGTCGGTGTAGTATGTGTTTTTTAGATGTTTGCGGATGATTAATTAATTGCAACGTTATTTTTTGCCTAAATATTCTCCAGTCTCCCCTTAAATTATTATTTTTTTTCAGATGTAAGAAATGGTATGTGGCTAGGAAACTTAGTATTTGCTACAACTGTGATTACGTAGCAACATGCCTGGTAATTGTTATTTAAAGGGGATGTCCATAATGACAACTTGTATCAGATTTCTGTATTAGGGCATAAGGGGGGAGCCTGTGCTAAAGATTTAAATCTATTAGACAAAGTGGAGAACTTGGCACGCCCATTTATTACCATGTATTAAATGGGTTCTTGTAATACCATATTTCTCCTCTAGTGGCCACTGCAGGGACCATGTTTAGCTGCTTGCACCTTCCCCCTGCTGAATACACCTGTTCCTTAGCGGGTGCTGATTTAGAAAAAGGGACGTTTACATAGGACAACCCCTTTAATTACTCTGAGCATATAATTTTAGTAAAATGTATCACTACTTTTTCCCTTGCAAATCTCCCCCCTCAGAATTTCTCAGTTCTGTGAACCATGCAGGGGATGATCACGTAAGGGCAGGGTCGTAAAGACAGCAGCAGGTAATATGTGAGACTAAGGCTACGTTCACATTTGCGGTGTGCGCCGCAGCGTCGTCGCCGCAACAAAACGCATGCGTCGTGCGGCCCTATCTTTAACATTGGCGCCGCATGGGGCCGCATGTACATGCGTTGTCATGCGTTGTGTTGCGTTGTACGCCGCATGCGGCGTTAGGGCGCACCTGTCAGGGCGCGGCGAACGCAACATGTTGCATTTTTCGGGCGGCACCGACCTTTTAAAAAACACATGCGTCGTGTTTGCGTCATCGATGCGCCTTTTTCCCCATTGACAACGCAGACGACGCAAGTACTTGCGTCGTGGTGCGTTGTACGACGCATGCGTTTCCAATAAAAAATGCAAAACATTGTCTAGACTTTGTCTAGACACTAAAAAAACACTATATATATATATATCTAAAAAAAAAAGGGGTTTGGCATTGTCTTTCACAAGGCTATTCACTACAGACAAGACTGAGAGGAGAATCTGCTTTCCAAACCTGTAAGTATATATTTCTCTTTGCATATTTTTTATTCTGTGTTTTATTTCTTGATTTTTATTTAATTTGTGCAATGTTTGGTCTGTGCTATTGTACGGTTATGGCACTGTGGGTTGTTATTGAAATTTTTATTTTTTTTATCTGGTTCTGATGTACTTCTGGCGTTATATGCTGGCGTTTATTGTCTTCGGCCTTGCTTGGTTTTGGGTTGTTCAGGTGTCATGCGGTTGTTCAATGTATTTTTTTGGGCTCATTTTTTCTTGTTAAATTTCTGGTGCATGTCTTTTTCTGGTTTCTATTGTTGGGGGTAACCGTATGGCGTTTTCTTGGCTCATGTCTTGCTGTGTTTTATTATGCTGTTGGCATTTTTTTTTTCTTTCCTTGAGTGTCTTTTCTTGCTGGTGGGGGGGCTCCATTTATGATGTTTCATTTGTATTGTATTGTTCCGTGCTGCTATGCCATTGTATTTTCCCTTTTTTTTTTTTTTTATCTCTGATGGTTTTACGTCGTTTTCCGTATGGCATATATCTCCTTCCTTGACTGTTTGCATTGCCAAGTGTGTAGTATAATGGTCTGTTTTTTTTTTTGGTGGGGCCCCTTTTTTTTTTTTTTTTTTATTTCATGTGTTTTCTTTTCTATTTTATGGTTTATCTTTTGGGTTGCTGTATTTTGTAACAGCGGTTGTCCCGTAATGTTTATTGCTTATTATCTAGAATGGTATTTATCGCCTTTTTGTGATGTATTTCTGTGGTAGATGTCACCAGATGGTGTTGTTTTGGATCATGTCTTGTTGTAATTGTAAAGTATTAGTTTGCTATTTCATTGTGCCTTTTTTTTTACCTGTAAGGTTTTTTTTAGTAAGTTTTTATATTTAAAAATTTGGACATGGGTGTCTATTTTTGCTTAATTTTGTTTGTGTCTATTCTTGTATTGTTTCTTCTATTGTCTTCTCTTGCAATGTATGGCGTTGTGGTGTCGCTTTTGAGTTTGCATTGTCCTATCAGTCAACAGTCAATTGTGGTTGTTTTAATTTTTTGTGCCTATTTTATTGTATGTGGCATTTTAGCTTTGGATGTGATTTTTTGCTCATTTTTTCATTGCAGAGCAAACGTGCAAGAATGGCGAGTGACTCACATGACTCGGAACATAGCCAATCGACGCGGGGGAGTGCGGTGAGTAATTATGTCCAGTTGCTTACTATTCGCTGCCATTTGTAGCATTGACAATAATTTTTGTATACAATTTTTACAGGCTTCTTCAAGTGAGGGGGAAGGCAGTCAGCGGGAGCAGCGAGGTCGGGGCCAAGGTGTGGCGTCAGGCCGGCGAGTGAGTATTTATTTTTTTTTTATTTATTTATTATTATTTTTTTGAGTAGCATCCTGCTGTGAGGAACATTAAATTTGAGTAGCATCCTGCTTTCACTAGGGATGTTTACTAAGCTGAATTACATTTTAGCTTTTCAGGGCAGCAAGTATTGGGGGAAGGTAAATTAAAGTTGAACTCCATGCACAAAAACATTCCAAAATACTGGTGTATAAACCATCATTATACATACATCAAATGGCAAAGGATAGGGCAAAGGTACATATCATGCCAGGTGCTGGTGGTTGTTAATATTTGCATATTTGTAACCTTTTTGTTTTCTAATTTTTCTAGGTTTCACAACGGGACCAAGGAGATACTGAAATCAATGTGGACCTCCTGATCTCCAGCATCCAGGAGCGTGGCCCGTTGTGGGACAGCCGTGACCCCCGGCACATGGACCAGGTGGTGTTGAGGCGTTTGTGGGTAGAGGTGGCAAAGTCGCTGTGGGATGGCTTTGACAGTGCCTCAGCGAAGGACAAAGGCAACTTTCGTGAGTATTGCTGATACGCTGCTATGACCCATCTTGCCAGGATAAACACAACCGTGTGTGATGCGATCAACACCTAAACTTTGCATCGCACACGGTTGTTTTATCCTTTTAAAATGCTAAATATGTAACCTTTTTTTTTCTTTACATTCACAGTTAAAAAGTTGAGGACCAGATGGCGATCCATGAAGGACCGTTTCAATAAGGGGCTCAGGAATGAGGAGGAGCAATCGCGGAGTGGTGCTGCTGCGGCCAAGTCGGTGCCCTATAAGTACAGCAGGGCACTACAGTTCCTAAGACCGATCCTTGGCCGCCGACAGTAAGTATTTTGTCCACATACCATATTGCACATCCACATTGTACATTGCCCAGACACATAGCATATTGCACAGCCACATAGTACATTGCCCAGCCACGTACATTGTGCATCCACATAGTATATTGCCAGGCCACTATATCGCAGCCACATAGTACACGTTCTAGCCACGTATCCACATAGTATATTTCCCAGGAACATAGTGTATTGGCCATCCATGTAGTCAGCGTAGCATATTGGCCATCCTTTTTCCCTAGTGGAATGGTATATAGCCCATTAGTAATTTTTTGGGTTAAGCGTGAGTCCTTGTAGTCCATGACAGGTTACGTTCTGAGTCAGGGTAGTTCTGATCGCAGGAATAATGATGACGTCTCGATCATATGATCCTAACGTCATGGCCGTTCCTGCGATCAGATCAGCAAAGTGACTGGTTTTTTTGGGGGGGTTTTTTTAAATGTTTTTCTTGACTTTAAATTTTATACTATTTTTGCGGCATAGGCAGCATCAAGAAAGATTTTTTGACAAGAAATTTTTTTAAAACGATGACAGAGGTATGCATTGGCTTTGGCAGCGGGAATGAACAGTCATTTTCTGCCGTAGGTATGTCCATGATTGTTATCGTCAGCCCTAATGGTCAGCTGGCGATAACAATCAGCAATTTATTATAGGCTGCACAGACTGAGAGACAGGGGATTGTAATGTATTGTTGTGTCATGTAATGTTAATTTTATTACAGGAGTTGGCGTATGTGATAGGTAATTAATTGAAGACTAATTCTTTCCTTATCTTTTCACAGGACACACAGCAGCACCCTCGAGCGAGCTCGCCCCGCAGGAGCAGACCTTCATGAATCGCCATCTGACCCGTCACAGCCCTCCCACAGCGACAGCAGGCTTGCACCACCATCTGGAGAACCGGCAGCCGGTCCATCAGGTGTTCCCCTGCCCGAGGCCTCTGGCGCACCTTCGTTCGGGAATTCCCGACAGCGCCAGCGGGCCTCGGACAGGCCAGCCATGCCCGAATTTTTGCATTTGAGCACAGTTTTCCAGAACTGTTTCAAGGCGTTGAGCGATAAAATGGACACTCGTCTGTCCAATATCGACCGGCGCCTTGAAAATCTGGAAGCCGAGCTCTCGAATCCGGCCAAACATTTTTTAAGTACTATTGGTAAGGGCATGGTGGAACACCTTACGCCGGAACTCCAGATTTCGGTGATGCAGTCCTGTAACACTGCCTACGTGAGGGCTCTGCAGCAGGCTCGGGTCATGCAGTCAGCGACACTGCCCGTAGTACCGTCGCTGGCTAGCATGACTCCGACTCCTGCTGCAGAGCCACTCCAGCCACCCCACCGAGGTCCACGTGCCGAGCGACGCCACCACAGCCACCATAGCAGTGTGCCGCCGACTCCTGCTCCTGCCAGGCCCTCATCCTCCCGTAGCCGTCATTCTGGGGGAGCTGCCGCGGGAGAGCAAAGAAAGCGCAAAAGAAGGAGGACACACACTGAGGCTCTGGCTGCTCCAATACCGACACCGAGGACGCGTCGGGGCTCTAGTCACAGCAGGAGCAGCCAGGGCCAACCAAGAAGCTGGCAAAGGCTTGTGTTGCCTCCTCCCTCCCCTACAGATGTGCCGGTTTCCCCAGTATACCCTGCGGAGGGTTTGGACCTTCCTTCCAGTCTCCTGGACTCTGACTCCGCATCCTCTTCCTCTCCCCGTTCCCAACCACCAGAGACTTACCGTTCACCGCTGGTAGCGGATGTTGATACCCCCTAAGTTTCTTTCCCCTTTTTTTTTCTGTTTCCCCCCAATAAAAATTGTTTGTTTTAAAACTTTGTTCTTATTTTCCAGTATACTTCTCGGCAAGTCACGCCGTGCACTGTCTACACATATTTTGTGATTCAAACACCTCATATATGCAATGTCAGACACTATTTTTACAATTTTTTATTTGCCTTTTTTTGGGTGTCTCTCATTGCTGTATGAGGTGTTTACAAACACTAAGGGTATGTGTCCACGCTCAGGATTGCATCAGGATTTGGTCAGGATTTTACATCAGTATTTGTAAGCCAAAACCAGGAGTGGGTGATAAATACAGAAGTGGAGCATATTTTCTATTCTACTTTTCATCTAATTTTTCCACTCCTGGTTTTGGCTTACAAATACTGATGAAAAATTCTGACAAAATCCGGATGCAATCCTGAACGTGAACACACACCGTAAAGGTACCTTCACACTTAACAATGCTGCAGCGAAACAGACAATGATGCAGATCACCGCAGCATCGCTATTTGGTCGATGGAGAGCTGTCTGTGTGACAGCTCTCCAGCGACCAACGATGCCGAGGTCCCCGGGTAACCAGGGTAAACATCTGGTTGCTAAGCGCAGGGCCGCGCTTCCAATGTTTACCCTGGTTACCAGTGTTAAATGTAAAAAAAAAATACAGTACATATACTCACAATCGCGTCCCCCGGCGTCAGCTTCCCTGCACTGACTGAGTGACGGCATCACCGCTGTGCTGTGCATTCACTTTACGGCCGGCGCTCAGTCAGTGCAGGAAGTGGACGCCGGGGGACGCGAACATGAATATATGTACTGTTTTTTGTTTTACATTTAACACTGGTAACCAGGGTAAATATCTGGTTACTAAGCGACACCCTACGCTTAGTAACCCGATATTTACCCTGGTTACCATTGTAAAACATCGCTGGTATCGTTGAACTATAGGTAGATGCCAAATTTGACATAACCAAACCAACCTAAACGGATAACATTTATTGCACATTTACTGGAGAATTAGTTTATTATTATATTATATTTTTAGCACAGTCACAGTAGAGGTATTTATTGGTGTAGTTAAAACCAGAATACATATAAACATAAACACCGTGTGCACTGCTATATTCAGGTGCAGAGACTAGGTACCCAAACCATATAGTAAACTAAAGAGAAGTCTCGCACTCAACTTAAGTATTTTAGTTTTGCAGAGTTTTATTGAGGTAGCACTGGAAACGTTTCAGCCTATGTCAGGCTTTCATCAGTCACGTGCTGTGCCTTTAAGAGTATGTAGATAGTACTCATAAATAGGACGCCGATCAAGCGTGATGCAGTGGGTAGAAGTCTTGTATAGAGATGGAGTGGTTAGTCAGTACCACTGAATACAAAGGAGCTCAAAAGCTCATGTGTGGGGCTCGGAGATAATCTCCTATATTGGCCAGCTATGGCTGTAGGAACCGGGGCTGGAGGGAAGCCCTGCTGCTGCGTGAGATCACCTCTCAGACGCGGAGTCCACCGCTCGTCTCGCGAACATGAATATATGTACTGTTTTTTGTTTTACATTTAACACTGGTAACCAGGGTAAATATCTGGTTACTAAGCGACACCCTACGCTTAGTAACCCGATATTTACCCTGGTTACCATTGTAAAACATCGCTGGTATCGTTGAACTATAGGTAGATGCCAAATTTGACATAACCAAACCAACCTAAACGGATAACATTTATTGCACATTTACTGGAGAATTAGTTTATTATTATATTATATTTTTAGCACAGTCACAGTAGAGGTATTTATTGGTGTAGTTAAAACCAGAATACAGTCCAACAGTAACATTATTACTACACCATTTGATCTTGCCATGACACACGGCCAACATCTGACACAAAATAGGCCGCAAAACGATCCCTCATCTGCGCAATTTACACACTTGTCCTCAGAGGATGATCTTGGTAATCGGGCAATGTGTTGGCTATGGGTTCATCCAGTTCCACATTCAGTCTCTCTTTGGCCATAATGTAATTGTGGAGAACCACACAAGCCTTCACCACCTCATCCACTGTTTCAATTTTAAGATTAATGGCGGATCCTAATATACGCCATTTGGAGACAAGGATGCCAAAGGCACACTCCACAGTCCTTCTGGCCCTGGACAGTCTGTAATTGAAAACCCTTTTTGTATGGTCCAAGCCCCGACAGGAGTAGGGTTTCAATAGGTTGGCAGACATTTGGAATGCCTCATCCCCAACCACAACAAATGGCATCGCAGGGCCTTCGGTGTGGGGAAGAGGTCATGGCTGGGGGAAATTAAAATTGTTCCCATATAATTTTTGGCCCATATCTGACTCTTTAAATGTGCGCGAGTCATTTGCACGGCCAAATGCACCAATGTCCACTGCGAGAAAACGGCAGTCCGCACCGGCAATTGCCATGAGCACAGTGGAACAGTATTTTTTATAATTGTAGAAAAGGGATCCACTTTTCCCAGGCTTGGTAATCCGAATGTGCTTTCCATCCACCGCGCCAATACAGTTTGGAAAAGAACACACTTGCTCAAATTTCTGTGCGTTGGCCTCCCAGATTTCGCTTGTAGGGACGGGTAAAAATTCCTCCCGGAGATTATCCCACAAAGCGCGGCATGTCTCAGCAATAATTCCGGAAAGAGTGGAGACTCCAATCCGGAACTGAAAATGAAGTGATCTCAAGGTCTCTCCGGTAGCCAGGAAACTGCCAAGAAGATAAAGAAATTACATTAAAGTACATTGTAATTTATAAAAGTACATTGACCATACCAACCTCCAAAAAAAATTAAAAAAAAAAAAAAAAAGGGGAAGAACATATCACAGTCATTCAAACAGCTACGTACCGTAGAGTCACCAGCAGCCGTTCCTCTGCGGAAATAGCTCTCCGGAGCTGCGTGTCCTGCCTGCTAATGGCTCCTTCCACCCGACGCAGAAGATAGCGGAAGCTGTCCTGAGACATCCTGGTATATTCGAAATATTTCTCCAGGTTGTCATTCAGTTCGCCAAACAAGCAATGGTATGCTCCACGGCTCTCCCGGACTTCCACAATAGGGTGTATCCAAAAGCGGCGATGACTCCATCTCCGTTTTTCCCTTTCCCTTTGATGAAAACAGGCGACAGCATAGGCATGAGCCAAGGCAAATTCCATCTCCATATCCATGTAGATACTGTCCATGGGACGCTCCATCATGAATACCAGCAAAATGGGAGGAATTCATCTCTGCCAGGGTATATATACACAACACCAACCCTCTTCTAGCCATTGGTGGTCCTTATCTATTGTGTAGACACTTTTTTTTGGTGGGGGGGATGAAGAATGACTCACTGCACAAAAAACGCATGCGGCGCAAAACGCTGCGTTTTTTTGTTCAAAACGCAACTGCGTTTCCAAAAAAATGCAGCGTTTTGCGCCGCATGCGTTGAACGCATGCGGTGCAAAACGCAGCGTTGTGCATGCGTTTTGCTGCGTTTTTGTATGTGTTGTGCGTTGCGGCGACGACGCTGCGGCGCACACCGCAAATGTGAACGTAGCCTAAATCAGACAACTTCTTTAAGAAAGCAGAATGCAGGGAATAACATTGCCTCACCCTCATTTATAAACTAATAGTACGCGCAGAACAATAGACCCTTGTGCACTCAAAGTACAACCCCTGGCAAAAATTATGGAATCACCGACCTTGGAGGATGTTCATTCAGTTGTTTAATTTTGTAGAAAAAAAGCCGATCACAGACATGGCACAAAACTAAAGTCATTTCAAATGACAACTTTCTGGCTTTAAGAAACACTAAAAAAAAAATCAAGAACAAAAAATGTGGTTATCAGTAATAGTTACTTTTTTAGAACAAGCAGAGGGAAAAATTATGGAATCACTCAATTATGTGGGGAAGAATTATGGAATCACCCAGTAAATTTTAATTCCCCAAACTAACAACTAACACCTGCATCAAATTAGATCCGCTCGTTAGTCTGCATCTAAAAAGGACTGACATGAAATGGACTGACATGAATCATGGCTCCAACACGAGAGAAGTCAATTGAAACAAAGGAGAGGATTATCAAACTCTTAATAGAGGGTAAATCATCAGGCAATGTTGCAAAAGATGTTGGTTGTTCACAGTCAGCTGTGTCTAAAATCTGGACCAAATACAAACAACATGGGAAGGTTGTTAAAGGCAAACATACTGGTAGACCAAGGAAGACATCAAAGCGTCAAGACCGGAAACTTAAAGCAATATTTCTCCAAAACAGGAAATGCACAACAAAAGAAATGAGGAACGAATGGGTGGAAACTGGAGTCAACGTCTGTGAGCGAACTGTAAGAAACCGCCTAAAGGAAATGGGATTTACATACAGAAAAGCTAAATGAAAGCATCATTAACACCTAAACAGAAAAAAACAAGGTTACAATGGGCTAAGGAAAAGCAATTGTGGACTGTGGATGACTGGATGAAAGTCATATTCAGTGATGAATCGTGAATCTGCATTGGGCAAGGTGATGATGCTGGAACTTTTGTTTGGTGCCGTTGGATCGCCCCCTGGGTAGGGCAATGGGGTACTCGGCACCGGGTCCTTCGGTTCGGGGGATGTCACGGTGGCTGACCCGGTCCGTGGCCCTCGGGGGTGTCCAGTAAAAGAGTTTATGTATATATATGGGAACGGTCTTTAAAGGGGTAGTTCGTGACGCCACCTGTGGTATTTGGTCAGGGTGACCGACGCTGCTTTAAGGGGTCCACTGGGATGATGTTATGGCAGCTGAGATGGCATACCGTCCCACAGGTGAAGTATATCCCTAGGGCTTCCCAGTAGATAGATGATAGATGGTGAGAGGTGCAGCAAAGAATGAGGAGACAGGTTTGCAGTCTTTTACCTTGTTTACTGTAGACTTAAGATGGTATCCTCAGCCCAGAGCACCCGATGGCAAGGCAGGCAGAGTCCGGTCGGTCTGAAGGCAACTCCAGAGTCCCCTAGTCCAGGTGGGAATACAATATCCTTCCTATGTGCACAGCAACACAGTAGGTCCTTACTTGCATAAGCTCCAATAAGGTCCTCACCGTTATTACTCCTCTCACTGTTCCCCGTGGTCGGATAGAACAAAACACGTATGACCGGTGACTTGAGACTTTGGTTAGGGACTCTAGCACGCCCCGGCCTCTTTAAGGTTGCCACCTTGACTCCTGTGTATAAAGGGCGGACAGGTAACTTGGAATCACCTGCCCTGCCGATCTCTGAAGCAAGGCGTAGAGCACTTACTCCCTCGGTATTCCGGCTACCGGATCGCGCACCAGAAGGATGCAGCTTCTCTCGACCACTCTCCTCTCTGGCATCCACTTGTTGCTATTGTAGCGCCCCCACTGCCGCAGGGCCGAGGGGTACCCGGTACCGGGCCTCTGGGTCTCTGCTCTGGGATTGTCACGGTGGCTAGGCCCGGTCCGTGACCCTGCTGAGGGGCGTACAATGAAGGGTGTGGATGAAACGATTATGATGTTGTGGTGGTGCGGTGCAGTGCAGGTCGCAGTAAATAACGAGGACACCAGGTTGCAGTCTCTTTACCTCTTTACTGAAGGCTTCAGGATCCTCAGTCCGGAATACGGTTAACCGGGCTGCGTGAGTCCGGCCGGTCCGATGGCACCTCCAGAGTTCCCTTTGCAGGTGGAAATCTGTGCCTACCTTCTAGCGCTTGTGTGTTGTGGTCATCCCCTGCTGTGCTTACGGGATAGTCCCCACAACTGTTGTGTCTGTTTCTGAAGTTCCCTCACAACTCGATTATGATGTTCTTCTTCGTCCCCCAGATGATATGGATAGGACGCACCCGAATGACGGGTAGGCTCGGAGTTCTTCCGGGACCCTAGCGTCGCCCCTCTCCTATTGTTGCCCCCTGTGTCTTCGTAGGTGATTTGTGTGAGACAGCCCGCCTATAGCTGACTGTCCTGCCGTAGGTTTGAAGTATTGCCTGGAGCCTAGTACTTCCTCGGCGTTCCGGCCACCGGCTACGCGCCTCAGTAGGATATTGCCTCGTCTTACAGCACGACTCCTACTGGTATTCTCCTTGTTGCGTTGATCTCGTTTCTCACTCAGCACAATGAACCTCGCTTCTTGTCCTTTCTTGGGGTACCGCCGCTATCTCGTGCAGGCGCGGTCCCGTAACGTTATCTCTGTTCGCTAGGCCTCTGTCAGGATCCCACCCCTGACAGGGACCCCCCTGAGTCTCTCCCCGCAACACCCTCTGCCACAGGATGTTGCGTGTTCGATTCCCAGTCAGCTTCTGTCTAACTTTCTGCCTAACCCCCAGTTTTACCAGATTGTGAGGAGTGGCCTAATACATAGAACCCTTAGCTCCCCCTAGAGGCCAGACTGTGAAGTGTATTGGTGACTGTGATACCTGGTCAGAAGAACTCCTTCAGTGCCCTCAGACGTACCATAGCCCCCCTTAGCGGCGGAGCATCAGTACTGCAATGACCAGGACTCTGGGGCGCTGCACTATGCCTTCCTTCACTCTCACTGCAATACAGTCCGCTTCTAATGTCTCTTTCTAGGACGCTGCCGCACTCAGGGCAAGCGCAGCTCCTTGGCCCTCTTCCTTCCATCTCGTGGCCTAGCTTCCACTGGCTCTGGTGACATATTCAGGTAATGGCACTGGGGAGATGGCTGTCATTACATCTTCAATAAATGCACAAGACTATGTTGATAATTTGGACACTTTTCTTATCCCATCATTTGAAACGATGTTTGGGGATGATGAAATCATTTTTCAAGATGATAATGCATCCTGCCATAGAGCAAAAACTGTGCAAATATTCCTTGAAAAAGACACATAAGGTCAATGTCATGGCCTGCAAATAGTCCGGATCTCAATCCAACTGAAAATCTTTGGTGGAAGTTGAAGAAAATGCTCCATGACAAGGCTCCAACCTGCAAAGCTGATCTGGCAACAGCAATCAGAGAAAGTTGGAGCCAGATTCATGAAGAGTTCTGTGTGACACTCATTAAGGCTACTTTCACACTAGCGTCGTGCACTGCATGTCGCAATGCGTCGTTTTGTAGAAAAAACGCATCCTGCAAAAGTGCTTGCAGGATGCGTTTTTTCTCCATAGACTTGCATTAGCGACGCAGTGCGATGGATTGCCACACGTCGCAACCGTCGTGTGACGGTTGCGTCGGACTGTCGCCACAAAAAAAGTTACATGTAACATTTTTTGGTGCGTCGTGACCGTTTTTTCCGACCGCGCATGCGCGGCCGGAACTCCACCCCCTTCTCCCCGCACATCACAATGGGCAGCGGATGCATTGTAAAACTGCATCCGCTGCCACCGTTGTGCGGCGCTTTCACAGTTTGCGTCGGTACGTCGCAACGTCGCATTGCGACGTGCGTCGTACGACGCTAGTGTGAAAGTAGCCTAAGTCCAGGCCTCAGAGACTGCAAGCTGTTAGAAAAGCCAGAGGTGGTGCAACAAAATACTAGTAATGTGTTGGAGGTTTTTTTTGTTAGTTTTCCCCTATGCTTGGTTAAAAAAAGTAACCATTACTGACTACCACATTTTTTGCTCTTGATTTCTTTTAGTGTTTCTTAAAGCCAGAAAGTTGTCATTTGAAATGACTTTAGTTTTGTGCCATGTCTGTGATCTGCTATTTTTTCTACAAAATTAAACAACTGAATGAACATCCTCCAAGGCCGGTGATTCCATAATTTTTGCTAAGGGTTGTACTAATACACAATAAACAAGGAAAAATCAAAAGGGCACAAAAGGCTACATAGTAGATCTCTATGGGCGTATATGGTGGCACAGAATATATCTTAGGCAATTGTGTGACACAGTATATATCTAGGACACGTATACAAGCTTGTGTTTTCACATTTATGAAAAAATTAATCAGTCTTTTCACTTCTTTTTGCAACGTCGGGGAGTGCTGTCATTTTTCTATTTTTAATTGGTCATGCCGAGTGGATTCCTTGGTGTTTTTCGATTCTCTGTTTCTAACATAGGAGTGCTGTGGATGTTTTTCTATCTTTGGAGCATTATATTTCTGTGACACTTTATTCTGGTCATAATAATTTTATCCATAGGGGTTGATCCAACGTAGCAAATTATCATCCATCTATCTACAGGGCGCTGACCACTGGAGACCCATTGATCCTGAGAGCGGGGCAGGGAAGTGCTGTCATTGTCACGACTCATGGAGGTGTTAACAGGTCCATGGATGCAACAGGACAGACAATACAATGAGGAGACAGTAGTACTTGAACCATCAACTATCATATTTATTTGGCTATCACAATAAAAGGGATGCCTTCAGCACAATATCAGGATGAGTTATGTTACAACAATGAATACAGCAATTCAGATTGACGGGATATTGACACAATGCAATTTAAACACTATTGTTCTATTATTACCACTAAATAACTGCTATCGTCAGTGATGTCTTGGTCCTAATACCCCAAATTAAAGGGTGTCACTGTTACTACTAGGCCCGTCACCATCAACATTCTCTAGGTAACACACAGGCCCTAACAGGAGTTGACGATGATACCTGCTAGTCCCAGGTTGGTGAGTTACTCGGCCCACTTTTCACACTGGCTGCATCATTCCCTGATGTACCACCCTGGTCCACGCTTTGTACCGTATGTCTACACTATAAGCAACGGCTCACACAGACGTTCCTCTACTGCAGCCTAATCGTCTCTCTCTTTGCTCTGACTCTGCTCACTTGACTCAGCTCTCTCTGCTCTGGTCTCTCTTGGGTCTTCACTCGGGTCTGGCCTCTCTTGGGTTTTCACTCAGGTCTGGTCTCCCTCAAATCTTTACTCGAGTCTTGTCTCTTTGATTTTCACTCAGGTCTGGTCTCTCTCAGACCTTCACTCGAGTCTGGTCTCTCTTTGATTTTCACTCAGGTCTGGTCTCCCTCGGGTCTTCACTTGGGTGTGGTCTCTCTCGGGTCTTCACTCAGGTCTGGTTTCTCATAATGGTGGCTATAAGCCAGCTCGCTGTAGTACATAACCGTCCTGCTACATTTTCAGGTGCCAACTCCTCCCCTTCACTGCCATCCTGGGCCTTTTACAATTACTAACTGCGCCACAGCTATCACTTGACCTGGTGTCTTCTCCAATCTCTTCCCCGAGGGAACATGGACTTCACTCTTCAGTTTCTGCTGATGCAATTCTTTCTGCTTTTACTTTCTCAATCATATTTCACTAGCAGATGACAGTGTTCACTTGCAGACACTTTTAAAGGGGTTTTCCCGTGAACAAAAGTTCATTTTAATCAATAGATCTTGGAATAATAATAAATTCCACAATTGGATGTGTTTAAATAAAATCTCCTTGAGCTGAGATAATCTTATAAATGTGCCCCAGCCGTGTACTATGTAATGACTGTGTCTGACAGTACAGGAATATGGTCTGATCATACCATATCTCCTGGGCGACCAATCTTATATTGATGACTAGAGACGGGTGGTCTGATTTTTTTGGACTCGAGTCCACCAGTCAAGTCAGTAATCTTTGGCCACTGAATGGGAGGCTTGCAAAATCTCTTACCTTTCCATGTTGCCAGCATGTATTTTGATAAGCCAAACCAAACAGATGACGTTACACCACTCCAGCTAATCAAAATCCGTATTGGTGATCTCAGAAGGTAAGAGATTCACAAGGTTCCTGTCCAGCGACCAGAGACCACTGACCTGGCTGGAGGACCGGAGTCCCATAAATCGATCCACACTTCGGTAGTGATAATCTATACCCTCTATATATGTCATCAACTTCCTCTGAATGACTTTAATCAGAATAGTCTTATAATTATCCAGGAAAACATGATTTATCAATGCCACATCTTTCCCAGGAGAACGGCTTACTGAGTGTTAATTAATAAAATCCTGCAGCTAATAATTCTAGGGAAACATATGATCGACCTTGTGTCTTTGCTCATGTGGAGCCTTCAAACAGTTTCTAAATTATTCTCAATTCATATGACTTAAACTCGGAAAGGCAATTTCTTGTTTATCCCAAATTACAGTTGAATATCTACTGTTATAATTAGCTCGGTAATGATTCATAGAAATAACAGGGATTCTGCAAAAAAAACATAATTGAATTAGTTTTTCATGATTGGTTCAGTGATATAAAAACAAGTAAAATTTAAAGGGGCTTTCCCAATAAATAACTCACCCACATGTCATATAACCCAAATGAATGGGCATCTGACCACTGGATTCACCAAAAATGTTGAGAAGGAACTTGTCCTCCAGACCTGGTTATGGGCTCTGTAACGCTGCCCAGGGTGGTAGCCGCAGGCTAGTGTCATGTGTCTGAGACCCTGGCACGTTACAGACAATTGTAGATTCTAGCTGGGTGTTAGTGTTGTGAGGGCCTCCTTCATGTGCAGGCCGCCGATAGCCGATCGTTTTGGCTGGCCAGGACCACGAGTTCCACAGATTAATAGAGGAGACTTCCATTCAAACATGGGAACTTTACTGAACTTGATGAGGGTTATCTACAAAGGATATAGCGAGTAGACAGTCTCAAAGTGAACCTGTCATCAGGTTTGACCATTATGAGATACAGCCACCACCTTTCAGGGCTGGTATGTTCCCAACCTGGACTGTAAGAAAAGAAAATTAGCTTTTATTATACTCCCCTGGGGGCTGGTCAAGTCCTAGGGGTGTCGCTGTATATCAACCATGAAAGGTGGTGGCTGTATCTCATATCTGTCAAACCCAGTAAGCACGTTTCATTCACAGCCAGAAGCCCTTTCACAGTAGTCTACTCCAGGGCTGCTTTGTCCTACTTCATCACAGCCTAGCATGTCGCCACAATCCTTTTCAACGAATTTCTCTACATTTGCTTAGGGCCTCTGTGTCCTATCACTATGGACGCCCTGGACCTACTGCTTGGGACCCTCACTAATCCCACAGCCTCAGTCCTCTTTAGGTCCATACCTTCGGCGTTTATCAAGCTCAGGGTTTCTCATGACACATGCCCTATCCAAGGACTCTTTGAAGGTGGAATGCCACTCTATCTCTAATGATAAAGCTGTAGGAGAAATCAACGCAAAATAGGGTATTGGACAGTTGAAATTATTGGTCTTCAGTCATGTGGCAAGGCTCGTTAGAGGATCAATATTGACTTTTAGGACCAAAACTTCCAATAGGTGGTGCTAGAGTTCTAGTTCTCTTCCTCTCTTAAAATGCAATTTACATATTTCCCAGAGGAGCATTGCAAGGCTTAAAAGTCACCTCATCTAGGCATGTCAAGCTTGACATGTCACTCTACGCATGGAGAAACTTTACTCCTTGGATCCCGGTCAGACGTCTTTCAACCAGACAAACCAGATCTCACACTTTGCACTGACGAGGGGCAGTACCCTGAATCACAGTGTCAGCAAATTGAGATTCTGGTTTTGGCTTTTATCCTTAGTCATGTGACAAGGCTTGGTAGAGGATCAATATTGACTTTTAGGATAGGTGGCGCTAGAGTTCTAGACCTCTTACTGTCTGAAGAGACAATTTGCATATTTCCAAGAGGAGCATTGCAAGGCTTAAAAGTCTCCTCACTAGGGTTGAGCGAAACGGATCGGTCATTTTCATAAGTCGCCGACTTTTGGCAAAGTCGGCGTCTCATGAAACCCGACCCGATCCCTGTGTGGGGTCGGCCATGCGGTACGCGATCTTGGCGCCAAAGTCGCGTTTCGTATGACTCGTTTAGCGCCATTTTTTCAGCCAATGAAGGAGCGTGGGAAGAGTGATGACATAGGTCTTAGGGGAGTGCACGCCTATTGCCATTTTATCGCTTGTGCGCAGTAGGGATTTGCAATGTGCAACACGAGATTTTCTGTGCTGGGACGGAGGGGAGAGAGAGAGAGAGAGAGAGAGAGAATTTTCTCCATTGCATAGGGTTTCGTGTTCCGGCTGATCCACGACTTTTCGCAGTAATCGGCCGATTTCGCCCGACTCGACTTTTCAAATAGTCGGGTTTCGTGAAACATGACTCGACCCTAAAAAAGTCAAAGTCGCTCAACCCTACTCCTCACCATGGCATGTCAGGCTTGACATGTCACTCTCTGCAAGGAGAAACGTTATTCCTTGGAACACTAAAATTGGAATGGCAAAATCTAATGGCTTTTTCCAACAATTGACTCATCAATATGTCATATAAGTCAGATTGTTGGTCTTGGGGTCTCCAGATCCAGCAACAATTTTGAGAAGGATCCTGTGTTACACGCCTGGCTAAGTCTTTATTGGATTGCTTGGTTTTATAATTGTTTCACCCAAACTAGCTTGACTTTTAAGACATGTATGACAGATATATCACACATGGGATTTGGTGGGCTCGAATGTGGAATGTGTAAGAATGTGGACTCGAAAGGGTTTGGCTGGCTAAACTTGGGAGCATAGTGTAATGAAACATCATGTTCTTCACTATTAAGGTGGATGAACGCGCCTAACAGTACTTCACAGATCCTGAGAAATGAGACACCAAAAGAGTGTGTGGAAGACCAATCTGAAGTACTATTTTACAAGTCAAAATTGAAGATTGATATAGCAGGAATCAGGGTAGAAAAAGTATTTTCATATTAATGCTGTGCCTGATACCGGGCTTGGTGAAGTTTGGAAAGACCATTACATGGGGAGAAATCAGCCAAAACAGCAAATTTGGACCAAAACCTATTTTTTTTAAGTATTTCCAAACATGGGGCCATATAGAGGTTTCCCCGTAGGTTCTCCATCAGAAAATTTACACAACACCTCAGTATAAAATCAATTATCTTAATAACATGGCTTGAGCTTCAATTAGATCATCTGTTTATCCCAAGGAAGTCTTGTAAACTGGATGCAGGTGCTGGCACATCTGGCGCATTGTAATCCGCCTTAATGGGAAACAGATCTGATCATCGTAAGACTTATACAACAATTGGAACGCCGCTGACCACTCGTTCTAGATTACCTGCGCTTATTTCAGCATATAAGACACGTAGAAGTAGAGTAAAATTGGGGAAATGGGAAAAAAAGAATCAAGACAAATACACATAGAAAGAGACATTGATATGTTCGTACTTCAGTTCCACCTTGAAGATGCTCCTTTTATACATAAAGAACATTTTGCCATGTAATACTGAAACCATACAGAGCTAAAATAATATTCACAGCTACTGTACTTACTTTTTTACATTTTCCATATCACTCATATCATCTATAAATAAATATATAAATAAAATCAGAACTCTTGCAATTTTTACGCTGGCCGCTAGGCCTAATACTAGAAGCTTCCTGTTCTTTACAGTTGATTTTCCAGCAGTCTCATTATCATCACAGACAGGATGACAATCACAGATAACGCATCAATATATATTAATCCCATCCTGACTGGTTTATTTTCTTTCTTTTTTTTCTTTCTTTTTTTTACGTTTTTTTCCTCCTCTTTTTCAAAGATCTATAACTTTTTTATTTTTCCATCAATATGGAAATATATGATGGCATTTTATTTTTTTGCAGGACAAGTTGTACTTTTGAATGACACCATTTATTATATCAAGTGATGCATTGGAAAGTGGGAACTGAGTTGAAATTATAAACAAAGTGCAATTGCAGAATAGTTTTTTTTTTAATTTACCATGCTCACTTTATGGTAAAACTAAACTAACCTTGCAATATGATTCTCCAGGTCAGTATGATTGCATAGATACCAAACATGTCTAATTTTTATTAAGTGGTAACAAAAAAATTCGGAAATTTTTTAAACAATTTTTTGCTGTTGTCGCCATTTTCCGAAACCCGTAATGTTTTCAATTTTCAGGATATGAGCCTGTGGGGTGGCTTATTCTTTACGCCCTGAGCTGATGTTCTGATTGGATTAATTTATTTTATATTTTGATAGATCAGACTTTTACGGACGCAGCAATACCAAATATGAGTATTTTGTTCTTTATAAATGGTGCAAAAAGAGGGTGATTTGAACTTTTGTATTTTGCTTATTTTTTAATATTTTTAAAACAATTTTTTTTCACTTTTTACTGTATTCAATAGTGCCCTTAGGGGATTTGAAGCTGTGATCATCTGATTGCATAGTGCTTGTATACTCATGATCTCCTTTGCACACCAGCTAAATGCAAGCTTTCACACAAGTATAGTAATGACAGGTATGAGAGGGTCTTCAGCAGACCCCTGGCTGCCATCACAACCCATTGGCGCCTTGCGATTCTATCACGGGAGCGCTGACGGGAGCATGGAATGGCATCCCTCCCCCTCAGATGCAGATGACGACTGAATAATTCAGCCATTATCTGCCGGGAAAGATGTAGGCTCAGCATGTGAATCTGCATCAAAGTCAGGGAGCTGGTATAAGTCGGTAATGGGTTAAATATCATAGAATTCTCTCTCCCTCTCATCCCTTGGCATCACAGACTTGGCCCTACCCTGGATCTCGTCATACCTAACAGACCGGACATTCAGGCTATGTGCACACGTTGCGGATTAGCCTCAGGAATTTCTGGTGCGGATTCTGCCTCTCCTGGGAGAAAACGCAGCTGCGGATTTGTTGCGTTTTTTGTGCGGATCCGCAGCGTTTTTTGTGCGTTTTTGCTGCGTTTTTTTTGCGGCTTTGCTGTGTTTTTTACCCCTGCGGATTTCTATAATGGAATGGGTACAAAAACGCTGCAGATCCGCAAAAAAGAAGTGACATGCTACTTCTTTTAATCCGCAGCGTTTCCGCAACGTGTGCACAGCTTTTTTTTTTCTCATTGATTTACATTGTACTGTAAATCAATTGCGGATCTGCAGCGTTTCTGCAGAGAATCCGCAACGTGTGCATATACCCTAAGCGTCTCCCACTCACACACCACCTCCTCACCTCGCCCCCTATCTGTCGGAGTCCCACAAGGTTCAGTCCTAGGGCCCCAGCTCTTCTCCATCTACACTTTTGGCCTGGGACAGCTCATAGAATCTCATGGCTTCCAGTATCACCTCTATGCTGATGACACACAGATCTACATCTCTGGACCAGATATCACCTCCCTACTAACCAGAATCCCTCAATGTCTATCTGCTAGTTCATCCCTCTTCTCCGCTATATTTCTAAAACTTAACATGGACAAAACAGAATTCCTCATCTTTCCCCCATCTCATGCGACCCCTCCAACCAACCTATCCATTACTGTAAATGGCTGCCCACTCTCTCCAGTCCCACAAGCTCGCTGTCTTGAGGGAATCCTTGACACTGACCTCTCCTTCAAACCACATATCCAAGCCCTTTCCACTTCCTGCCGCCTTCAGCTCAAAAATTTTCACGGATCCGTACATTCCTAAACCAAGAATCTACAAAAACCCTACTTCATGCCATCATCATCGCCCGCCTCGACTACTGTAACCTCCTGCTCTGTGGCCTCCCCTCTAACACTCTCGCATCCCTCTAATCTATTCTAAACTTTGCTGTCCGACTAATCCACCTGTCCCCCCGTTATTCCCCGGCCTCTCCCCTCTGTCAATCCCTTCACTGACTCCCCATTACCCAGAGACTCCAGTACAAAACTCTAACCATGACGTACAAAACCATCCACAACCTGTCTCCTCCACACATCTGTGACCTCGTCTCCCAGTACTTTCCTGGACGCAACCTCTGATCTTCACAAGATCTCCTTCTCTACTCCCCTCTTATCTCCTCTTCCCACAATCGCATACAAGATTTCTCTCGCGTATCACCCCTACTCTGGAACTCTCTACCACAACACATCAGAATCTCGCCTACCATCGAAACCTTCAAAAAGAACCTGAAGACCCACCTCTTCCGACAAGCCTACAACCTGCAGTAACCACTGATCAACCAAACCGCTGCATGACCAGCTCTGCCCTCGCCTACTGTATTCTCACCCATCTGGGATGAGATTAAACACATTCTAAAAATTAGCAGCACCAGTATCTGTGTGTGTGTCTGCTTCATTCTCACTGTTAGTCTGTCTAATTTTTTATCTAGACATCTGTTATACAATAAAGAATAACATTCTCATACAGTCCACACATATTTTCATACTACAGCTGCGGCTTCTGCTTATAACAGAAACCACATCACTATGCTGGATCAGTCTTACGACATATCCCACTAGCACTCGATGGAACTAGAAATAGAGTCTGTCATTTTATCTGGTAAAATAGATATTCTTTCCATGAAATGATGGAATCTGTGACACAGTCCTTGTGTAGAATCTGAGAGGCAAAAATTAGAGTGGGTCATGAATTCAGATTTTTTTTCTAAATGGCCTTTGCCTTGATCTCGAACCATGGCAACTTGATGAATGAATAATCTGTAGGGAGATTGATGTTGTGTAAGCCTAGATAGGTCCACCAGGGACTTCTCAGCTATTAATTATTTAGTATCAAGCCATTGGGTTGCTAGTCTTCCTCTTCGCCTTGTTCCTTCTATTCTTCCGACCATGATGTCTTTCTCCAGTGATTGCTCTCTTCTTATAATGTGCCCAAAGTAGGCATCATAGCTTGGTGATCCTTGCTTCGAATGACATGTCTGGCTTGATTTGTTCGTTCTTCATATTGATAACATTTTTCTCCAGCACCACATTTCGAGGGCATCGATTCTTCTTCTGTTTTGCTTCTTTATCATCCAGGTTTTGCATTGGTATTTTCCACAGAAAGGACCAAACCATGTCTTCTTCGCCAGAGAGATGTTCGTTGACTTGATGACCTTGTCCAGTGACTTCATTGTTGATTTGCCCATAGCTATTCTCCTACTGACGTCTAGTGTCGTTGATGTATCTTGGGTGATCATTAATCCAAGTAGGTTGAAGTCCTTTACAACTTGCCGTTCATCGACGTCCATCTCACATCTGTCCCGGTTGTACCTGGCAGTAGTTAATATCTTTGTCTTCTTTGTGTTGAGTAGCAGTCCCAAGTTCCAGCTTTCCAGCTTGACACTCCATAATAAGTCTAGGTAGGATATCCTTTTAGCAGAGGAAGTTTTTCCCATGGGTCTACTCTATTTTTTGGACTGGAAAAGAGGTGTGCCGTTGTGATCCATATATTGACTCTGAATTTTAGAGAACTGCTACCTGTGCTGGCGCTCAGGTGTGAGTGTGAAATATCAACATCAAGTGGTTTTCTTGTTTCTGCATTGGAAAATCAGGTAAATTCTCCCATTACACACACCTATAGGTAACGATGACTTAGACCAGTTAGGACAGGTACAAGTTAAAAAACAGCACCATGTGCCCTATAGAGGTGTTTTATCATTGAAATTAATAGGAAGTTTATTCAAAGAGCATTTTAAGTCTTTTTTTCTTGTAGATTTTGGAATATAATTCGCTCTAATATCAATGTAAAAATATCATACAATAACCTTGCGTATTTTAACTGGAAAATATATGATTCGCTATGGGTGTTTTTTCAGAGTGAAAAAAAGATCAATTCTTGAGGTTTTTCTGTTTGAAAAAAAGCGCCACGCACATAAACAGTGTAAAAAAACAGAGTAAAAAGAAAGCACCAATAAAAACAATATTCAGTTTTCTGTAGCAGAAATAAAAAAAGCAGAAAAAAACCAAACAGTAAACTTCATCCACAGAGTGGATTAGGTCCATACAGACCGGAGACCTCTCTGGATTACATAAAACGGTCTCTTTGCTGGTAAGAAACAAATATTTCAGCCTCATTGACATCAGCCATGGAGCAGTTGATGAAACTGAGCAGATGGTAAGGAATTAGGTGACATACTGCCAAGCCAGACTACATCAGGCACGCGTATGTCGGGCTCCGTCCGCACAGCAGGATGATGAAGTAGGTGTCGCTCCCCCACAGTAAAATTAAATTACTTTTTTTTATTAACTTCGACTGACACCATCCAGGTTCCCCACAAATGAAAATGTAATATATATACAAGATCTCAGGATGATTAATCCATCTCAGGTGGACGACCACAGCCAGAATCTGCTCATTACTGCAAAGGATCAGCCTAATCGTTAACATGTGAATTTTTGCTGTTTTTCGGTTTGAGGCAACATAAAGTTCCCGTATAGGAAAACTTGGTGGAAATTACGACATCACTCACACAGTGCAGTAAAATCTGGCCATTAAGGACTGTATGCACATAATATACTGCCTGTTAGCAAGGATTTACAGATCCTAGTTACTACTAGACCCTCACAACTGAACGCTTAGACCATGGAAATAGGGGGCGACTGGAAGTCTTTGGGTACTTTATGTTCTGTGCTGAGCAATTACTGACCCAATGATAGGTACAATTACATGTAGATTAATCTACATTCATCCAATATGGAGGTACTTGGACTTTTAATGTTGCACAAACAGTTTTCCAAGACATGCAGATCATGGTGTCTCCACTTTTCCTGGAGCTCTTGATCTCGCTTTGTCACCGGGCATCGCACCCAACTTATTCCAGGCAATCAATCATCACGCGCTCCAGTGAGACCTTGTACACTGTACGACATCAGTGCAGATCGGACTGCAATGCATGGACTCGAGCATGAGAGCTTTTCATATATTTCTATGCAGCTGTCATGCTCCGGTCAGGAAACTTGCTGGTCAGTCCGTGATTTTAGGACCAATCTTGGTCTGATTTGATAGATGTCTGAATGCGCCCTTACTCTCACAGCAGTTTTTGAGACTACTCTCCGCATCAGCCACTTTCTGCCCTTTAGGCTCATGCCCTCTCACTGCCCCTCCTGAATGTGCCCTCATCCTTACAGCGCCACTTGCACAACCAGATGGCACCTTCCTAGATCACTAAACTCTTCCATCTGTCTTTGGCCCCCACGCCTCTCCAGGTGCAGCTATCTGCTCTGTCACTGACAGGCTGCACTATCCTGGAAGAACACGTTTGCACTCTCTCTCTGCACTTCTTACTTGGACTTTGGCTTTTACAGCTGCTTTAGACAGCATGCACTAGCCCTCATCCACAAGCTCCAATCTCTTTTCAGGGGCACACTTTCTATCAGGGCGGTTTCTTCCTCTCCATTATGCGTGTCCATTTCCAGAGAGTCACAGAGGCAATCTATCCTCTGTAACCTGCAGCAGCACGCAGTTCAAGATGTTTTCACTATTCATCTGTAGCACCCCCACTGCCGCAGGGCCAAGGGGTACCCGGTACCGGGCCTCTGAGTCTCTGTCCTGGGGTTGTCACGGTGGCTAGACCCGGTCCGTGACCCTGCTGAGGGGCGCCCAATGAAAGGTGTGGGTGGTGATGATGTTATGGTGCGGTGCTGGTCGCAGTAAATAACGAGGACACCAGGTTGCAGTCTCTTTACCTCTTTACTGAAGGCCTCGAGGTGTCCAATCCAGGGCACTGTTAACCGGGCTGTCTGAGACCGGCCGGTCCGAAGGCACATCAGGAGTCCCCTTAACAGGTGGGAATCAGCGTCTACCTTCTAGCGCCTGTGTGTTGTAGTCCTTCCCTGCTGAGCACCCCGGGATAGTCCTCACAACTGATTCTGTCTATCTCTGATGTTCGTTCTCTCCGTCCCCCAGATGATATGGTAGGACGCACCCGTATGACGGGGTAAGCCTGGAGTTCTTCCGGGACCCTAGAGTCGCCCCTCTCCCACAGCTGCCTCCGTTGTCTGCCTAGGTGTTTTGGGTGAGACGGCCAACCTGTAATTGGCTGTCCTGCCGTGGTTTGCAGTAATGCTTAGAGTCTCTTACTTGCTCAGCGTTCCGGCCACCGACTGTGTGCGCCTCAGAAGGATGTTGCCTCGATCTTACAGCACGACTCCTTCTGGTCCTATTGCCTCTTTGCTGTATTCCCGTTTTCTCACTTTTTGTCCTTTCTTAGGAATCTGTCAGGTTCCCATCCCTGACAGGTCCTCTCTCTAGCTCTTCCCAGCTACTTCTCCCTGTCTTGTTGTCCAACCTCCAGTTTTACCAGAGTGTGAGGAGTGGCCTACTAGATAGAGCCACTCCCCCTGGTGGCCGGAGTGTGAAGTGTAGTGTGTGTGATACCTGGTCAGGTGAACTCCTTTAGTGCAATCAGACGTAACATCACTCCCCTTAGTGGCAGAGCGACGTTACTGCAACGACCAGGACTCTGGGGCGCTGCACTCCCCCCGGTTAAATCCAGTACTCCTGGACTGGGAAAACAAGAACAACAATACATGTTAACAGAAAACACACAAAATTTTGAAATATCATAAACAATTAAACCTAACAGTGCTTCCCTTTATGGGAGGTGAGGACTCTTGAACGTTGCGAAAGTTAGGTCATGCACAGTTTATGACTCTCAGTTCAGTGGTTGAAACAGCGGGGACCCCGGGTAAACAAAGGGGTCCCCTTTAGAAGTTTTTGGAGCAATTCACTGTCCATTACTCCGTTTGTCCATTTTAAAACCTGTAACAAAAGATATGCACACAAACATTTTTCAACTAAATAGCAGCCCTCATTAATACCTCCAAGTTTTGTAGCGGAGGGGAATTTGATTCTGGGTGCTGCGTGTGGACCTTCGCAGTGCAGGGGTTGCTGTTGGCCTAACAGGGCCCGCTATGCTTGCTACCGCTGGTGTAGTGCACTGTCTTCTAGCTACGCTTCTAGTGAGTCTGGGTAGCACTGGCAGGCGGGAGCTCTCAGGGCTGCTGCGACCAACAGTGGGTACGGCAGATTCCCCGATGGCAGAGGGAGGATTTGCCGGGTCAACGGTTGGCATGGCGTCTCCAGGTGGGGTCTGTTGAGATTGCGGGCCTGGATGATCTGGCACCGCAGTTAGTTCTGGTGGGTTCGGCTGGTGGAACGTTAGAACAGGTACCACGATGGCCTGATTTATCTGAGTCCAGGACTGGGGAAAATCACCAAGAACAGTGTGTATCATCTTCTCCCTTTCTACAGGTGGGGAGGTTCCTGGATCCGTTTCCCTCTCTCTCAACTTATCAGGGCAGACTTTAAGGTGGTCCCTGGATATCGCCGTCGAGGTCTCCCCTCCATCTTTGCTGATGAGACAAACCTTCGTGTTGTCAAAATCGGATGGCAGGACGGTATACGGTTCCGCTTCCCACTGGTCGTCGAGTTTGTGTAGCCTCCTCTTTCGTTTAAGTACGTGCTCACCGGGTGACAAGGGAATCGCAGTAGCATGCTGGTTGTAGTCTCTTTCTTGTTTTTGTCTAGCCTGGGCGAGACTCCTTTCCACGCATTCCTGTACTTTGCGGTACTTTTGCTGCCTTTCTGCATCCCAATCTGCATCCGGCGAGGTATCTTCAGGGACTAGGACCCCCATGTCCAGGTCAACGGGTAACTTGCTAGATCTTCCTCGCATCAGGTACGCTGGAGTGCAGTTGGTGGAATTTACTGGGATATGATTGTATATGTCCACCAAGTCAGGCAGCTTTGTCGGCCACAGGTTCCGCTCCTCTACGGGCAAGGTCTTCAGTAAGTCGATCACCACTTGGTTCATCTTTTCACACATCCCGTTGGTTTGGGGATGGTACGGTGTGGTTCTGATCTTCTTACACCCGTACAGATGGCAGAACTCTTGGAAAACCTCTGCTTCGAATGCTGGCCCCTGATCGGTCAGTACCTTCTCCGGGTACCCATGGGGCCTACAAAAGTACTGCTGGAAGGCCCTGGCAGCCGTCCTGGCCGTTAGATCCTTGACAGGTACAACCACCAAAAATCTGGAGTAGTGATCTACGATGGTAAGAGTGTAGATATAGCCTGACCGGCTAGGTGTCAGCTTCACATGATCCAACGCGACCAGTTCGAGCGGCCGTTTGGTGATGATGGGCTGCAAGGGAGCCTGTTGGCTGTCACGGTCCTTCCTGCGTAGGCTGCATGGACCGCACTCCCGACACCACTTCTCAATGGCTCTCTTCATGCCAATCCAATAGAACCTCCCTCGGAGTAGCCTCTCCAGCTTCTTCCATCCGAAGTGTCCGGCTCCATCGTGATAGGCTCCCAGAACCATGGGCGCATCTCGCCTCGACACCACTATCTGCCATACCAATTCATGAGTACGCGGGTCGATACTCCTCCGGCACAGCTTGCCATCATGGATAAACAGTTTGCTTCTCCCCTTCCACAGCTGTCGGGTCTCCTGTGGATCATCTGGGCCGGGATGCAACCCTGCCTGCGTCAGGAGCTCTTTCACTCGACGGACCGCGGGGTCACCATCCTGGGTCTCCGCCCACCCGTGATGGGGCAGGGGATTCAGCGTGGCATTCTGTTGGTTCTTGTACCGGTTCTTCACATGATGGGAGTACTGAGCGGCTTTGGGGCGATGGAACGCAGGCAACTCTATCTCTTCAAGTGCCTCCGGGTCCTCCCCCGTTTCTGGCAAATTGGGCATCCGGGACAAGGCATCGGCGTTCGCATTCTTGCGTCCTGCCCGGTACTTGATGGTGAAGTCGTAGTTGGATAGCCGGGCCATCCACCGCTGTTCCAAGGCCCCGAGTTTGGCTGTATCCAAGTGTGTCAGCGGATTATTATCCATGAAGACGGTGAACTTCGCCGAGGCCAGGTAGTGTTTGAACCTCTCTGTCACTGCCCAGACGATGGCAAGGAACTCCAGTTTAAAGGAACTGTAGTTGTCAGGGTTCCTTTCCATGGGACGGAGCTTCCTGCTGGCGTAAGCGATCACCCTCTCTTTGCCTTTCTGGACCTGGGACAGCACGGCTCCCAATCCCACATTGCTGGCATCCGTGTACAGCATAAACGGTTGGTCGTATTCGGGGTAGGCCAGTACCTCTTCTCCTGTCAGTGCCGACTTCAAACAAGTGAAGGATCCTTCCAGCCCCTCGTTCCAATCAAATGGGGCACTCTTCCCCTTGGTCTTCTTTGATTGGCCCACCAACAGGTCTTGTAAGGGCGCGGCCTTCTTGGTGAAGTCCTTAATGAACCTTCGGTAGTAGCCTACCAGCCCGAGGAACTGCCGGACTTCGTGGAGGTTGCTGGGCTTCGGCCAGTCTTGGATCACCGTGACCTTGTCGGGGTCTGGGGCTACTCCTTCAGCACTCACCACATGGCCCAGGTACTGCACTTTGGGTTTCAGCAGATGACATTTGGACGGTTTTACCTTTAAGCCGAAGTTGGACAGGGCTTCAAGCACCTCAGCCAGGTGCTTCAGGTGGTCTTCGTAGGTCTTAGAGAAGACAATGACGTCATCCAAATACAGCAGTACGGTTTCAAAGTTCTTGTGCCCCAGACAGCACTCCATCATCCTCTGGAACGTCCCCGGGGCATTGCACAATCCGAAGGGCATGTAGTTGAACTCGCAGAGACCCATCGGTGTCGTGATGGCCGTCTTCTCTTTGTCCGCCTCCGCCACGGGAACCAGCCAGTACCCACTGGTGAGATCTAAGGTAGAGAAATAGTTAGCAGACTTTAGGGCAGCCAGAGACTCCTCTATCCTGGGCAGTGGGTATGCGTCCTTATGTGTAATGCGATTCAACTGCCTGTAATCAACGCACATCCTCATTGTGCCATCTTTCTTTTTAACAAGGACTAACGGAGCTGCCCAGGGGCTACAACTGTCTCTCACCACCCCAGCCTCCTTCATTTCTCGCAACATGTCCTTAGCGCACTGGTAATGAGCTGGGGGTACAGGGCGGTATCTCTCTTTTATGGGCCGGTGATCTCCCGTGGGGATATGATGTTGGATCCCTTTCACCTGTTGAATAATAAAGTATAATGGAGAATGGGATATATCTACTCAAAAATCATTAAAAACCCAATATTTATTAGAATTGTATATAAAATGCCACCAACCTGTGGCTACACCAAAGAAAAACCCACACACACAGTGAAAAAACTAATGTTGAAGGCCAGTGTATGTCCCTATAAAGATATCTGTGCTGGTAACTACCTAGCTGTGGGGGTTGGCGCCTTAGGGGATGCGTACTGGCGCCCCCACTCCTCGTCGTCTATCCCTATGATCCTATGAGGCCCTTCTGGTGACTCCGGGTATCCCCTACCCACACAGTGAATCTATTGGTGCCCCTAGAGACTAGACAGAGATCGACCTACAAATAGGGAATACTAAGCCCCAACATTGTGAATTAAAACAATAAAAATACAGGTAGTGGACTTATGATGGCACATAAATAAAATTGATTAGCCACAGCGGGCCGATGGTCGCCCACACTGCTGTTAACAGCACCTGTTCATATATTGTGTATAAACTGGCTTTTATAGATAGGCCAAATAATGCGATCAATTAACCCTATCTCAGCCAGATAACATCACACCAGAAACAGGTAAAAAGCGGCATAGATTTCTGCAATAACAATTAATAGAAAAAGTGGTTCAGGACCATAAATAATTCATCTACAGAGCGAGGGCTCAGCGTCCCACTCGCTTATCAAGCCACAATCAGCATAGATATATTAAGCATAAAGGTCTTTTAAAGACAAACCACTTTGCATTTCAATAAATAATTTAAAGTGTCATTGTGCATATTATTGCTGGAGCCCGATATACCACAGCACAGACACTTTTGTGCTTCAATCAATTGTTTAAAGTGTCATTGTGCATATTGTTGCTGGAGCCCGATATATCACAGCACAGACACTTTTGTGCTTCAATCAATTATTTAAAGTGTCATTGTGCATATTATTGCTGGAGCCCGGTATATCACAATACAACAGCTGAATCAGTCAGTGCGGCTAATACTCATCGTTCCCTGGACGCAGTGCCATCTGCCACATCTCATATTCCGCCTCGACGCGTTTCGCCCCTACGGCTCATCAGGAGGCCTGATAATAGTGTCAAGTATCTCGATGATGAAAGATGGGAATGAAGACTACGATGCATTACCTCAATTTATCCCTTCCGACGCCGGGTTTCCGCGCATACTAGTACTTCCGGTTAATCAACCCGGAAGTTATGCGCTAATACTTGTTGGTATAGAGGGATGAAGATGCCTTGCGGCGCATGCGCCAAGTGGAACGCATAAAGGCGCCGCAGCGTCATAATGCTTCCGGTTACCTGACCCGGAGTTCGTGCGCTGATGCAAGTTAGAAATGCCTTACTGCGCATGCGCAAGGTGCAGCGCACATGTGCCGCGCAGCTTGCGTATCAATCCTAGTGGCCCAGATTATGTGGATACTGCGCCTGCGTAAAAGTTATTTGTAGGGTGCATATGGCAATAATTAGATTTAGTCCTTCGCACAGTTTCCAGCAGCCAATAGGCAATATCTAGCAATCATAACGCTTAGTAAGCCCTCCTAAGATGTATAAACGTAAAAAATGATCATATTTAAATCCAATGCCTGATGTTAATATATAATCAAAAGCAAAATACTTGGTATGCTTATTGTAGAGCCAATCCCTATGTCTAAATAGAAAGATAAATAGGGTAAACCAATGAATAAATAAATAAATAAATAAATGGGCGGCCAATACATGATGGTGGAATTAATTCATCTAGATCCTTTGCATCATGATAAGTTGCTCCTAAATTTATGTTCCTATAACCCGCGTCTTTTATATAATTGAGGAATATTCCGAGATGGACATACCGATCTATGCAGATTACCCCCTGCGGGGGAGATATCTCAAGAACGGAACATGTTACCAGTTTAATGCTTATGGTACCTCATACACTTATATTACATTAATCTCACTTTGTACAATCTAATTTCATTAAGAGAATATTAAGTTTCATTTGTAGAAGAACAATCGCATACAGAGCAAAAAGAGGCTCACAGAAAACACGCATATGATTGTTGCTCATTCAGACCTTTGGGGGCAACTGAGTCCATTCTGAATATCCACTCACATTCTCTCTGAAGTACTGTCCTATCAAAGTTACCTCCTCTAGGACTTGGTTTGACCACCTCAATAATTGAAAAGTTTACATCCGTCGGGTTCTCTGGGTGTTGTGATCTCATGTGTCGAGCCAGGGGGGTATCTCTATTGTGTCTTATGTCCCCCAGATGCTCCCCGACTCTCCTGCGAAATTCTCTAACCGTCTTTCCTATATAGTCCCTAGGACACGAGCAGGAGGCCAGGTACACCACCCCTGTTGACCTACAATTAGAAAAGTCCCGCTGGAAGAACACTTTCCCGGTTGAGGAGCTATTAAAAGATTTATTTGGTCTCATGAATTTACAAAATTGGCACCCACCACATCTAAAAAAGCCACATGTTTTCCTCTGTAGCCAAGTGCCACTCGGTTTTGGTCGCATATAGTGACTGTGCACCAATGAGTCCCTGAGTGACCTTCCTCTCCTAAAAGTGATGTCCGGATGGGTGCCCAGGAGGTCCATAAGATCTGGATCCATCCTGAGTATATCCCAGTGCTTCTGTATCACGTTTCTAACCTTTGTATGTTGGGAGTCAAACATGCCTATAATCCTCATTTTATTAACCTCAGTCCTAGGTTCCTTTTTATGTAGCAGCTGTTGTCTATCCGAGTTTGTGGCATTATTGTAGGCTGACTTCAGGATATGTGAGGGATAATTTTTCTCTGTAAATCTGTTGAACATGTCTGCTGCCTGGCTATGGAACATTTTGGTGTCCGAGCAGTTCCTCCTCAGTCTTAGGAACTGGCCCCTCGGGATGCCTTTTTTTAGGGGAACAGGATGGTGGCTATGCCAATTCAATAGGCCATTTGTACTTGTTGGTTTACGATATATCCTTGTTGTAAGGCCCCCTTCAGATGTTTTAGTTATCATGACATCCAGAAAGGCCAGCTCCTCTTTCTGAATTTCTGAGGTGAACTTAAGACCAACGTTGTTTACATTAAGTTCCGCAATGAACCTGTTGAACTGGAGCTCAGTACCCACCCATATCACAAAAACGTCGTCGATAAATCTGAGCCACATGGCTATGCAGTCATTCCACCAATTTGTGTCTCTGCCGAAAACTGTGGTTTCTTCCCACCAGCCCAGGAACAAATTAGCATACGATGGGGCACATGGGCACCCCATCGCAGTGCCCCTGAGCTGGTGGTAGTGCCTGCCATCAAACTTGAATGAATTATGGGTAAGTATGAAATTAAGAAGATCTACTACAAAAGAATTATGTTCTCTGCATGCTATTGACCTTTGCTGGAGGTAGTGATATATACTTTTTAGGCCTTCCTTATGTGGTATGCTGCTATATAAGGCCTCCACATCAATGGATGCTAGGAAAGAGTCCTTCTCAAGTTGTATCCCCTCTATTTTCTGCAGTAGATCCATAGTATCCCTCAGATATGAGGGTATGGACACAACAAAAGGCCTCAGAATCTCTTCAACATACAGGCCACAATTTTGTGTGAGTGAATCCACTCCCGATACAATGGGTCTCCCCTTTAGAGGGTGCAGACCCTTATGTATCTTAGGCAGTGTGTAAAATGTAGCCTGCAGGGGAAACTTGGGGAGCAGAAAATCAAATTCAGATTTGGAGATCAGCCCCTTCAATAGTGCTTCATCCAAAATGTATCTGAGTTGAGTTTTATATCTCTCAGAGGGGTCCTCCCCCAGTGTTTCATACGTGCTGCTGTCCTGTAGTATATTATTGCACATGCTCCAATAGACCTTGTGGTCCATTACTACCAAATTGCCACCTTTATCAGATGCCTTTATGACCAATTGGTCATTCTTTTTCAGTATATCCATGGCCACTCTTTCTTTTTTACTCAAATTGTGGACTGTATCCTCCTCCATATACCTTATCTTTTTAAGGTCTCTCTCCACAAGTTTGAGGAAAATATCAATATTTTTTGTGTCACCTTGGGGTGGCATTTTGGTACTGTTGTTTCTAAGGTTTGTGAAGGGCCCCCTATCTCGATTGGTGTATTGCTCATTCTCCCCTAGTAGTCCCATCAACGCTTCAAAGCCCTCCACTTCATCATCTTGTATACCTAATTGCATATAGGTCTCTTTGTCGTTGTGCATGAAGAACTTCTTCCATTTTAATTTCCTGCAAAACAGGTTGAGATCTTTTATCCAGCTAAAACAATTAAACCCCCCAGTGGGTACAAAATTCAAGCCCCTTTGTAGAACATTATATTCATCGCTGGAAAGCGTATATGATGAAAGATTTATAATTTGCCCCCTATCTAGCTGTTTTTTGGTCTGAGAAAGTAGCACGTTCTCATCCCTTGTTCTAAAAAAGAGGATGATGAAGAGGATGAGGCCTGCCCCTGCATATCTCTTGAAGTTGATGGGGGGATAGTTGAGACTACTTCTGTTGGTTGATAGTTCCCCCTTCCCCTCCTTCCATACCTGCCCCTTGGATGTTGCCATTTTTTGTATCTAAATGATTGGACCCTATTGAAAAAACCACCTCTACCAGAGGTATCAGTCCTCTCCGTGTCTGACGTCTCAATATCAGATGAAGATATGTCACCTGTTCTACCTGTTTGAAAGTTAAAGGCCTGATTGTCAGCAAAGCTTTTAAGATCTTTTTGAAATTGTGTCTGCTTTCTTTCCTTCAGCAGGGCTTGATATTTTTCAACGGCGGTCTGTAATAGACCCTCCCGCCTATTGAAGTCTGGATCAGACTTAAGCTTAAGCACTTTCTCTATCAAACCATTCAGATCACTAGTTGATTTCTCCAATAGTTTTTTCTCCTCTGACAGCAGGAGTTGCATGAACCGTATCGATGAATCGATAGATTCTTTTAACCACACCTCTAGTAACGCAGGGGAGGATGTACGTGGGGAAGGAGAGATATTAATCCTTAGACCTCTAGGGATTATCCTGTTTTTTATATAATTTTCTAAGGTTCGAATTTCCCACCACGATTTGAGAAAGGTTTTATAGCCTACATATACTTCATTGAAGAGATTCTTGAGTGCTGTAGCCCCAGCGCTGTTTGCTTGTGAACCATCAATATTGAATGCCTGTAAAGCGTCCTCTAGCCAAAAATCTAGATTGACTGGGCCCATCAAAAAACTAGCCATGCTCCGTGTATTTTAGTTGAATAATAAAGTATAATGGAGAATGGGATATATCTACTCAAAAATCATTAAAAACCCAATATTTATTAGAATTGTATATAAAATGCCACCAACCTGTGGCTACACCAAAGAAAAACCCACACACACAGTGAAAAAACTAATGTTGAAGGCCAGTGTATGTCCCTATAAAGATATCTGTGCTGGTAACTACCTAGCTGTGGGGGTTGGCGCCTTAGGGGATGCGTACTGGCGCCCCCACTCCTCGTCGTCTATCCCTATGATCCTATGAGGCCCTTCTGGTGACTCCGGGTATCCCCTACCCACACAGTGAATCTATTGGTGCCCCTAGAGACTAGACAGAGATCGACCTACAAATAGGGAATACTAAGCCCCAACATTGTGAATTAAAACAATAAAAATACAGGTAGTGGACTTATGATGGCACATAAATAAAATTGATTAGCCACAGCGGGCCGATGGTCGCCCACACTGCTGTACGCATCCCCTAAGGCGCCAACCCCCACAGCTAGGTAGTTACCAGCACAGATATCTTTATAGGGACATACACTGGCCTTCAACATTAGTTTTTTCACTGTGTGTGTGGGTTTTTCTTTGGTGTAGCCACAGGTTGGTGGCATTTTATATACAATTCTAATAAATATTGGGTATCCCTTTCACCTGTCCAAAATCTAAGGGGTGTTTGCTAAATACCCGCTCGTACTCGTGAACCACCCTGTAGGCCCCCTGTTTCTGATGGGGTGGAGTCAGTGCCCACATGCAATTCCCGACACCAATCTTTCGAGGGTCTTGCAGGACCGTTGTCTCCCACCAGGTTAGACGGGGCCAAGGGTCCAGGTGTTTGTATCACACTATCATTGACGGCGAACAGTTTGGCGAGCGTGGCATACTTGGTGAGATGGACCTCTTCCTCCCCGCAATTAAGGACACGTACTGGCACCCTCCCCTGGTGGACGTCGACCACCCCCCTGGCTGTTAGGAGAGTAGGCCTATTGTCTGAATAGACGGGTTCTACCAGGGCCTGGTAGTCCTTACCCCTGAGGCCTATGGCTGCCCGACACCATATTAACATTAATTTTCTATAACATTGGTACCGATAGTCATCATGGGATTACATTCACGCCGGTCAATATCAACAATTACAATCCCTTGGGCTTTCAATTCCACCCGCCCCACCTTGATGGTGACCTCTTTATACCCCACTTGTGGCAACGGCTGACCATTACTGGCTATGATGGTGAAATCGTCATCAGGGCCACGAGTAATATCAGTGTCCTCCCAATACCGTTTATAAAGCACGTAAGGCATAGTCGTCACCTGAGAACCGGTGTCCAGCAGAGCATTCATGGGGATACCGTCGATCACAACGGGAAGAACGGGTCGCCCTCCAACGTATTTGGCTCTCCAATGCTGCGGGCCTGATCGTCCTACTCCTGGGGGTTGGCCCTTTGCCCCAGGGGTGGCTCGTTTAAAGGACAGTACCTTGCAAGGTGGCCCACCTGGTGACAGCGGCGGCAGATGGGTCGTCCGTCCCGATGGAAGCGATCGTCTCCCGGCCTCTGTTCGGCGGAGTCCTCCTCTGTCACATCCAGGGGACATCTTCTGGTCTGGAGGCCAGCTGGATCTTCTCCTTGGGGGCCTCCTGTAGGGACTGCACCGTCCGGGCTAGGGCAGCAACGCTCTTGGTCAGCTCCTGCATCTGGAGGCGGAGTCCTGCAGGGTCCTCTAGGCTCTGGGCGTCGGCCTCGGCGGCGACTGGGGCATCCGGTGCCACCTCCTAGTGGTATGTGAGAGCGGGACGCCTGGGTGGTATTGCACAGCTGGGCTGTCGCTCCTGTAGCGCCTGGATAGCTTTATCCTTGAATTGCACAAAAGTCAGGTCTGGATTCTGCATGGCCAAGAAGTGTAATTGGCCCCTTTGGTGACTGCACAGGAGCCCCTCAATGAACCGCTCTTTCAGGAGTTTATCCTCATCCTGCATGCTGCCGGGGTCACTCTGCTTAATGGCCCGCAGTGCCTCCTGGAGATTAAGGGCATAGTCCCGTAAGCTATCCTGCGGTCTCTGTTTGCATCCATAGAAAGTCAATTTAATTTCTGTAGCAGTACGGGTATCGAAGGTGGCTTTAAGCTTTGCAAAAACCTGCTGTGCAGTTCTCTTATCCGCGGTGGGCCAGGACTTCACTTCTCTCAAAGCCGCCCCAAAGAGTTGGTCGATTATCATATGAACCTTCTGAGGCTCTGTCAGGGGATAGAACTCAAGCAGGCTGCAGATCCCTTCTTTAAAGTCAGTGAATGTATGCGACTCCCCGGAGTATCGTGGGAGCCAGGCCGCTCCGGGCAGGTACGGCATAGAGAAGGGCATTATGGCCTTTGTGGTAGCGGCAGTGTCCGACTGGCTGATGGGGGCAGCAGGTTCTGCGGCAACTGGTGGTGGTATTAGGGCCGCGGCTACATCCGCTGCGGGGACCGGAGCTGCCCCCGTGCCCACGGCTGCGACCGCCGCCTCCGCTCCTCCCGACTTGGACATGGCTGTCCCTTCCCCCCACTAACCTGCTGGAGGTCGGGGTTCCTCTTCCCGGGTTGGCGCTTTGCCGCGCTTTCTCGTTCCGCGCTTCTTTTGACCAGTTCTGCCCACGAAGCTAAGGCTCCTCCCTCCGTGTGCGGCAATGGCGATTCGTGGCGGGAACTCTTGGCGGCAATAGTAATGCACAGTCTTTGCAATAAGTCACAGTCCAAGCACAATAAATCACAGTTCCAAGGCACACATGACCTGATTCTTCAGGCTTAAGTAGATCCTGTTTGTGACGCCAAGTTGTAGCGCCCCCACTGCCGCAGGGCCGAGGGGTACCCGGTACCGGGCCTCTGAGTCTCTGTCCTGGGGTTGTCACGGTGGCTAGACCCGGTCCGTGACCCTGCTGAGGGGCACCCAATGAAAGGTGTGGTTGGTGATGATGTTATGGTGCGGTGCTGGTCGCAGTAAATAACGAGGACACCAGGTTGCAGTCTCTTTACCTCTTTACTGAAGGCCTCGAGGTGTCCAATCCAGGGCACTGTTAACCGGGCTGTCTGAGACCGGCCGGTCCGAAGGCCCATCAGGAGTCCCCTTAACAGGTGGGAATCAGCATCTACCTTCTAGCGCCTGTGTGTTGTAGTCCTTCCCTGCTGAGCACCCCGGGATAGTCCTCACAACTGATTCTGTCTATCTCTGATGTTCGTTCTCTCCGTCCCCCAGATGATATGGTCAGGACGCACCCGTTTGACGGGGTAGGCCTGGAGTTCTTCCGGGACCCTAGAGTCGCCCCTCTCCCACAGCTGCCTCCGTTGTCTGCCTAGGTGTTTTGGGTGAGACGGCCAACCTGTAATTGGCTGTCCTGCCGTGGTTTGCAGTAATGCTTAGAGTCTCTTACTTGCTCGGCGTTCCGGCCACCGACTGTTTGCGCCTCAGAAGGATGTCTCGATCTTACAGCACGACTCCTTCTGGTCCTATTGCCTCTTTGCTGTATTCCCGTTTTCTCACTTTTTGTCCTTTCTTAGGAATCTGTCAGGATCCCATCCCTGACAGGTCCTCTCGCTAGCTCTTCCCAGCTACTTCTCCCTGTCTTGTTGTCCAACCCCCAGTTTTACCAGAGTGTGAGGAGTGGCCTACTAGATAGAACCACTCCCCCTGGTGGCCGGAGTGTGAAGTGCAGTGTGTGTGATACCTGGTCAGGTGAACTCCTTTAGTGCAATCAGACGTAACATCACTCCCCTTAGTGGCAGAGCGACGTTACTGCAACGACCAGGACTCTGGGGCGCTGCACATCTATTAACCACTACTCAGTAACATGGCTCTAGCTCACTACACAGGCCCTCTGCATCTGACACAGGCCCTCTACAACTGGCACAGGCCCTCTACAACTGGCACAGGCACTCTATACCTGACACAGGCCCCCTGCACCTGACACAGGCCCTCTATACCTGACACAGGCCCTCTGCAACTGACACAGGCACTCTATACCTGACACAGACCCTCTGCAACTGACACAGGCCCTCTGCAACTGACACAGGCCCTCTACAACTGGCACAGGCCCTCTGCATCTGACACAGGCCCTCTGCATCTGACACAGGCATTCTATACCTGACACAGGCCCTCTGCACCTGACACAGGCCCTCTACAACTGACGCAGGCCCCCTGCACCTGAAACAGGCCCTCTGCATTTGACACAGGCACTCTATACCTGACACAGGCCCTCTGCATCTGACACAGGCCCTCTACAACTGGCGCAGGCCCCCTGCACTTGACACAGGCCCTCTGCATTTGACACAGGCAATCTATACCTGACACAAGCCCACTCCAATTGACACAGTCCCTCTGCAAATGACACAGGCTCTCTGCAACTGACATAAGCTCACTCCAACTGACACAGGCCCCATGCAACTGACACAGTCCCTCTGCAACTGACATAAGCCCTCTCCTACTGACACAGGCTCTCTGCAGCTGACATAAGCACCCTGCAACTGACAAAGAATGAAAGGAAACCAGCCCCTAAATAACTTCTGTTACACACTTTCAGCCCAGTATTTCTCAGCTCCAGGTGCAAAATACCTTAACTCTTAAACTGTATATCATGTCTCAGCAGGCACACAGCACACAAAATGCATTGCAGAAAATGAATAGACAATTAAAACAATATAACAGTAATAATAACAGCCCAACTGGTAATAGAATGGCTAGAGTTCACCTTCACCCTCTGCAGAACATGTTATCTATATCTATATGTAATTGTCTAAGGGGTACTTCCATCTGTATGTCTGTAACGGAAATCCCGCTTGGCCGACCGGTTGCGGCCGCCATGCCGCGACCAATCAGCGACGGGCACAGTCCAGCCGAGAATTAGTCCCTCCCTACTTCCGTCCAGACAGTGCCAAGCGCCCGCTCCATACTCCCCTCCAGTCAGCGCTCACACAGGGTTAATGGCAGCGTTAACTGACCGCGTTCTGCCGCGGTGTAACGCACTCCGTTAACGCTGCTATTAACCCTGTGTGACCAACTTTTTACTATTGATGCTGCCTATGTAGCATCAATAGTAAAAAGATGTAATGTTAAAAATAATAAAAAACAAAAAACCCTGCTATTCTCACCTTACGTCGTCCGACGATGCGCTCGCGCCTGCCGCCAGTTTCCGTTCCCAGAGATGCATTGCGAAATTACCCAGAAGACTTAGCGATCTCGCGAGATCGCTAAGTCATCTGTGTAATTTCACAATGCATTGCTGGTGAACGGAAGCTGGCGGCAGCAGCGCGCGCATCGGGACAGCTTCGCTGGATGCCGGCGGGTGAGTATATAACTATTTTTTATTTTAATTATTTTTTTTAACAGAGATATGGTGCCCACACTGCTATATACAGCGTGGGCTGTGTTATATACTGCGTGGCTGCTATATACTATGTGACCAGTGTTATATACTGCTTGGGCTGTGTTATATACTGCGTGGGCTGTGTTATGTACTGCGTGGCCAGTATTATATACTGCATGGCCTGTGTTATATACTGCATGGGCTGTTATATACTGTGTGGGCTGTGCTATATATTACGTGGGCTGTGTTATATACTGCGGGGCCTGTATTATATACTGCGTGGCCTGTGTTATATACTGCGTGGCCTGTATTATATACTGCGTGGCCTGTGTTATATACTGCGTGGCCTATGTTATATACTGCGTGGCCTGTGTTATATACTGCGTGGCCTTTGTTATATACTGCGTGGCCTGTGTTATATACTGCATGGCCTTTGTTATATACTGCGTGGCCTGTGTTATATACTGCGTGGCCTTTGTTATATACTGCGTGGGCTGTGTTATATACTGCGTGGGCTGTGTTATATACTGCGTGGGCTGTGCTATATATTACGTGGGCTGTGTTATATACTGCGTGGCTGTGTTATATACTGCGTGTCTGCTGTATACTACATGGCTCCTATATACTACGTGGCCTGTGCTATATACTATGTGGCTGCTATATACATGCATACATACATATTCTAGAATACCCGATGCGTTAGAATCGGGCCACCATCTAGTTTCTATTATACAAAAGGGAAAGAAATGTCTCCTGCAGCCACCAGGGGGGGCTCTACACACTATATTTAAAGTATGTCCTTAAGCTCCACTATTCTGGAATCTTACACTCTACAGGAGAAAGGTCTCTGCCCATAAGAACTGACTTTCTAGAGGAGAGGACCCTGCACATAAGAACAGACACTCTACAGGAGAGAGGACCCTGCACGTAAGAGCTGACACTCTACAGGAGAGAGGACCCTGCCCATGAGAGCTGACACTCTACAGGATAGAGGACCCTGCCCATAAGAGCTGCCACTCTACAGGAGAGAGGACCTTGCCCATAAGAGCTGACACTCTACAGGAGAGAGGACCCTGCACATAAGAGCTGACACTCTACAGGAGAGAGGATCCTGCACATAAGAGCTGACACTCTACATGAGAGCGGATCCTGCCTGTTGTGAATTCCGTTCTCGAACTCCCTCCTGTGGTCATGAATGGTACTTCGGTGAGTTCTGTCCGTGGACTCCCTCTGGTGGCTGTGAGTGGAGCTGCTGGTTCTGAGATTCCTCCTCCAGCTGCCCTCGTTTGGGGCTAGGCTGGATTCTCTATTTAACTCCACTCAGATCGTTACTCCATGCCAGCTGTCAATGTTCTAGTACTGGTTCAGATCTCTCCTGGATCTTTCTGAGGACCTGTCTACTCCAGCACAAGCTAAGTTCCTGCTTGTTCATTTGTTACATATGTTTTTTTCTTGCTAAGTTCTAGTCCAGCTTGCTATCATGAAACTACCTGGTTAGCTGGAAGCTCTGGGGGTGCGGAGAGGCACAACCGCATCGTGAGTCGGTGCGGGGGTATTTTTTGCACACTCTGCGTGGTTTTTGTAGCTTTTTGTGTTGACCGCAAAGATCCCTTTTCTATCCTCAATCTGTTTAGTTAGACTGGCCTCTCTTTGCTAAAACCTATTTCATCCTGTGTTTGTGATTTCCTCTTATCTCACAGTCAATACTTGTGGGGGGCTGCTTTTACCTTTGGGGTAAATTTCTCTGAGGCAAGTAAGGCTTTGTTTCCTTTCTTTAGGGGTAGTTAGCTCTTAGGCTGTGAAGAGGCGTCTAGGCAGAGTCAGGCACGCTCCACGGCTATTTCTAGTTATGTTGATAGGAGTAGGGTTTGCGGTCAGCAGAGTTCCCATTTCCCCAGAGCTCGTCTTGATTCCGTGTTTAACTATCAGGTCATTCCTGGTGCACCTAAACACCAGGTCCATAACAGTACAGCTGGCCCACAAAGTGTTAATGCATCTCAATAGAGGGAAAAGAGAAGTTCTGAGACCATTTTTTTTTTTCTCTGCAGTGTGTTTTGCCTTTCTTTTCCCCTTAAACTCTGGGTGGTTCAGAACTTAGGTGTGGACATGGACATTCAAGGTCTGTCCTCTAGTGTAGATCAACTCGCTGCAAGGGTACAAAACATTCAAGATTATGTAGTTCAGAATCCTATGTTGGAGCCTAGAATTCCAATTCCTGATTTGTTTTCTGGGGATAGATCTAAATTTCAGAATTTCAAAAACAATTGTAAACTGTTTCTGCTCTGAAACCCCGCTCTTCTGGTGACCCTATTCAGCAAGTAAAAATTATTATTTCTTTGCTACGTGGCGACCCACAAGACTGGGCATTCGCCCTGGCGCCAGGAGATCCTGCATTGCATAATGTAGATGCGTTTTTTCTGGCGCTGGGTTTGCTTTATGATGAACCGAATTCTGTGGATCAGGCAGAGAAAATTTTGCTGGCTTTGTGTCAGGGTCAGGATGAAGCGGAGGTATATTGCCAGAAGTTCAGAAAGTGGTCTGTGCTTACTCAGTGGAATGAGTGTGCCCTGGCAGCAATTTTCAGAAAGGGTCTTTCTGAAGCCCTCAAGGATGTTATGGTGGGGTTCCCCACGCCTGCTGGTCTCAATGAATCAATGTCCTTGGCCATACAGATCGATCGGCGCTTACGTGAGCGCAAAATTGTGCACCATTTGGCGGTATCCTCTGAGCAGAGGCCTGAGCCTATGCAATGTGATAGGACTTTGACCAGAGCTGAACGGCAAGAACATAGACGTCAGAATGGGCTGTGTTTTTACTGTGGTGACTCCACTCATGCTATCTCTGATTGTCCTAAGCGCACTAAGCGGTTCGCTAGGTCCGTCACCATTGGTACTGTACAGCCTAAATTTCTTCTGTCCGTTACTCTGATTTGCTCTTTGTCATCCTATTCTGTTATGGCATTTGTGCATTCAGGAGCTGCCCTGAATTTGATGGACTTAGAGTTTGCCAGGCGCTGTGGTTTTTTCTTGGAGCCCTTGCAGCATCCCATTCCTTTGAGGGGAATTGATGCTACGCCTTTGGCCAAGAATAAGCCTCAGTACTGGACCCAGTTGACCATGTGCATGGCTCCTGCGCATCAGGAGGATATTCGCTTTTTGGTGTTGCATAATCTGCATGATGTGGTCGTGTTGGGTTTGCCATGGCTGCAGGTCCATAATCCAGCATTGGATTGGAAATCAATGTCGGTGTCCAGTTGGGGGTGTCAAGGGGTACATGGGGATGTTTCATTATTGTCAATTTCTTCCTCCACTCCTTCTGAAGTCCCTGAGTTTTTGTCGGATTACCGGGATGTATTTGATGAGCCCAAGTCTAGTACCCTACCTCCTCATAGGGATTGTGATTGTGCTATTAATTTGATTCCTGGTAGTAAGTTCCCTAAGGGACGACTTTTCAATTTGTCTATGCCAGAACACGCCGCTATGCAGAGTTATATAAAGGAGTCCTTGGAGAAAGGGCATATTCGCCCGTCGTCGTCACCATTGGGAGCAGGGTTCTTTTTTGTGGCCAAGAAGGATGGTTCTCTGAGACCTTGTATAGATTACCGCCTTCTTAATAAAATCATGGTCAAGTTTCAGTACCCTTTGCCTCTACTGTATGATTTATTTGCTCGGATTAAGAGGGCTAGTTGGTTCACCAAGATAGACCTTCGAGGGGCGTATAATCTCGTGCGTATTAAACAGGGCGATGAATGAAAAACAGCATTTAATACGCCCGAGGGCCATTTTGAGTGCCTGGTGATGCCATTCGGCCTTTCTAATGCTCCCTCTGTGTTTCAGTCCTTTATGCATGACATCTTCCGAAAGTATCTGGATAGATTAATGATCGTATATTTGGATGATATTTTGGTCTTTTCGGATGATTGGGAGTCCCATGTGAAGCAGGTCAGAATGGTGTTCCAGGTCCTTCGTGCTAATTCCTTGTTTGTAAAGGGATCTAAGTGTCTCTTTGGAGTTCAGAAGGTTTCCTTTTTGGGCTTCATTTTTTCCCCTTCTACTATCGAGATGGATCCTGTTAAAGTCCAAGCTATTTATGATTGGACTCGGCCTACTGTCATGGTTCCCAATGGCAGGGACTCAGGCAAAAACGGACTAGCTCTAGGAATGATGGAATCTCAGATGACCGCGACGCTGAACCTAACACGCAACTAATAGTAGCCAGGGGGTGTGCCTACGATTAACCCTAGACACCTCGCACCAGCCGGAGATCTAGTTACCCCTAGTAGAGGAATACACAGACCTGGCTTGCCTCCAGGGAAACCCCAAAGTGATAGTAGCCCCCCACATATAATAACGGTTAGGTAAGAGGAAAACACGTACGCAGTATGAATATAGATTCAGCAAAGAGAGGCCCTCTGACTAGATAGCAGAAAATACAAAAGAGGACTTCGCGGTCACCTCTAAACCCTAAACAGCCATCCTGAAATTACTTTAACTCCGTTATCAACTCATGACACCGGAGTAGTAATTTCAGATCACTAGAGCTTCCAGCAGCAAGAGAAATATAAATGCATGCTGGACAAACAAACACAAAAAATGCCAAAGATCCAACTTAGCTGAATTGCAGACTTGGAGCAGGTAGCAAGCAACAGAGGTGCTCTGGTAACATTGATTGCCGGCACTAGAATGACTGAGAAGCCAGACTAAATAGGAAACTCCCAGTTTCCTGATGGGAACAGGTGCAAGACAAAAGTCAGCCAGTACCACCAGTAACCACCAGAGGGAGCCCAAAAACAGAATTCACAACAGCCTACATCTGTGAAGAGCCTTCAGAAATTTCTGGGCTTTGCCAATTTTTACCGTCGCTTCGTCGCTAATTTTTCTAGTGTTGTTAAACCATTGACTGATTTGACCAAGAAGGGTGCTGATGTGGTGAATTGGTCCTCTGCGGCCGTTGAGGCTTTTCAGGAGTTGAAACGTCGTTTCTCTTCGGCTCCTGTGTTGTGTCAGCCAGATGTTGCGCTCCCTTTTTAGGTCGAGGTTGATGCTTCTGAAATTGGAGCAGGGGCTGTTTTGTCTCAGAGAAGTTCTGATTGCTCTGTAATGAAGCCATGCGCTTTCTTTTCGAGAAAGTTTTCACCTGCTGAGCGTAATTATGATGTTGGCAATCGGGAGTTGTTGGCTGTGAAGTGGGCATTCGAGGAGTGGCGACATTGGCTTGAAGGAGCCAAGCATCGCGTGGTGGTCTTGACAGATCACAAGAATCTGACTTATCTCGAGTCTGCCAAGCGGTTGAATCCTAGACAGGCTCGTTGGTCGCTGTTTTTCTTCCGTTTCAATTTTGTGGTTTCGTACGTTCCGGGTTCTAAGAATGTGAAGGCTGATGCCCTTTCAAGGAGTTTTGTGCCTGATTCTCCTGGGGTTCCTGAGCCGGCTGGTATTCTCAGAGAGGGGGTAGTTTTGTCTGCCATCTCTCCTGATTTGCGGCGGGTGCTGCAGGAGTTCCAGGCTGATAGACCTGACCGTTGTCCAGCGGAGAAACTGTTTGTCCCTGATAGATGGACTAATAGAGTTATCTCTGAGGTTCATTGTTCGGTGTTGGCTGGTCATCCTGGGATTTTTGGTACCAGAGATTTGGTGGCTAGGTCCTTTTGGTGGCCTTCCTTGTCGCGGGATGTGCGTTCTTTTGTGCAGTCTTGTGGGACTTGTGCTCGGGCTAAGCCCTGCTGTTCTCGTGCCAGTGGGTTGCTTTTGCCCTTGCCGGTCCCGAAAAGGCCTTGGACACATGTTTCCATGGATTTTATTTCAGATCTTCCTGTTTCTCAAAGGATGTCGGTCATCTGGGTGGTTTGCGATCGCTTCTCTAAAATGGTCCATTTGGTACCCTTGCCTAAATTGCCTTCTTCCTCTGATTTGGTTCCATTATTTTTCCAACATGTGGTTCGTTTGCATGGCATTCCGGAGAACATTGTGTCTGACAGAGGTTCCCAGTTTGTTTCAAGGTTTTGGCGGTCCTTTTGTGCTAAGATGGGCATTGATTTGTCTTTTTCTTCGGCTTTCCATCCTCAGACAAATGGCCAAACCGAACGAACCAATCAGACTTTGGAAACTTATCTGAGATGCTTTGTTTCTGCGGATCAGGATGATTGGGTGACCTTCTTGCCATTAGCTGAGTTCGCCCTTAATAATCGGGCCAGTTCGGCTACTTTGGTTTTGCCTTTTTTTTTGTAATTCTGGTTTTCATCCTCGTTTTTCTTCAGGGCAGGTTGAGCCTTCGGACTGTCCTGGTGTGGATTCTGTGGTGGACAGGTTGCAACAAATTTGGACTCATGTGGTGGACAATTTGACCTTGTCCCAAGAGAAGGCTCAACGTTTCGCTAACCGCCATCGCTGTGTTGGTCCCCGACTTCGTGTTGGGGATTTGGTTTGGTTATCATCTCGTTATGTTCCTATGAAGGTTTCTTCTCCTAAGTTTAAGCCTCGTTTCATTGGTCCTTATAAGATTTCTGAAATTCTTAATCCTGTATCATTTCGCTTGGCCCTTCCTGCTTCTTTTGCCATCCATAATGTGTTCCATAGGTCGTTGCTGCAGAGATATGTGGCGCCTATGGTTCCTTCCGTTGATCCTCCTGCTCCGGTGTTGGTCGAGGGGGAGTTGGAGTATGTGGTGGAGAAGATTTTGGATTCTCGTATTTCGAGACGAAAACTTCAGTACTTGGTCAAATGGAAGGGCTATGGTCAGGAGGATAATTCCTGGGTTGTTGCCTCTGATGTCCATGCTGCCGATTTAGTTCGTGCCTTTCATTTGGCTCGTCCTGATCGGCCTGGGGGCTCTGGTGAGGGTTCGGTGACCCCTCCTCAAGGGGGGGGTACTGTTGTGAATTCCGTTCTCGAACTCCCTCCTGTGGTCATGAATGGTACTTCGGTGAGTTCTGTCCGTGGACTCCCTCTGGTGGCTGTGAGTGGAGCTGCTGGTTCTGAGATTCCTCCTCCAGCTGCCCTCGTTTGGGGCTAGGCTGGATTCTCTATTTAACTCCACTCAGATCGTTACTCCATGCCAGCTGTCAATGTTCTAGTACTGGTTCAGATCTCTCCTGGATCTTTCTGAGGACCTGTCTACTCCAGCACAAGCTAAGTTCCTGCTTGTTCATTTGTTACATATGTTTTTTTCTTGCTAAGTTCTAGTCCAGCTTGCTATCATGAAACTACCTGGTTAGCTGGAAGCTCTGGGGGTGCAGAGAGGCACAACCGCATCGTGAGTCGGTGCGGGGGTATTTTTTGCACACTCTGCGTGGTTTTTGTAGCTTTTTGTGTTGACCGCAAAGATCCCTTTTCTATCCTCAATCTGTTTAGTTAGACTGGCCTCTCTTTGCTAAAACCTATTTCATCCTGTGTTTGTGATTTCCTCTTATCTCACAGTCAATACTTGTGGGGGGCTGCTTTTACCTTTGGGGTAAATTTCTCTGAGGCAAGTAAGGCTTTGTTTCCTTTCTTTAGGGGTAGTTAGCTCTTAGGCTGTGAAGAGGCGTCTAGGCAGAGTCAGGCACGCTCCACGGCTATTTCTAGTTATGTTGATAGGAGTAGGGTTTGCGGTCAGCAGAGTTCCCATTTCCCCAGAGCTCGTCTTGATTCCGTGTTTAACTATCAGGTCATTCCTGGTGCACCTAAACACCAGGTCCATAACAGTACAGCTGGCCCACAAAGTGTTAATGCATCTCAATAGAGGGAAAAGAGAAGTTCTGAGACCATTTTTTTTTTTTCTCTGCAGTGTGTTTTGCCTTTCTTTTCCCCTTAAACTCTGGGTGGTTCAGAACTTAGGTGTGGATATGGACATTCAAGGTCTGTCCTCTAGTGTAGATCAACTCGCTGCAAGGGTACAAAACATTCAAGATTATGTAGTTCAGAATCCTATGTTGGAGCCTAGAATTCCAATTCCTGATTTGTTTTCTGGGGATAGATCTAAATTTCAGAATTTCAAAAACAATTGTAAACTGTTTCTGCTCTGAAACCCCGCTCTTCTGGTGACCCTATTCAGCAAGTAAAAATTATTATTTCTTTGCTACGTGGCGACCCACAAGACTGGGCATTCGCCCTGGCGCCAGGAGATCCTGCATTGCGTAATGTAGATGCGTTTTTTCTGGCGCTGGGTTTGCTTTATGATGAACTGAATTCTGTGGATCAGGCAGAGAAAATTTTGCTGGCTTTGTGTCAGGGTCAGGATGAAGCGGAGGTATATTGCCAGAAGTTCAGAAAGTGGTCTGTGCTTACTCAGTGGAATGAGTGTGCCCTGGCAGCAATTTTCAGAAAGGGTCTTTCTGAAGCCCTCAAGGATGTTATGGTGGGGTTCCCCACGCCTGCTGGTCTCAATGAATCAATGTCCTTGGCCATACAGATCGATCGGCGCTTACGTGAGCGCAAAATTGTGCACCATTTGGCGGTATCCTCTGAGCAGAGGCCTGAGCCTATGCAATGTGATAGGACTTTGACCAGAGCTGAACGGCAAGAACATAGACGTCAGAATGGGCTGTGTTTTTACTGTGGTGACTCCACTCATGCTATCTCTGATTGTCCTAAGCGCACTAAGCGGTTCGCTAGGTCCGTCACCATTGGTACTGTACAGCCTAAATTTCTTCTGTCCGTTACTCTGATTTGCTCTTTGTCATCCTATTCTGTTATGGCATTTGTGCATTCAGGAGCTGCCCTGAATTTGATGGACTTAGAGTTTGCCAGGCGCTGTGGTTTTTTCTTGGAGCCCTTGCAGCATCCCATTCCTTTGAGGGGAATTGATGCTACGCCTTTGGCCAAGAATAAGCCTCAGTACTGGACCCAGTTGACCATGTGCATGGCTCCTGCGCATCAGGAGGATATTCGCTTTTTGGTGTTGCATAATCTGCATGATGTGGTCGTGTTGGGTTTGCCATGGCTGCAGGTCCATAATCCAGCATTGGATTGGAAATCAATGTCGGTGTCCAGTTGGGGGTGTCAAGGGGTACATGGGGATGTTTCATTATTGTCAATTTCTTCCTCCACTCCTTCTGAAGTCCCTGAGTTTTTGTCGGATTACCGGGATGTATTTGATGAGCCCAAGTCTAGTACCCTACCTCCTCATAGGGATTGTGATTGTGCTATTAATTTGATTCCTGGTAGTAAGTTCCCTAAGGGACGACTTTTCAATTTGTCTATGCCAGAACACGCCGCTATGCAGAGTTATATAAAGGAGTCCTTGGAGAAAGGGCATATTCGCCCGTCGTCGTCACCATTGGGAGCAGGGTTCTTTTTTGTGGCCAAGAAGGATGGTTCTCTGAGACCTTGTATAGATTACCGCCTTCTTAATAAAATCATGGTCAAGTTTCAGTACCCTTTGCCTCTACTGTATGATTTATTTGCTCGGATTAAGAGGGCTAGTTGGTTCACCAAGATAGACCTTCGAGGGGCGTATAATCTCGTGCGTATTAAACAGGGCGATGAATGGAAAACAGCATTTAATACGCCCGAGGGCCATTTTGAGTGCCTGGTGATGCCATTCGGCCTTTCTAATGCTCCCTCTGTGTTTCAGTCCTTTATGCATGACATCTTCCGAAAGTATCTGGATAGATTAATGATCGTATTTTTGGATGATATTTTGGTCTTTTCGGATGATTGGGAGTCCCATGTGAAGCAGGTCAGAATGGTGTTCCAGGTCCTTCGTGCTAATTCCTTGTTTGTAAAGGGATCTAAGTGTCTCTTTGGAGTTCAGAAGGTTTCCTTTTTGGGCTTCATTTTTTCCCCTTCTACTATCGAGATGGATCCTGTTAAAGTCCAAGCTATTTATGATTGGACTCGGCCTACTGTCATGGTTCCCAATGGCAGGGACTCAGGCAAAAACGGACTAGCTCTAGGAATGATGGAATCTCAGATGACCGCGACGCTGAACCTAACACGCAACTAATAGTAGCCAGGGGGTGTGCCTACGATTAACCCTAGACACCTCGCACCAGCCGGAGATCTAGTTACCCCTAGTAGAGGAATACACAGACCTGGCTTGCCTCCAGGGAAACCCCAAAGTGATAGTAGCCCCCCACATATAATAACGGTTAGGTAAGAGGAAAACACGTACGCAGTATGAATATAGATTCAGCAAAGAGAGGCCCTCTGACTAGATAGCAGAAAATACAAAAGAGGACTTCGCGGTCACCTCTAAACCCTAAACAGCCATCCTGAAATTACTTTAACTCCGTTATCAACTCATGACACCGGAGTAGTAATTTCAGATCACTAGAGCTTCCAGCAGCAAGAGAAATATAAATGCATGCTGGACAAACAAACACAAAAAATGCCAAAGATCCAACTTAGCTGAATTGCAGACTTGGAGCAGGTAGCAAGCAACAGAGGTGCTCTGGTAACATTGATTGCCGGCACTAGAATGACTGAGAAGCCAGACTAAATAGGAAACTCCCAGTTTCCTGATGGGAACAGGTGCAAGACAAAAGTCAGCCAGTACCACCAGTAACCACCAGAGGGAGCCCAAAAACAGAATTCACAACAGCCTACATCTGTGAAGAGCCTTCAGAAATTTCTGGGCTTTGCCAATTTTTACCGTCGCTTCGTCGCTAATTTTTCTAGTGTTGTTAAACCATTGACTGATTTGACCAAGAAGGGTGCTGATGTGGTGAATTGGTCCTCTGCGGCCGTTGAGGCTTTTCAGGAGTTGAAACGTCGTTTCTCTTCGGCTCCTGTGTTGTGTCAGCCAGATGTTGCGCTCCTTTTTAGGTCGAGGTTGATGCTTCTGAAATTGGAGCAGGGGCTGTTTTGTCTCAGAGAAGTTCTGATTGCTCTGTAATGAAGCCATGCGCTTTCTTTTCGAGAAAGTTTTCGCCTGCTGAGCGTAATTATGATGTTGGCAATCGGGAGTTGTTGGCTGTGAAGTGGGCATTCGAGGAGTGGCGACATTGGCTTGAAGGAGCCAAGCATCGCGTGGTGGTCTTGACAGATCACAAGAATCTGACTTATCTCGAGTCTGCCAAGCGGTTGAATCCTAGACAGGCTCGTTGGTCGCTGTTTTTCTTCCGTTTCAATTTTGTGGTTTCGTACGTTCCGGGTTCTAAGAATGTGAAGGCTGATGCCCTTTCAAGGAGTTTTGTGCCTGATTCTCCTGGGGTTCCTGAGCCGGCTGGTATTCTCAGAGAGGGGGTAGTTTTGTCTGCCATCTCTCCTGATTTGCGGCGGGTGCTGCAGGAGTTCCAGGCTGATAGACCTGACCGTTGTCCAGCGGAGAAACTGTTTGTCCCTGATAGATGGACTAATAGAGTTATCTCTGAGGTTCATTGTTCGGTGTTGGCTGGTCATCCTGGGATTTTTGGTACCAGAGATTTGGTGGCTAGGTCCTTTTGGAGGCCTTCCTTGTCGCGGGATGTGCGTTCTTTTGTGCAGTCTTGTGGGACTTGTGCTCGGGCTAAGCCCTGCTGTTCTCGTGCCAGTGGGTTGCTTTTGCCCTTGCCGGTCCCGAAAAGGCCTTGGACACATGTTTCCATGGATTTTATTTCAGATCTTCCTGTTTCTCAAAGGATGTCGGTCATCTGGGTGGTTTGCGATCGCTTCTCTAAAATGGTCCATTTGGTACCCTTGCCTAAATTGCCTTCTTCCTCTGATTTGGTTCCATTATTTTTCCAACATGTGGTTCGTTTGCATGGCATTCCGGAGAACATTGTGTCTGACAGAGGTTCCCAGTTTGTTTCAAGGTTTTGGCGGTCCTTTTGTGCTAAGATGGGCATTGATTTGTCTTTTTCTTCGGCTTTCCATCCTCAGACAAATGGCCAAACCGAACGAACCAATCAGACTTTGGAAACTTATCTGAGATGCTTTGTTTCTGCGGATCAGGATGATTGGGTGACCTTCTTGCCATTAGCTGAGTTCGCCCTTAATAATCGGGCCAGTTCGGCTACTTTGGTTTTGCCTTTTTTTTGTAATTCTGGTTTTCATCCTCGTTTTTCTTCAGGGCAGGTTGAGCCTTCGGACTGTCCTGGTGTGGATTCTGTGGTGGACAGGTTGCAACAAATTTGGACTCATGTGGTGGACAATTTGACCTTGTCCCAAGAGAAGGCTCAACGTTTCGCTAACCGCCATCGCTGTGTTGGTCCCCGACTTCGTGTTGGGGATTTGGTTTGGTTATCATCTCGTTATGTTCCTATGAAGGTTTCTTCTCCTAAGTTTAAGCCTCGTTTCATTGGTCCTTATAAGATTTCTGAAATTCTTAATCCTGTATCATTTCGTTTGGCCCTTCCTGCTTCTTTTGCCATCCATAATGTGTTCCATAGGTCGTTGCTGCAGAGATATGTGGCGCCTATGGTTCCCTCCGTTGATCCTCCTGCTCCGGTGTTGGTCGAGGGGGAGTTGGAGTATGTGGTGGAGAAGATTTTGGATTCTCGTATTTCGAGACGAAAACTTCAGTACTTGGTCAAATGGAAGGGCTATGGTCAGGAGGATAATTCCTGGGTTGTTGCCTCTGATGTCCATGCTGCCGATTTAGTTCGTGCCTTTCATTTGGCTCGTCCTGATCGGCCTGGGGGCTCTGGTGAGGGTTCGGTGACCCCTCCTCAAGGGGGGGGTACTGTTGTGAATTCCGTTCTCGAACTCCCTCCTGTGGTCATGAATGGTACTTCGGTGAGTTCTGTCCGTGGACTCCCTCTGGTGGCTGTGAGTGGAGCTGCTGGTTCTGAGATTCCTCCTCCAGCTGCCCTCGTTTGGGGCTAGGCTGGATTCTCTATTTAACTCCACTCAGATCGTTACTCCATGCCAGCTGTCAATGTTCTAGTACTGGTTCAGATCTCTCCTGGATCTTTCTGAGGACCTGTCTACTCCAGCACAAGCTAAGTTCCTGCTTGTTCATTTGTTACATATGTTTTTTTCTTGCTAAGTTCTAGTCCAGCTTGCTATCATGAAACTACCTGGTTAGCTGGAAGCTCTGGGGGTGCAGAGAGGCACAACCGCATCGTGAGTCGGTGCGGGGGTATTTTTTGCACACTCTGCGTGGTTTTTGTAGCTTTTTGTGTTGACCGCAAAGATCCCTTTTCTATCCTCAATCTGTTTAGTTAGACTGGCCTCTCTTTGCTAAAACCTATTTCATCCTGTGTTTGTGATTTCCTCTTATCTCACAGTCAATACTTGTGGGGGGCTGCTTTTACCTTTGGGGTAAATTTCTCTGAGGCAAGTAAGGCTTTGTTTCCTTTCTTTAGGGGTAGTTAGCTCTTAGGCTGTGAAGAGGCGTCTAGGCAGAGTCAGGCACGCTCCACGGCTATTTCTAGTTGTGTTGATAGGAGTAGGGTTTGTGGTCAGCAGAGTTCCCATTTCCCCAGAGCTCGTCTTGATTCCGTGTTTAACTATCAGGTCATTCCTGGTGCACCTAACCACCAGGTCCATAACACCTGCCCATAAGAGCTGACACTCTACAGGAGAGAGGTCCCTACAAATAAGAGCTGACACTCTACAGGAGAGAGTACCCTGCACATAAGAGCTGACACTCTATAGGAGAGAGGACCCTGCACATAAGAGCTGACACTCTATAGGAGAGAGGACCCTGCATATAAGAGCTGACACTCTACAGGAGAGAGGACCCTGCACATAAGAGCTGACACTCTACAGGAGAGAGGACCCTGCACATAAGAGCTGGCACTCTACAGGAGAGAGGACCCTGCACATAAGAACTGACATTCTACAGGAGAGAGGATCCTGCACATAAGAGCTGGCACTCTACAGGAGAGAGGACCCTGCATATAAGAGCTGACACTCTACAGGAGAGAGGTCCCTGCGCATAAGTGCTGATGCAGCGCCCCCACTGCCGCAGGGCCGAGGGGTACCCGGTACCGGGCCTCTGAGTCTCTGCTCTGGGGTTGTCACGGTGGCTAGGCCCGGTCCGTGACCCTGCTGAGGGGCGCTCCAAATAAATAATAGGTGTGGATGGTGTTGGTAGTGCGGTGTAGTGCCGGACGCAGTTAATAACGAGGACACCAGGTTGCAGTCTCTTTACCTCTTTACTGAAGGTCTCTGGGTCCTCAGTCCGGAATACGGTTCACCAGGCTGCGCAAGTCCGGCCAGTCCAATGGCACCTCCAGAGTTCTCTTTGCAGGTGGAAATCTGTGCCTTTCTGCTAACGCTATGAGTTGTGGTCCTCCCCTGCTGTGCTTACGGGATAGTCCCCACAACTGTTGTGTCTGTTTCTCGTGTTCCCTCACAACTCGATTAGATGATGTTCTGCTAATCCTCCGTCCCTCCCTGATGTTACGGTTGGGACGCACCCGTAAGACGGGTAGGCTCGGAGCTCTTCCGGGACCCTAGAGTCGCCCCTCTCCACAGGTTGCCCCCTATGTCTGCGTAGGTGATTTAGGTGAGACAGCCCGCCTGTGACTGACTGTCCTGCCGTTGGTTTGAAGTATGGCTTAGAGCTCTGTACCTCCTCGGCGTTCCGGCCGCCGGTTGTTTGCGCCTCAGTAGGATGTTGCCTCGATCTTACAGCACGACTCCTACTGGTATTCTCCTTCTTGCTTTGATCTCGTTTCTCACTCAGCACAATAAATCTCGCTTCTTATCCTTTCTTGGGGCACCGCCGCTATCCTGAGCAGGCACGGTCCCGTTGACGTTCTTTCTCGTTGCCAGGCCTCTGTCAGGATCCCACCCCTGACAGGGACCCTACCGAATCTTCCCCCACAACACCCTCTGCCACAAGGTGTTGCCTGGTTCCAACCCAGTCAGCTTTCTCTCTAACTTCCTGCCTGACCCCCAGTTTTACCAGTATGTGAGGAGTGGCCTAATGAATAGTACCCTTAGCTCCCCCTGGAGGCCCGACTGTGAAATGTATTGGTGTATGTGATACCTGGTCAGATGAACTCCTTCAGTGCCATCAGACGTATCATAGCCCCCCTTAGCGGCGGAGCCACAGTACTGCAATGACCAGGACTCTGGGGCGCTGCACTCCCCCCCCGGTTAAATCCAGTACTCCTGGACTGGGAAGAAAACAACAATACATGTCAGCAAAAAGACATACAATTTTTGTGAGTGCAATAACAATAAGCTTATTTGAACAGAGCTTCCCTTTATGGGAAGTGAGGACGCTTGAACATTACAAACATGGTTACTTATTTTTAAATAACTTACTATAAATAACTTTTCTTACCCAACCGGGTATTCTACTAAGTGCAAAATTTTTGAACAATAATTTAACATTGCCTTTAAGGATGTACACTCTGAATCCACTAAAGACCTTCTTATAACACATTATAAGGCATAAGCAACTGTGCTACATTCCCCTACTTTACGTCTGCAGGACCGCCTGTCCTAACTGCTCCAGACCTACTGCCTCTCCTTTCTGTTACAGGACCGCCCCATTCTGCCCGGGCCTACTGTCCTTCCACTACTATACACAGTATAGAACATGTTTTTCTTTCAGTTCGAGATCACTGAGCCATCTCTGTATGGCTCCTGGGAGGACTCACTAACTAACCCCTTAAGGGGTTTACTTCTCTGTCCTCATCCTTCTATCAACATTATCAAACATTTCTCACAATTAACTCGTTGGTTACATATAACTTCTTCACATTAGCATCATTACTTTCTCTTTTAAGACATTATCACCATCTAACTGTCTTAAGGCAATACTTTTCTTAATTGCAACATGTGAACATCCCCTTTAAGAGGGGACCAAGTCTCTATGAGGTAGTGCAACTTCTCAAGCTGCAAGTCCGTACACAGCAAGGACTCCGGTGCTGTTTCCAGGAACAGTTTCTTCGCAAAGAGTCCATCTTTTATGTAAAACCAGTAGGGAGCACCTTTAAGAAGGTGCAAACTATATACAAGGAGTTTGTATCATGCATTGTTCATGATTCGGCAGTTCTTTGATAACTTGTGCAAACGTAGAAAACAAACAAAAAAAACAAGAAACAATAGGGATCCCAGGTCAACAAAGGGATCCCTTTAAGAGTTAACCCTAGACGGGTTTTAGCAGCAAAAATAGCAGAGAAACAGTTAACTATGTACATTCATTAAAGCATTTTTGCTTACTCTGATGGTGGCTGTGCAGGGGGTGGTCTTCTTCCAGGCCTCACCCGGCCAACGGGTCGCCTTGGTGTAGCAAGGGCCGGCCCTGGCTCCAGCAGCGACAGGATCCCTCGCCGGGATGCCCTCCTTGCTTGTGGGCGAGCGCGACCTAGAGGCACACGGTGGACCGGGACCTCCTGAGGTTCCGCGGGGATGGACTCCGGCACCTTCCCTGCAGAAGGCTCGTCCTCCGGCGCTCTGGCAGCAGCCTGGAGGGCGACGCACCGCTGGACGCCTCGAGCTATCCAGCCAGCTTCGCCAGCTTCCCTCCTCCACCGGGTGTAGGTCACTGCATCGCCAGGCTCCAGATCGGAATCATACCTTCCCCCGCAGGGCTCCACTTCTTCCCGATCCACACGGACCTGCAGTGGCTCCCCGATCTCCTGTATAACTCCCCTTCCTTTCCGGGAGTTAAAGGAGATTACTACACCCCAGTGTGACGGTGGAACCTCCTCAACGCTCCTCAGATCGACCTGGGCTGCCGGTTGGGGCCTGTTCCGCCACGCTGTCATCAGGCGCTGCAGGTGCTCCGCCTCCGGCATGATCCTCAGGCCCTGTGCCTGCAGCTCACACTCCGCCGCGGCCGGGATAAAAGAAGCGGGGGACACCGGAGACAGGCGGACCTCCGTGGGTTGGCCCAGCCGAGCGATTACACGGGCATCGGCTTCCAGGCGGTAGGCTACCTGCTGGGCCTCGGCTGCAGCCACACACTCCTCGGACATCGGCCATGGGGGTTGGCCTATCGGTAGCTCCGCAAGGGTCAGTTCCCGCAACGATGGCGCGTCCGGGGCTGTGTCGGGTTGTGCAACCTCGGGCTGAGTTGGGTCATTCGCACGCGGTGCTTCCGGCATCGCCATTTTCGCTTCCTCTCTGGTGTCCTCTTCCCGCGGTCTCTTTCGTGGGCGGCCCCGTCTCCATGGTCTCCATCCTCCAAAGAGAATGAGGAGGCGGACCTCGGCTGCTGACGGACACGTCCTCAGGACACAGAAATATTTAGACTGGGCGGCCATTGTCCTTCGCGCTCTCCAGCTTGTCTACGCCCACTCCACGCCCCTCTTCTTCTCCTGCGCTCTCCTCAGCGCTGTAAAGGCGGATTTTGGCGGTAAATGGCGCGGCACAGTCTTTGCAATAAATCACAGTCCAAGTATAATAAATCACAGTTCCAAGGCACACATGACCTGATTCTTCAGGCTTAAGTAAATCCTGTTCGTGACGCCAAGTTTGCAGCACCCCCACTGCTGCAGGGCCGAGGTGTACCCATACCTCCCAACTTTTGAAGACGGGAAATAGGGACAAAGTTAGCGGCGCGCAACGCGCGCCGCAGCAAATTTTAGGCCGCGCCTCTGACCACACCCATTCATAACTAGCCACACCCATATCCACGTCCCAACCACACCCATTTAGCACTGCTGATCACACTGTTTCATATACAATAATTATAAACAAAAAAATATGGCCACACAGTGTTCCATACTGTATAATGGCCACACATGATGCCCCATACTGTATAATGGCCACACATGATGCTCCATACTGTATAATGACCGCACATGATGCTCCATACTGTATAATGACCACACATGATGCTCCATACTGTAAAATGACCGCACATGATGCTCCATACTGTATAATGACCCCACATGATGCTCCATACTGTATAATGACTGCACATGATGCTCCATACTGTATATTGGCCGCACATGATGCTCCATACTGTATAATGACCCCACATGATGCTCCATACTGTATAATGACCGCACATGATGCTCCATACTGTATAATGACCGCACATGATGCTCCATACTGTATAATGACCACACATGATGCTCCATACTGTATAATGACCACACATGATGCTCTATACTGTATATTGGCCGCACATGATGCTCCATACTGTATATTGGCTGCACATGATGCTCCATACTGTATATTGGCTGCACATGATGCTCCATACTGTATATTGGCTGCACATGATACTTCATACCATATAATGGCCACACATAGCTACTCTTACACACGCGGCTGTGCTCCTTACACTTTGCACACACGGCTCCGCTCCATACACCTCATACACATTTAGCTCCGCTCCATGCACCTCGTGCACACACACGGCTCCTCTCCATACACCTCGCACAGACACGGCTCCGCTCCATACAGCTCGCACACACACGGCTCCGCTAAATACACCTCGCACACACACGGCTCCGCTCCATACACCTCGCACACATGGCTCCACTCCGTACACCTCGTACACATGGCTCTGCTCCATACACCTCGCACACACGCGGCTCTGCTCCGTACACCTCATACACACACGGTTCTGCTCTGTACACCTCGTACACACACGGCTCCGCTCCATACATCTCGTACACACACGGCTCCGCTCCATACACCTCGCACACACGCGGCTCCGCTCCGTACACCTCGTACACACACGGCTCCACTCCGTACACCTCGTACACACACGGCTCCGCTCCATACATCTCTTACACACACGGCTCCGCTCCATACATCTCGTACACACGCGGCTCCGCTCCATACACCTCGCACACACGCGGCTCCACTCCGTACACCTCGTACACACACGGCTCCGCTCCGTACACCTCGCACACACACGGCTCCGCTCCATACACCTCGTACACACACGGCTCCGCTCCATACATCTCGTACACACACGGCTCCGCTCCATACATTTCGCACACACGCGGTTCTGCTCCGTACACCTCGTACACACACTGCTCCACTCCGTACACCTCGTACACACACGGCTCCATTCTGTACACCTCGTACACACACGGCTCCGCTCCATACACCTCGTACACACACGGCTCTGCTCCATACACTTCGTACACACATGGCTCTGCTCCATACACTTCGTACACACATGGCTCCGCTCCATACACCTCATACACACACGGCTCTGCTCCGTACACCTCGTACACACACGGCTCCACTCCGTACACCTCGTACACACACGGCTCCATTCTGTACACCTCGTACACACACGGCTCCGCTCCGTACACCTCGTACACACACGGCTCTGCTCCATACACCTCGTACACATACGGCTCTGCTCCATACACTTCGTACACACATGGCTCCGCTCCATACACCTCATACACACACGGCTCCGCTCCATACACCTCATACACACACGGTTCCGCTCCATACACCTTGAACACACACACCTTAATTGTGCCATGATTTGCTGTCTCATTATAGCACATGATGATAGTGTCAAACTGTCACAGGGGCTTTGGCTTTGCCCTTTTTGCGTGGGGAAAAAAAGCAGCCACAATAGCGTGGTCACCCTCTCCTCCTCTGAAATGCACTGACTGGAGTGTCAGTGAGTCATCGATCTGTGAGCACTGAGCAGCCGAGGCAAACAGGGAGGCTGTGAGTGTCCATCCCTCCCTGCTCAGCCCCAGACTCATTCCACGCACGATTTATACTAGCAGGCATTGTCAGCAGTCCACACTGGTCTGCTGGCAGCTGCTTACATTGCCGCCAGCACCCAGGCTCTGCTGTTACATACCTCAAACTAGAAGTGTCCCATCTCTCTCCCTCTCTGAACAGTAACGCTGGGAGACTCAGGAACATGGGGAAGGGGCGTGGCCTAACAAAAGGGGGCGTGGCCGAGTTTCTCCTGCTCTGTGTCCGGGATCACAGCGTCCTGCGCTGGACAGCGGGGCACAGCATGAAATCCGGGACAATCCCGCACAATGAGGGATGGTTGGGAGCTATGGCGTACCCGGTACCGGGCCTCTGAGTCTCTGCTCTGGGGTTGTCACGGTGGCTAGGCCCGGTCCGTGACCCTGCTGAGGGGCGCTCCAAATAAATAATAGGTGTGGATGGTGTTGGTAGTGCGGTGTAGTGCCGGACGCAGTTAATAACGAGGACTCCAGGTTGCAGTCTCTTTACCTCTTTACTGAAGGTCTCTGGGTCCTCAGTCCGGAATACGGTTCACCAGGCTGCGCAAGTCCGGCCGGTCCAATGGCACCTCCAGAGTTCTCTTTGCAGGTGGAAATCTGTGCCTTCCTGCTAGCGCTATGTGTTGTGGTCCTCCCCTGCTGTGCTTACGGGATAGTCCCCACAACTGTTGTGTCTGTTTCTCGTGTTCCCTCACAACTCGATTGGATGATGTTCTGCTCCTCCGTCCCTCCCTGATGTTACGGTTGGGACGCACCCGTATGACGGGTAGGCTCGGAGCTCTTCCGGGACCCTAGAGTCGCCCCTCTCCACAGGTTGCCCCCTATGTCTGCGTAGGTGATTTAGGTGAGACAGCCCGCCTGTCAAAAAATTGACTCCAGCACACAATATTAGTGAAGATAGTTCAGTCATGAATTTATTAGGAATTCCAATAACGTTTCAATGACGTTTTCCGTCTATAGATACCGCACACATGGAAGAAAAAAATTTAAATATTCTTTCAGTAATATTCATCACTTCACAGGTAATTATTTCAACGTTTCGGCTAATTAGCCTTTTTCAAGTAAACCTGTATATGTATCAGTGACGAGAATCCAACTGCACGTGGTCCGTAGTGCGGTGGTCCGCCTGTGACTGACTGTCCTGCCGTTGGTTTGAAGTATGGCTTAGAGCTCTGTACCTCCTCGGCGTTCCGGCCGCCGGTTGTTTGCGCCTCAGTAGGATGTTGCCTCGGTCTTACAGCATGACTCCTACTGGTATTCTCCTTCTTGCTTTGATCTCGTTTCTCACTCAGCACAATAAATCTCGCTTCTTATCCTTTCTTGGGCACTGCCGCTATCCTGAGCAGGCACGGTCCCGTTGACGTTCTTTCTCGTTGCCAGGCCTCTGTCAGGATCCCACCCCTGACAGGGACCCTACCGAATCTTCCCCCACAACACCCTCTGCCACAAGGTGTTGCCTGGTTCCAACCCAGTCAGCTTTCTCTCTAACTTCCTGCCTGACCCCCAGTTTTACCAGTATGTGAGGAGTGGCCTAATGAATAGTACCCTTAGCTCCCCCTGGAGGCCCGACTGTGAAATGTATTGGTGTATGTGATACCTGGTCAGATGAACTCCTTCAGTGCCATCAGACGTACCATAGCCCCCCTAAGCGGCGGAGCCACAGTACTGCAACGACCAGGACTCTGGGGCGCTGCACTGACACTCTACAGGAGAGAGGACCTTGCCCATAAGAGCTGACACTCTACAGGAGAGAGGACCCTGCATATAAGAGCTGACACTCTACAGGAGAGAGGACCCTGCATATAAGAGCTGACACTCTACAGGAGAGAGGATCCTGCATATAAGCGCTGACACTCTACAGGAGAGAGGACCCTGCACATAAGAGCTGACACTCTACAGGAGAGAGGACCCTGCCCATAAGAGCTGACACTCTACAGGAGAGAGGACTCTACCCATAAGAGCCGACACTTTACAGGAGAGAGGACCCTGCACATAAGAGCCGACACTCTACAGGAGAGAGGACCCTGCACATAAGAGCTGACACTCTACAGGAGAGAGGATCCTGCATATAAGAGCTGACACTCTACAGGAGAGAGGACCCTGCACATAAGAGCTGACACTCTACAGGAGAGAGGACCCTGCACATAAGAGCTGATACTCTACAGGAGAGAGGACCCTGCACATAAGAGCTGACACTCTACAGGAGAGAGGACCCTGCACATAAGAGCTGACACTCTACAGGAGAGAGGATCCTGCACATAAGAGCTGACACTCTACAGGAGAGAGGACCCTGCACATAAGAGCTGACACTCTACAGGAGAGAGGACCCTGCACATAAGAGCTGACACTGTACAGGAGAGAGGACCCTGCACATAAGAGCTGACTCTCTACAGGAGAGAGGATCCTGCACATAAGAGCTGACACTCTACAGGAGAGAGGACCCTGCACATAAGAGCTGACACTCCACAGGAGAGAGGATCCTGCACATAAGAGCTGACACTCTACAGGAGAGAGGACCCTGCACATAAGAGCTGACACTCTACAGGAGAGAGTACCCTGCACATAAGAGCTGACACTCTACAGGAGAGAGGACCCTGCACATAAGAGCTGACACTCTACAGGAGAGAGGACCCTGCACATAAGAGCTGACACTCTACAGGAGAGAGGACCCTGCACATAAGAGCTGACACTCTACAGGAGAGAGGACCCTGCACATAAGAGCTGACACTCTACAGGAGAGAGGACCCTGCATATATGGGCTAACACTCTACAGGAGAGAGGACCCTGCACATAAGAGCTGACACTCCACAGGAGAGAGGATCCTGCACATAAGAGCTGACACTCTACAGGAGAGAGGATCCTGCACATAAGAGCTGACACTCCACAGGAGAGAGGACCCTGCACATAAGAGCTGACACTCTACAGGAGAGAGGACCCTGCACATAAGAGCTGACACTCTACAGGAGAGAGGACCCTGCACATAAGAGCTTACACTCTACAGGAGAGAGGACCCTGCACATAAGAGCTGACACTCCACAGGAGAGAGGACCCTGCACATAAGAGCTGACACTCTACAGGAGAGAGGTCCCTGACCACAGAAGTCAGCACACTATGGTGGGAAGATCAACAGGATATGCCATTAAAGACATTATCTACTACTTTTACATTAATGACCTATGTAATAGGGTGCAGGGTTAAGTATGTCACCACGGAACAGATAGACCAACTGTTGGTGGGAATTTATTAACAGGGACAATATTCTCCTCGCAGGGAGAAAACTGTAGAATGAACTGAAAAGATAACGGTGCAAAATATGGGAGTCAAACAGTGTAACAGAATTAAGCGGGATTTCCTGAGAAAAAGAACACTTATCGGTCTGATGAGGACATGCTTGAAGTGTCGTCTTCTCCAACGTAGGTCCTGAGAAACAGCGGCACTTGTCTTCCCTCTGTTGTCCTTGGGCTGAGTAGTCTCTAGGAGCTGGGGTTTCGGGAGTTAATGTGTTATACACAGGCTCTGAGTCTTTAGCTTTGCAGCACAGCCTATCCCAGGAAAATGATGGTCAGTCTATTATTAAGTCTTTTAACAGGAATCAGGGTTCACAGTCTCTGGACAGGCCACTGTCTCTGCACGGGTGTCAAGGCACCCCTCTCCAGTCACAGCAGAGTCCGCTTTCATGTACTCACAAGTTGCAGTCTTTCTGGGCAATCTCCCTGCATTTGTCCTCTGACCGGGAGCCCTCTCTCCTCCCCGGAGCACAGCTGCGTCCTGTCCTGACCGCTGCACACACTGCTCTCCCACTTGTGCGCGTGCCTTTCCCGCTCTCTGCCCAGCTTCCTTCCTGTCCCAGTCTCTAAGTCTGCCCCCCAGGGAACCGGTAGCACAGCTCAATGGTTCCAGGCACAGAGCAGAGAAGGTAACCGCCCCCGGACTCTTCTTGTGTTCCACCTCCTTACACCTATCCTTAGTATAGGTCATTAATGTCTGATTGGCCGAGGTTTTACACCCGGCACTCCCCGCCAATCAGCTATCAGTGCTCAGTTGCCGCGCTGCTCCGTCTGCTTGTAGTGGTCTCCGCTGGGTGCTACACAACCGTCTAAATAGGAGGCGGATGTGTTGTTCCAAGCCGTGGCCACTACAAGTAGACAGAGCAGCTCGGTAAGTGAGCACTTCCGGCCGGCGGCCACTGATAATAGCTGATCGGCAGGGGTCACCAGGTGTTGGACCCCGGCTGATAAGACATTGATGACTTAGCCTAAGGTATAGGTCATCAATGTAAAAGTAGTGGACAACCTCTTTAATGACTGATAAATGATAAAAGGGAACTCTCAGCTCTCTAATTCAGATCAAGTCGGTGTATCTCAGCAGAAAAAAAGGCATCTTATGCCTAACACACAAATGGACCAATGCCTTACCCTATCTATACTCTACAAGGTGTCCCTGCCATGCTGCGGAGGTTGGCACACTAGTTTGTATGCAATATGGCACTGCCGCAAACCGATGGCTCACCCTAATAAGCCAGTGTTAATCCCTGATCTCCAGCAACATACTGTAAGTAGTCAAGGATATTACAAATGTGATAATAATGTTATCACACCAAAATAACCATGGGCTCCAATTCAGAGATGTCACTTTGCTAGGCAAGTACCTGATAAACCCAAAAAGGGGAAACTGATTATAGCGTAGTGTTTTAGCGAGGTTCAATTATCCCATGTAAAAAATCTCCGATATATAGACTCCAAAAAATTCAGAACCATAAACGTGAATGGTGATCTCACCTATGGGAGAACGGAGAGGAGGCCGAGCCAATGTGCTTGGCTGTATTCACAGCTTACATAGAAGTGAATGTAGAGAGCCCACATGTGCGGCCACCTCTCCATTGAAGCAACACAAGACTGGGTATATTTATTGAAATACTGTAGATAGAAGCATCAGAGGTGGGATCAGTATCAATCAGACATTATTTGGTATATCCTGTGAATATGCCATAAATGTCTGACATGGGAAAATCTGTCAGTAGGGTCAAGCCTCCTGTGCTGTCTATATGGGCATGTAGGTCATAGGAAGCTGAATAAAATGAGACTTCGATATCTGCGTTCCGATGTCTTAGACCAGATAAATCCATGTTTTTTTCTAAATATGTAAGTGAGCTGCTCAGATCTATGGTTCGGACATAGATCTCCCCGAGGATCTGCCTCCAGGGCTTATTATAAATGACAGGGGTCATTACCAGGGTGAGACATGTTCATACAAAATCATCTCTGGAGGTAGATTCTCGGGGAGATCTATGTCCAGCCCATAGATCTTCAAAGCTCATTTACAGTTAGGTCCATATATATTTGGACAGAGACAACATTTTTCTAATTTTGGTTATAGACTTTACCACAATGAATTTTGAACAAAACAATTCAGATGCAGTTGAAGTTCAGACTTTCAGCTTTCATGTGATGGTATCCACATTAAAATTGGATGAAGGGTTTAGGAGTTTCAGCTCCTTAACATGTGCCACCCTGTTTTTAAAGGGACCAAAAGTAATTGGACAATTGACTCCAAGGCTCTTTCATGGAGAGGTGTGGGCAATCCCTTTGTTATGTCATTCTCAATTAAGCAGATAAAAGGCCAGGAGTTGATTTGAGGTGTGGTGTTTGCATTTGGAAGATTTTGCTGTGAAGTAAACATGCGGTCAAAGGAGCTCTCCATGCAGGTGAAAGAAGCCATCCTTAAGCTGCGAAAACAGAAAAAAAATATCCGAGAAATTGCTACAATATTAGGAGTGGCAAAATCTACAGTTTGGTACATCCTGAGAAAGAAAGAAAGCACTGGTGAACTCATCAATGCAAAAAGACCTGGGAGCACAAGGAAGACAACATTAGTGGATGATCGCAGAATAATGTCCATAGTGAAGAGAAACCCCTTCACAACAGCCCACCAAGTGAACAACACTCTCCAGGAGGTCGGCGTATCAATATCCAAATCTACCATAAAGAGAAGACTGCATGAAAGTAACTACAGAGGGTTCACTGCACGGTGCAAGCCACTCATAAGCATCAAGAAGAAAAAGGCTAAAAAACATCTAAAAAAGCCAGCACAGTTCTGGAAGAACATTCTTTGGACAGATGTAACCAAGATCAACCTCTACCAGAATGATGGAAAGAGAAAGGTATGGCGAAGGCGTGGTACAGCTCATGATCCAAAGCATACCACATCATCTGTAAAACACGGTGGAGGCAGTGTGATGGCTTGGGCATGCATGGCTGCCAGTGGCACTGGGTCACTAGTGTTTATTGATGATGTGACACAGGACAGAAGCAGCCGAATGAATTCTGAGGTATTCAGAGCCATACTGTGTGCTCAGATCCAGCCACATGCAGCCAAACTGATTGGTCGTCGTTTCATACTACAGATGGACAATGACCCAAAACAAAAAGCCAAAGCAACCCAGGAGTTTATTAAAGCAAAGAAGTGGAATATTCCTGAATGGCCAAGTCAGTCACCTGATCTCAACCCAATTGAGCAGCATTTCACTTGTTAAAGTCTAAACTTCAGACAGAAAGGCCCACAAACAAACAGCAACTGAAAACCACCGCAGTGAAGGCCTGGCAGAGAATCAAAAAGGAGGAAACACAGCGTCTGGTGATGTCCATGAGTTCAAGACTTCAGGCAGTCATTGCCAACAAAGGGTTTTCAACCAAGTACTGAAAATTAACATTATATTTAAAATTATTGAATCTGTCCAATTACTTTTGGTCCCTTTAAAAACAGGGTGGCACATGTTAAGGAGCTGAAACTCCTAAACCCTTCATCCAATTTTAATGTGGATTCCCTCAAATGAAAGCTGAAAATCTGAACTTCAACTGCATCTGAATTGTTTTGTTTAAAATTCATCGTGGTAATGTCTATAACCAAAATTAGAAAAATGTTGTCTCTGTCCAAATATATATGGACCTAACTGTACATATATTAAGAAAAAAGTGAATTTCTTGGGAATAGGATATGAGATCTCAGATATCAAGGAATCATTTTATACAACTTTCTATTACCAATCTGCCAATATAGATGGGTTGATCTTTTTGACAGATTCCTTTCAACTAGAAAGCTATATATGAGATGACATAGCCAGGTAATTGCATAATTATGTATATATAATATTATACAGCTTGCCATTAGAATGGAATATATATCTCTATGGTGCCACCTAGTGTGCACTTGCAGTTCTACAGCCCATTATTATATCACTAGATGGTGGCCCGATTCTAATGCATCGGGTATTCTAGAATATGTATATAGTTTATTTATGAAGATTTCAGAATAATGCAATGAATACACAGGATTCAGACGGCCGGGCACGACCAATTAGCGAAGCATGGTTCAAATCCTGTGCCAGTTCGCGGCCAGACTGCGCCTGTCGCTGATTGTTCGCGGCCGGGCGCGACCAATCAGTGAAGCCAGGGCCGGCTCCAGGTTTTTGAAGGCCCTGGGCAAAAGAGTCTCACAGTCCACGTAGCATATAACACAGCCCACGTAATATACAGCACAGCCACGTAGTTTATAGAACAGCTACGTAGTATATTGCACAGCTACGTAGTATATAGCACAGCTACATAGTATATAACACCGCCACCTAGTATATAGCACAGCCACATAGTATATTAAACAGCCATGCAGTATAATGCACAGCCACGTAGTATATAGCACAGCCCAGGCAGTATATAGCACAGCCCATGTAGTATATAGCACAGGCCACGCAGTATATAACACAGCCACATAGTATATTGCACAGCCACGTAGTATATAGCATAGCGATGTAGTATATAACACAACCCACGCAGTATATAGCACAGCCCATATAGTATATAGCACAGGCCATGCAGTATATAACATAGCCCACATAGTATACAACACAGCCACATAGTATATAACACAGCGACGTAGTCTATAACACAGCCCATGCATTATATTGCACAGCCACATAGTATATAGCACAGCGACGTAGTATATAACACAGCCCACGCAGTATATAACACAGCCCACGCAGTATATAACACAGCCCACACAGTACATAACATAGCCCACGCAGTATATAACACAGCCCACGCAGTATATAACACAGCCCACACAGTACATAACACAGCCCACGCAGTATATAACACAGCCCACGTAGTATATAACACAGCCCACGCAGTACATAACACAGCCCACGCAGTACATAACACAGCCCACGCAGTATATAACACAGCCCACGCAGTATATAACAGCCCACGTAGTATATAACAAAGCCCACATAGTACATAACACAGCCCACGCAATATATAACACAGCCCACGTAGTATATAGCAATGTGGGCACCATATCCCTGTTAAAAAAAAGAATTAAAATAAAAAATAATTATATACTCACCTTCCGCCGGCCCCTGGATCCAGCCCAGGCCTTTAGCGATGCTCCTCGCGATGCTCCGTTCTCCATTAATGCTGCCATTAACCCTGTAAGTGTGACCAACTTTTTACTATTGATGCTGCCTACGCAGCATCAATAGAAAAACATATAATGTTAAAAATAATAATAAAAAAAAAATCATTATATTCTCACCTTCCGGCGTCCGCGGCAGCCTTTCCTGCTCCTCGCGACGCTCCGGTCCCAAGAATGCCTTGCGGTAATAACCCGTGATCATGTAGTGGTCTTGCAAGACCGCTAAGTCTTCTGGGGTCATTACCGCAAAAAGTTGGTCACACTTACAGGGTTAATGGCAGCGTTAACGGACTGCTAAAACGCTATTTGGGCGCTGACTGGAGGGGAGTAGGGAGGGGCCAATTCGCAGCCGGACTGTGCCTGTTGCTGATTGGTCGTGCCCAGCTGGCCGCGACCAATCAGCGATGCGGGATTTCCGGGACAGACAGACAAACAGACGGAAGTGGACCTTAGACGATTATATATATAGACTAGATGGTAGCCCGATTCTAACGCATCGGGTATTCTAGAATCTGTATGTAGTTTATTTATGAAGATTTTAGAATAATACATTGAATACACAGGATTAGCGAAGCGTGGTTCAAATCCCGCGCCAATTCGCGGTCGGACTGCGCCTGTCGCTGATTGTTCGCGGCCGGCCATGTAGCATATAACAGCCCACGTAGTAAATAGCACAGCCACGTAGTATATTGCACAGCCACGTAGTATATTGCACAGCCACATAGTATATAGCACAGCCACATAGTATATAGCACAGCCACATAGTATATAGCACAGCCCACGGAGTATATAGCACAGCCCACAGAGTACATAGCACAGCCACGTAGTATATAACACAGCCCACGGAGTATATAGCACAGCCACATAGTATATAGCACAGCCCACGGAGTGTATAACAGCCCACATAGCATGTAACACAGCCACGTAGTTTATAACAGCCCACGTAGCATATAACACAGCTCACGTAGTATATAACAGCCCACGCACGCAGTATATAACACAGCCCACGTAGTGTATAACAGAGCCCACGTAGTGTATAACACAGGCCACGTAGTGTACAACACAGGCCACGTAGTATATTGCACAGCCCATGTAGTATATAGCACAGCCCATGCAGTATATTGCACAGCCCACGTAGTATATTGCACAGCCCACGTAGTATATTGCACAGCCCACATAGTATATAGCACAGCCCACGCAGCATATTGCACAGCCCACAGAGTATATTGCACAGCCCACGTAGTATATAGCACAGCCCACGTAGTATATAGTACAGCCCATGCAGTGTATTGCACAGCCCACGTAGTATATAGCACAGCCCACTGTAATGATTCTCAATGGCGAGAGAACATAGCCCAGCATATATGAGAACTAGCTCTTGGAAGATGGAAACTATACTGACCATGAACTAAACCTGCCGCACAACTAGAAGTGGCCGGGTAGCATGCCTACGTTTTTTTTTATCCCTAGATGCCCAGCGCCAGCCGGAGAACTACCTAATCCTAGCAGAGGAAAAGACAGTCCTGGCTCACCTCTAGAGAAATTTTCCCAAAAGGCAGACAGAGGCCCCCACATATATTGGCGGTGATTTAAGATGAAATGACAAACGTAGTATGAAAATAGGTTTAGCAAAATCGAGGTCCGCTTACTAGATAGCATGAAGACAGAAAGGGCACTTTCATGGTCAGCAGAAAACCCTATCAAAACACCATCCAGAAATTACTTTAAGACTCTAGCATTAACTCATAACACCAGAGTGGCAATTTCCGCTCACAAGAGCTTTCCAGACACAGTAACGAAACAGCAGCTGTGAACAGGAACAAAATGCAAAAACACACAAGGACAAAAGTCCAACTTAGCTGGGAGTTGTCTAGTAGCAGGAACATGCACAGAAAGGCTACTGATTACATTGTTGACCGGCATGAAACTGACAGAGGAGCAAGGTTATATAGCGACTCCCACATCCTGATAGGAGCAGGTGAACAGAGGGGATGATGCACACAAGTTAAATTCCACAAGTGGCCACCGGGGGAGCCCAGAATCCAATTTCACAACAGCCCACGCAGTATATTGCACAGCCCACAGAGTATATTGCACAGCCCACGTAGTATATAGCACAGCCCATGCAGTACATTGCACAGCCCACATAGTACATTGCACAGCCCATGTAGTACATTGCACAGCCCACGTAGTATATTGCACAGCCCACGTAGTATATTGCACAGCCCACGTATTATATTGCACAGCCCACATATTATATTGCACAGCCCATGTAGTATATTGCACAGCCCACGCAGTATATAGCAATGTGGGCATCATATCCCTGTTAAAAAAAAGAATTAAAATAAAAAATAGTTATATACTCACCTTCCGTTGGCCCCGGATCCAGGCGAAGCGGTTACCGACGCTCCTCGTGCGCTCCGGTCCCAAGAGTGCATTGCGGTCTTGCGAGATGATGACGTAGCGGTCTCGCGAGACCGCTACGTCATCATCTCACGAGACAGCAATGCATGGAGCGGTCACTGGAGCGTCGTGAGGAGCGGGAAAGGCCTGTTCTGGATCCGAGGGGCCGACGGACGGTGAGTATATAATGATTTTTTTTTTTTTTTATTATTTTTAACATTAGATCTTTTAACTATTAATGCCGCATAGGCAGCATCAATAGTAAAAAGTTGGTCACACAGAGTTAATAGCAGCGGTAACGGAGTGGGTTACACGTGGCATAACGCGGCTCGTTACTGCTGCCATTAACGCTGTGTGAGCGTGAGCGCTGACTGGAGGGGATTATGGAGCGGGCACTGACTACGGGGAGGAAGGAGCGGCCATTTGCTGCCAGACTGTTTTGCCGCGACCAATCAGCGACTTGGATTTCAATGACAGACAGAGGCCTCGACCAATGAATATCCGTGACAGACAGACAGAAGGACAGACGGAAGTGACCCTTAGACAATTATATAGTAGATTAATTTCCAACTGCCTACCTTGAAGAAACAGAACACTTTGTAGAGTCTGATGTGTCTCTGTATGCCTATGGAAAATATAGTCTCAAAAACTGACAATTTTTTTCTGAATATTTTTTTCCCTGTATTTTGTAGTGACAACCACAGTGGACACCTCTATAATAGTATTAGCTACAGTGTCCTCTCCTATACAAAACAATGGGCACAGTGCCCCTCCTATATACACTCACTGGCCACTTTATTAGGTACACCTGTCCAACTTCTTGTTAACACTTAATTTCTAATCAGCCAATCACATGGCGGCAACTCAGTGCATTTAGGCATGTAGACATGGTCAAGACAATCTCCTGCAGTTCAAACCGAGCATCAGTATGGGGAAGAAAGGTGATTTGAGTGCCTTTGAACGTGGCATGGTTGTTGGTGCCAGAAGGGCTGGTCTGAGTATTTCAGAAACTGCTGATCTACTGGGATTTTCACGCACAACCATCTCTAGGGTTTACAGAGAATGGTCCGAAAAAGAAAAAAAATCCAGTGAGCGGCAGTTCTGTGGGCGGAAATGCCTTGTTGATGCCAGAGGTCAGAGGAGAATGGGCAGACTGGTTCGAGCTGATAGAAAGGCAACAGTGACTCAAATCGCCACCCGCAACCAAGGTAGGCCTAAGAGCATCTCTGAACGCACAGTGCGTCGAACTTTGAGGCAGATGGGCTACAGCAGCAGAAGACCACACCGGGTACCACTCCTTTCAGCTAAGAACAGGAAACTGAGGCTACAATTTGTACAAGCTCATCGAAATTGGACAGTAGAAGATTGGAAAAACGTTGCTTGGTCTGATGAGTCTCGATTTCTGCTGCGACATTCGGATGGTAGGGTCAGAATTTGGCGTAAACAACATGAAAGCATGGATCCATCCTGCCTTGTATGGAGCATCTTTGGGATGTGCAGCCGACAAATCTGCGGCAACTGTGTGATGCCATCATGTCAATATGGACCAAAATCTCTGAGGAATGCTTCCAGCACCTTGTTGAATCTATGCCACGAAGAATTGAGGCAGTTCTGAAGGCAAAAGGGGTCCAACCCGTTACTAGCATGGTGTACCTAATAAAGTGGCCGGTGAGTGTAATGGCGGCCACATTGCCCATCATATGACACAAAGGTTTCATGGACACATTCAGAATCACATAAATCCTTACAGCTTCTATACATCTCCATGGACATGTAGTGATACTGTTCTCGTACACAATGTGGAGTCATGTGCTGTTACATCACTGAGTAGATGATTCCTGCATTGTGACATCACTGTGTGTATTATCCCAGTACTGTGACATCACTGTGTGTATTTTCCCTGTACTGTGACATCACTGTGTGTATTATCCCTGTACTGTGACATCACTGTGTGTATTATCCCAGTACTGTGACATCACTGTGTGTATTTTCCCTGTACTGTGACATCACTGTGTGTATTATCCCTGTACTGTGACATCACTGTGTGTATTATCCCTGTACTGTGACATCACTGTGTGTATTTTCCCTGTACTGTGACATCACTGTGTGTATTATCTCTGTACTGTGACATCGCTGTGTGTATTATCCCAGTACTGTGACATCACTGTGTGTATTATCCCTGTACTGTGATATCACTGTGTGTATTATCCCTGTACTGTGACATCACTGTGTGTATTATCTCTGTACTGTGACATCGCTGTGTGTATTATCCCAGTACTGTGACATCACTGTGTGTATTTTCCCTGTACTGTGACATCACTGCGTGTATTATCCCTGTACTGTGACATCACTGTGTGTATTATCCCAGTACTGTGACATCACTGTGTGTATTATCCTTGTACTGTGACATCACTGTGTGTATTATCCCTGTACTGTGACATCACTGTGTGTATTATCCCAGTACTGTGACATCACTGTGTGTATTATCCCTGTACTGTGACATCACTATGTGTATTATCTCTGTACTGTGACATCACTGCGTGTATTATGCCTGTACTATGACATCACTGTGGTTGTTGTTATCTCTGTACTGTGATATCACTGTGTGCATTATCTCTGTACTGTGACATCACTGTGTGTATTATCACTGTACTGTGACATCATTGTGGTTGTTGTTGTCTCTTTACTGTGTCATCACTGTGTGTATTATCCCTGCACTGTGACATCACTGTGTGTATTATCCCTGTACTGTGATATCACTGTGTGTATTATCACTGCACTGTGACATCACTGTGGTTGTTATCCCTGTACTGTGACATCACTGTTTGTATTATTCCAGTACTATGACAGTGCAGCGCCCCAGAGTCCTGGTCGTTGCAGTACTGTCGCTCCGCCGCTAAGGCTACTTTCACACTAGCGTTAACTGCAATCCGCCACAATGCGTCGTTTTGCCGAAAAAACGCATCCTGCAAAAGTGCTTGCAGGATGCGTTTTTTCCCCATAGACTTACATTAAGCGACGTATGGCGACGGATTGACACACGTCGCAACCGTCGTGCGACGGTTGCGCCGTGTTGTGGCGGACCGTCGGGACCAAAAAACGCTACATGTAACGTTTTTTGCTCACGACGGTCCGCTTTTTCCGACCGCGCATGCGCGGCCGGAACTCCGCCCCCACCTCCCCGCACTTCCCCGCATCTCACAATGGGGCAGCGGATGCGCTGGAAAAATGCATCCGCTGCCCCCGTTGTGCGGCGGAGACAACGCTAGCGTCGGGAACGTCGGCCCAACGCACAGCGACGGGCCGAGCCCGACGCTAGTGTGAAAGTAGCCTAAGGGGAGTGATGGTACGTCTGATGGCACTAAAGGAGTTCACCTGACCAGGTATCACAGACACACATGACACTTCACACTCCGGCCACCAGGGGGGGTGGTTCTATCTAGTAGGCCACTCCTCACACTCTGGTAAAACTGGGGGTTGGATAGGAAGTTGGGGAGAAAGTAGCTGGGAAGAGCTGGAGAGAGGACCTGTCAGGGGTGGGATCCTGGCAGAGTCCTAGAAAGGAGACAGATCGTTACGGAGCTGTGCCTGTGCCTTACAGCGGCAGACTCCTAAGAAAGGACAAGAAGCGAGGTTTATTGTGGCGAAGTGAGGAACGGAAATACAGCAAAAAGGAGACAAAACCAGAAGGAGTCGTGCCTCAAGATCAGCAACATCCTTCTGAGGCGCGTAGCCGGTGGCCGGAAGGCCGAGAAAGTAAGAGACTCCACGCATTACTTTAAACCACGGCCGGGCAGTTAACCATAGGTTGGCTGTCTCACTATTACACCTAACGAAGACAACGGAGGCAAACTGTGGGAGAGGGGCGTCTCTAGGGTCCCTATAAAATAGCTCCAGGCCTACCCCGTCATACGGGTGCGTCCTAGCCATATCATCTGGGGGACAGTGAGAGAGAGAGAGAAAGAACAGAAATATACACGACAGTTGTGGTGCTCAGCAGGGAAGTACTACAAAACACAGGCGCTAGAAGGTAAACACTGATTTCCACCTGTAAAAGGGAACTCTGGATGTGCCTTCGGATCGGCCGGTCTCAGCCAGCCCTGTTAACCATACTCCGGATTGAGGATCTTGAAGCCTTCAGTAAAGAGGTAAAGAGACTGCAACCCTGTGTCCTCGTTATTCACCGCGAACTGCACCACGCACCACCACTTACACCTTTCATTGGACGCCCCTTAGCAGGGTCACGGACTGGGTCTAGCCACCGTGACAACCCCAGAACTGAGACAGAGAGGCCCGGTACCGAGTGCCCCGCGGCCCTGCGTCTGGGGGCGCTCCAAACTTGGCATCACGAACAGGATCTACTTAAGCCTGAAGAATCAGGTCATGTGTGCCTTGGAACTGTGATTTATTGTGCTTGGACTGTGACTTATTGCAAAGACTGTGTGTTGCTATTTGCCGCCAAAAATCCGCCATCGTCGCGCTCGAAGGGAGGAGCCATAGCTTCGTGGGCGGAGCCGGTCAAAAAGAGCGCGGAACCAGAAGACGCGGTAAAGCGACGATCCCGGAAGAGGAACACCAACTTCCAGCAGGTCAGCAGGGGGAAGGAGCGACCATGTCTGAGTCGGGGGGAGCAGAGGTGGCGGTCGCAGCCGTAGACCCAGGGGCATCTCCGGCCCCCGCAATAGACGCAGCCGCGGGCCTTGTACCACAGCCGGTTGCCGCAGAGCTCGCCGCCCCTATCCGCCAGCCGGAGGCTGCTGCAGCTACAACAGCCATAATGCCCTTCTCCATGCCATACCTACCTGGAGCAGCCTGGCTCCCGGGATACTCTGGAGAGTCCCATACATTAACTGACTTTAAAGAGGGGATCTGCAGCCTGCTCGAGTTCTATCCTCTGAAAGTTCATATGATAACCGGCCAACTCTTTGGGGCGGCTCTGAGAGAAGTGAAGTCCTGGCCCGCCGCGGATAAGGGAACTGCACAGCAGGTCTTTGCAAAGCTTAAAGCCACCTTTGACACCCGCACCGCTACAGAAATTAAGTTGACTTTCTATGGGTGCAAACAGAGGCCGCAGGATAGCTTACGGGACTATGCCCTTAACCTCCAGGAGGCGCTGCGGGCCATCAAGCAGAGTGACCCCGGCAGCATGCAAGATGAAGATAAACTCCTGAAGGAGCGGTTCATTGAGGGGCTCCTGTGCAGCCACCAAAGGGGTCAACTGCACTTCCTGGCCATGCAGAACCCAGATCTGACTTTTGCGCAATTCAAGGATAAAGCCATCCAGGCGCTACAAGAGCGACAGTCCAGCCGTGCAGTGCCTCCCAGGTGTCCAGCTCTCACATACCACCAGGAGGTGGCGTCGGATGCCCCAGTTGCCGCCGAGGCCGATGCCCAGAGCTATTATCCCTGTACTGTGACAGCACTGTGTGTATTATTCCTGTACTGTGTCATCACTGTATTATGCCTGTACTGTGACATCACTGTGTGTATTATCTCTGTACTGTGACATCACTGTTTGTGTTATCCCTGTACTGTGACATCACTGTGTGTATTATCTCTGTACTGTGACATCACTGCGTGTATTATCCCTGTACTGTGACATCACTGCGTGTATTATCCCTGTACTATGACATCACTGTGGTTGTTGTTATCTCTGTACTGTGACATCACTGTGTGTATTATCTCTGTACTGTGACATCACTGTGTGTATTATTCCTGTACTGTGACATCACTGTATGTATTATCACTGTACTGTGCAGCCTGGTGGCGCAGTGGTTAGCACAGCAGCCTTGCAGCGCTGGAGTCCTGGGTTCTAATCCCACCCAGGACAACATCTGCAAAGAGTTTGTATGTATGTCCAAACATCACTGTGGTTGTTGTTATCTCTGTACTGTGACATCGTTGTGTGTATTATCCCTGTACTGTGACGTCACTGTGTGTATTATCCCTGTACTGTAACGTCACTGTGTGCATTATCCCTGTACTGTGACATCACTGTGTGCATTATCCCTGTACTGTGACATCACTGTGTGTATTATCCCTGTACTGTGACATCACTGTGTGTATTATCCCTGTCCTGTGACATCACTGTGGTTATTATCCCTGTACTGTGACATCACTGTGGTTGTTGTCTCTTTACTGGGACATCACTGTGTGTATTATCACTGTAGCGTGACATCACTGTGTTTATTATCCCTGTACTGTGACATCACTGTGTGTATTATCCCTGTACTATGACATCACTGTGGTTGTTGTTATCTCTGTACTGTGTCATTACTGTGTGTATTATCACTGTAGTGTGACATCACTGTGTGTATTATCCCTGTACTGTGACATCACTGTGTTTATTATCCCTGTGCTGTGACATCACTGTTTGTATTATTCCAGTACTATGACATCGCTGTGGTTGTTGTTATCTCTGTACTGTGACATCATTGTGTGTATTATCCCTGTACTGTGACATCACTGTGTATTATCTCTGTACTGTGACATCACTGTGTGTATTCTCTCTGCACTGTGACATCACTGTGTGTATTATCCCTGTACTATGACATCACTGTGTGTATTGTCCCTGTACTGTGACATCACTGTGTGTATTATCCCTGTACTGTGACATCAATGTGTGTATTATCCCTGTATTGTGACATCACTGTGTATTATCCCTGTACTATGACATCACTGTGTGTATTATCCCTGTACTGTGACATCACTGTGTGTATTATCCCTGTACTATGACATCACTGTGTGTATTATCCCTGTACTGTGACATTACTGTGTGTATTATCCCTGTACTATGACATCACTGTGGTTGTTGTTATCTCTGTACTGTGTCATTACTGTGTATTATCCCTTTACTGTGACATCACTGTGTGTATTATCCCTGTACTGTGACATCACTGTGTGTATTATCCCTGTACTGTGACATCGCTGTGTGTATTATCCCTGTGCTGTGACATTGCTGTGTGTATTATCCCTGTGCTGTGACATTGCTGTGTGTATTATCACTGTACTGTGACATCAATGTGTGTATTATCCCTGTACTGTGACATCACTGTGGTTATTATCCCTGTACTGTGACATCACTGTGGTTGTTGTCTCTTTACTGGGACATCACTGTGTGTATTATCCCTGTACTGTGACATCACTGTGTTTATTATCCCTGTGCTGTGACATCACTGTTTGTATTATTCCAGTACTATGACATCGCTGTGGTTGTTGTTATCTCTGTACTGTGACATCGTTGTGTGTATTATCCCTGTACTGTGACGTCACTGTGTGTTTTATCCCTGTACTGTAACGTCACTGTGTGCATTATCCCTGTACTGTGACATCACTGTGTGCATTATCCCTGTACTATGACATCACTGTGTGTATTATCCCTGTACTGTGACATCACTGTGTGTATTATCCCTGTACTATGACATCACTGTGTGTATTATCCCTGTACTGTGACATTACTGTGTGTATTATCCCTGTACTATGACATCACTGTGGTTGTTGTTATCTCTGTACTGTGTCATTACTGTGTATTATCCCTTTACTGTGACATCACTGTGTGTATTATCCCTGTACTGTGACATCACTGTGTGTATTATCACTGTAGTGTGACATCACTGTGTGTATTATCCCTGTACTGTGACATCACTGTGTTTATTATCCCTGTGCTGTGACATCACTGTTTGTATTATCCCTGTACTATGACATCGCTGTGGTTGTTGTTATCTCTGTACTGTGACATCATTGTGTGTATTATCCCTGTACTGTGACATCACTGTGTATTATCTCTGTACTGTGACATCACTGTGTGTATTCTCTCTGCACTGTGACATCACTGTGTGTATTATCCCTGTACTATGACATCACTGTGTGTATTGTCCCTGTACTGTGACATCACTGTGTGTATTATCCCTGTACTGTGACATCAATGTGTGTATTATCCCTGTATTGTGACATCACTGTGTATTATCCCTGTACTATGACATCACTGTGTGTATTATCCCTGTACTGTGACATCACTGTGTGTATTATCCCTGTACTATGACATCACTGTGTGTATCATCCCTGTACTGTGACATTACTGTGTGTATTATCCCTGTACTATGACATCACTGTGGTTGTTGTTATCTCTGTACTGTGTCATTACTGTGTATTATCCCTTTACTGTGACATCACTGTGTGTATTATCCCTGTACTGTGACATCACTGTGTGTATTATCCCTGTACTGTGACGTCGCTGTGTGTATTATCCCTGTGCTGTGACATTGCTGTGTGTATTATCCCTGTGCTGTGACATTGCTGTGTGTATTATCACTGTACTGTGACATCAATGTGTGTATTATCCCTGTGCTGTGACATTGCTGTGTGTATTATCACTGTGCTGTGATATCTACGTGTGTATTATCCCTGCACTGTAACATCACTGTGTATATTATCCCTGAACTGTGATACCACTGTGGTTCTTATCCCTGTACTGTGACATCACTGTGTGTATTATTCCAGTACTATGACATCAGTGTGGTTGTTGTTATCTCTGTACTGTGACATCACTGTGTGTATTATGGAGCGCCCCCACGCAAGGGCAATGGGGTACTCGGTACCAGGCCCTTCAGTTCAGGGGATGTCAAGGTGGCCCGACCCGGTCCGTGGCCTTTTGAGGGCCGTCCAATAAAGAAAGGAGTTTTTATGGTTTTGGGAAAGGTCTTTACAGGGGAAGTGTTTTCGTGACGCCCACTGTGGTAATCGGTCAGGATGACCGACGCTGCTTAGGGGTCCGCTGGGGTGATGTTATGGCAACTAGATGGTATACCTTCCCACAGGTGAAGTGTATCCCCAGGGCTTCCCAGAGGTGGTATAGATGGTGATGGTGATGGTGGATGATGCAAAGCGCAGTGAATAACGAGGGCACAAGGTTGCAGTCTCTTTACCTTTTACTGAAGGCTTCAGTGTCCTCAGTCCAGGGCACCAGATCACAGGGCAGGCAGAGTCCGGCCGGTCAGAAGGCAAATCCAGAGTCCCCTTGTCCAGGTGGAATTCAATAGCCTTCCTATGCGCACAGTAACACAGTAGGTCCCTACTTGCATAAGCTCCAATAAGGTCCTCACTGTTATTACTCCTCTCACGGTTCCCCGTGGTCGGATAGAACAAAACCCGTATGACTGACGGCCTGAGGCTTTTTATAGGGACCCTAGAGACATCCCGACCCCCACAAGTTGCCACCATGTCTCCTGGGTATAAGGTCGGGCAGCCAACGTAGAATTAACTGTCCTGCCAGTCTCTGAAGTAAAGCGTAGAGATCCTTACTCCCTCGGTATTCTGGCCACCGGTATTCCTGCGCTTCAGAAGGAGGCAGCCTCTCACAGGACAGAACTCCTTCTGCTTCCTCTCCTTTTGCTATGACTTTGTTTCTCACTCACTGCAATACACTTCCTTTCAATGTCTCTTTCCTAGGATGCTGCCGCACGTGGGGCAGGCGCAGCTCCGTGGACCCTCGTCCTCCTCAGACCGCAGTCTGGATCTGACTGGACCTCGATCCAGCCAGCTCGGTCTGGAGACCTTTCCGTCTCGGTCCCCAGCCAGGAACTCCCTAACTTTCCCTCCAACTACCAGTTTTACCTAACTATGAGGAGTGGCCTAGTAGATAGAACCTTTGCTCCCCCTGGTGGCTGGAGTGTGAAGTGTGTTGTGTGTGGTTGTGATACCTGGACAGAAGATCTCCTTTATTGCCTTCGGACATAATATTGCTCCCCCTGGTGGAAGAACAACATTACTGCAACGACCAGGACTCTGGGGCGCTGCACTTACAGGATTTGGGAATGTTTAGCTTGCAAAAAAGAAGACTGAGAGGAGACTTAATAGCGGTCTACAAATATCCCAAGGGCTGCCACATTGTAGAAGGATCATCTTTATTCTAATTTACCCAAGGAAAGACTAGAAGCAATGGGATGAAACTGAATGAGAGGAGACACAGATTAGATATTAGAAAAAACTTTTTGACAGTTAGGGTGATCAATGAGTGGAACAGGCTGTCACCAGAGGTGGTGAGTTCTCCTTCCATGGAAGTTTTCAAACAGAGTCTGGACAGACATCTGTCTGGGATGATTTAGTGAATCCTGCTTTGAGCAGGGGGTTGGACCAGATGACCCAGGAGGTCCCTTCTATGATTCTATGAGCACTTGAATACATCACCAGAACCACCATCAGTACATAAATGCATCACAAGAACCACCTTCAGTACATGAATGCATCACCAGAACCACCATGGGTACTTGAAAACTAGAACCAAGCTCAGTGCAGCAATCAATTTTATTGTCAAGTCAGCCCCATATACAATTGTATCGCATGGACCTACAACTCCCAATATGTCCTTAACAATGGTAAGGAGATACTGGGAGTTGTTATGGGTCATTATCAGACTGTGATTCACACAGTTACCACAGTACTGATGAGACCTAGTCAATATCACAAATAAGCATTTACATCCAGGTATATAATAGGTGCCATTTTCTCTGATAGGTGTTGTCACTTTCTTTTTGTCTCCATCTTGTCTAAATGCCATGATGACTTTAAGTTTTCACATCCAAAGCTAATCTCAGCAGACTTGTATCTTCTCCTTTTCTGCAGCAAATATCAACACCATATCCTTGAAAATAAGTGTTATGAAAATGCCTTTGCATAAAAATGTCTGTACATGCCATGCCCTAAATAAGTCTCTTATGGAACATGACTTATACATTGTTTGCCCTTATGAACTAGAACCGCCACACTGTCCACTTTAATGGGCTATAAAACTGCCACACAGTCTGCCCTTATGAATCATGATAACAAGAAAACCTCAAAGGTACCTGTAAGGAAAAACACACGTGAGGAGAACCGGGGGCATATGGATATCCCCCCCCGCCGTCACCAATCTGTAATGGAGCTTACACAGTTACAGCTCTCTGGTGCCCGCCTTACCCTCAGGTCAGTGAGGGAACTTCACCTAGGATAAGTAGTCACCGGAGAGGCTGCCCTGTCACATACTAGTTATAGAGGCACTCTGCAGTATGGGCAGTATATATTTCACCAATCCCAGGCCGGGAATATATATATATAAACCTCCGATCCGTCACTGCCAGGATCCCCCAATAACACCAGAACGGTATGCTGCCACCAGTTCCTTGTTAGATATAAGCCCGGTACGTTAATCTTATATCAGGTCAGAAACAAACCCCAGGCAGCATATAAGTACTAGCCGGACTCACGGACGTGGGAAATCGAGTTTTGAGATAAAAGAGCTGCCCAAAATTAATTGATATTTTAATTGTCGAAAGGCGAACTAGATGCTACAAATATATGCAGAGTAATATACAGATATTACAGCCAGAAGTACAGATAAAAGTAGGGGACAGGTTGGGGATAGCCGTTAGCTGTATGTGTCACGTTACGGTTTCTTATCACTTGTGAAAGAAGGGAAGCTCTCGTATACAAAGGCACCTTCTTAGTTTCTGGTCTGTCTCCACACATGATGTGACGTGGTTTCCATGGCAGAACAATGACAAAGACTAAGGGTGTGTTGGTAGCTTTTAACCCCTAACTTGCCCCCTCCCATATTTGCCACTGCCCCCCTGGGTTGGACTGAATTCTCCTCTCTTGACCTCCTAGCTGAAATAATTCCCAATATCTAGGATGAGTCATAACTTCCTAGCAGGAAGTCCAAACGGGACAACTGACGTCTCAACGTCTGAGGCTGGTCCGATACGGAGAGTCCAAACTTGGGTCGGCTAAGAGGTTCTGGAGGACCAGTCTCGACAGCTTTGCATCCGGGACAGCTAGAGAAATATGAGACGCAGGGGTGCGTGTGGAGGGCTCCGAGGGTTCTCGTGGTATATTGGGCTTACCCCTGAGAGTCATGGTATTCTCATAATTGATCTCTAGGTGTCGGTGCGCAAGTGTCTACACTTTCCCCTTCATATGAGCCACCCTGCCTTCATTAACACGTGGCCTCTAATTCTCTGGTCATATGATAAAGTTCTGTTCTTTTGGGAATTGTGTACTTATCCCAAGGGTGCTGAGCCACTTCAGGAGTGGAGGAAGATCTCTGGATAGTATATTGGGCCTGAATTAATAAATCCAAAATGGAGTCTCTCTCGTCCCTCACAGTACCGTACACATAAAATAAAATAAATGGCCATGAATATTGTAAAAGAAAATATTATGTCAGTGCCATATGTGTAACCGATGGACAGAAATATTGGACATATCGGTACAAATGAAAAGAAAACAGAGGAAAACACCGAATGCAAAAGTCCAAAAAGATGATGTTAAAAAAGGTATTTTATTTTTATTACACAAATAACAAAACAAGTGAGGGAGGGATGGGGGGAAACACCAGAGAGGAAAACGGACACACCGCAAGAGACAAACAAGCAATGTGATGAGTATAACTAGCAGCAACAAAATAAATGATAAAGTGCCTATGTGCAAAATTGCAAACATACAGCCTGATAGTATCAGTATATGTACATATAATTACTGACTAGATGCTGCTTAGGTAAATCAATTGCTGCACAAGTGGATGGATGTTAAATATATGCAGGTATATGGAGGAAAGAAAAAAGGAAGATAAAGTGCCCCGTGCTGGAGGTAGAGTGATCAATGGTATATGCAAGGTCACTTATGTAGTAGGCATGATGCAATAAATTAAATGAAAATAAATGGGTGCAATGGTTTTTTTTTTGCCTTGCTCTGGATCAACATGTTAGGGCATGTTAGGTTAGGATATGGGTTGAACTAGATGGACTTCCTTCAACCTTAAAAACTATGTTACTATGTTACTAAAATAAATAATTAATAAGTCCTCACATAGATAACTTTGGTGCATGGAGATTGTCCCTTGGATGCACAGACACTGAAACGCGCGTCGGGGTAGGCGCATCCAAGGGACAATCTCCACTCACCAAAGTTATCTATTGATACACCCTGTGTCATTATTGTATGCATTATAAATGAACCACTGAAATGAAACATCACTGTGTGCACTATGCCTGCACTGTGACATCACTGTATATTATCCATGTATTGTCACATCACTGTGAGCATTATCCTTGTGTATTAATGAGACCAAAACTTTATATATTCTGAACTCACTGCTGTAAGGGATTATGGCAGAGAAATATCCTTTTTTCAAGTGCTAGCAACGGTATCCCTATTAATAGTGCCACTCATTATTCTCCTAAGTAAATAAAAGCTGTAAAAGTGGTAGGTAGAGCGCCCACATCCAAAGTATTGTCTGATCCTCAGTGCCTTGTTGGCTTGGGAGCAGACTGAGATACTGTATTGGCAAATATAGTATGTGCATTACCTGAATCATCCCCTTATCGACTAATAGGCAGTTGCAATAAATGGAGGTCACTAAAGGTTAGACATCATTTTAGGAAGCCACGATGTACCTTTACAGTAAGCATGGGTCGGAATGACGCACACACTGCCATATGATGTACTAGAAGAACCAAAGTGCCCTTCTATGTACTTTAATGAAGTGGAATGTGGAGTGCTCTGTGTTTGCACATATATGTCAGCATGGTGCATACCTTTAAATGACATCGTAAATCCCGGCTCTATAATGATCGATATTTTATAAAACCGCCTTCAGTCACCAAAAATAACAAGCAATCATCTCAAGGCTCTCATGTGTAATATTGGTAGCATAGCCTTTGGAATAGTTATACTATATTAAAGTGGTGTCAGAAACCAACCACCCCCCCACGCCTCAAATTAGTAATGTAATTGTTTAGCGCTTTAAGGCTATGTGCCCACGTTGCAGAATGTTTGCAGAATTTTCCTGATCAAAACCCGACTCCTTTCGCAGAAAAAAACGCTAAAAATTCATGCGTCACTCTACGGGCACAAAATGCAACGCACAGACCGGCCACCGTTCCGGATCCAGCGGAACTGTCCTGAATTTGGGGAGTTGTCCTACTGTCTTGCTGGAGGTTAAGGGAATGTCCTGACTTCAGATGTGTCTGTCTTCTCTGGACACAGATATTTCTGAATATAATGGAGAAGCAAGGAGCCATCACATCCTCCTCCACCATGCAGTCTACGCAGAGACTGGAAGTACTGCCAAGGACCCTTTGGTGCTTGGAATCAAAGTTGCCAATTGTTCAGAAATTCCAGAACAGTCCGTAAAAATCGTGCACTTTTTTACCCTGTTCGCAAATAATATTTTAAGGCTTCCGTTATTTTTTTCATAGCTGTATGATCTTATACAGATACATTTTGACTATAATTACACAGGTATACAAAATTTGGGTTTATGACAACTGTTTCAAATCCAATGACTAATTCTTATGTTTTCTTATTCCCTGATTTAAAAAAAAAAAAAACACTTCTATTTCTAACCATCACTTATGGAGTTTACACAAAATGTGAGTGAAATTACGTACAAGTGAGATGAACAACAAAAATCTTTACTGTAGCCAAAAATGTACACAATATTATATATAGAAATGTATTGAATATTAATTCTGAAACTTTATTGGAAATTTATTCTTGCGCCTTTTCCTTTTTTTCTTCAAAGCTTCTCATGATACCATTTCTCTTACAGCAAGCCTGCGGATCTTCTCTGTGAAGCATCCAACAGTAGACCCCAATCATGTTCACGTTCCATCTACCGTGGTATCCTCGTTCCATCTGCTTGATATCCCGATGAAAACTTTCTCCTTGCTCTTCGCTAACAACACCAATGTTTTCAGGGAAGTATTCAAAATGGGAATGCAAAAAATGTAACTTCGAATTCATCAGACAACCCAAGGCTTTGAAACATTTCAGCATGTTCTCCACGATGGACTTCAATTTTGGATCTTTGTTGTTACCTAGAAATTTATTCACAACTCCTTTAAAAGAATCCCAAGCCCTTTTCTAAACAGCTTTTACTTTTGTTTTGAACACATCGTCCTTCATGAGTTTTCTGAATATCCAGACCCACAAAAATGACTTCCTTCAGTTTTGCATCACACAGTCCCTGAAAATTGGTACTTAAAAGTTTCTCCTTTTTTCAGTAGAGCTTTCACAAACTGCTTCATCACTCCAAGCTTAATGTGGGGTGGTGGCAGGAGAACGTTAGTGGGATCAACTAAACTTTACTTAACTATGTTCTTGAGTCCAGGTTGCAAAGATGTTCTCGTTGGCCAAATTTTTTGGCTCCAGTGATGAGTCCTATCCCGACTGTCCCATTTACACAAAAAGCACAGGTACTTTATGTATCCTCCTTGCTGCCCAAGGAGCAAAGAGATAACTTTCAGATCACCAAATCCTTGATCCTTGTAGTTAGGTTCTTTGAAAATAAAGTTTAAATTCTCATAGCTTTCCTTAAAATGCAGAGAATGCCCTACAGGCACTGAAGCATACTTGCTGCCATTGTGCAGCAGCACAGCTTTCAGACTTTTTTTGACGAATCAATAAAGAGTCTCCACTCCCTCAAATTGTCCTCAATCTCAAATTTTTCCATTAGCCCAGGAACATCACTACTATACACTAGAGCACCGTCTTGAGAAAAGTATAGAAGGAATTCCTTTTCTCTGGTTCTGTACCATGAAAAACAGGTACCAGGAGCTAGCAAGTACTTTTCCTTTAGTCTAGAGCCTAAATGTTCTGCAAAACTATTAGGAAGGTCCAAGTAAAAGCTTTAATTTCTTATACTGTGGAGATAAAATGAAAGCTATGGAAGCTGAGTTAAGAAAACCTTCTGTGCCCACAACAGCCAATCACAGCAAAGCGTTGATTATTTTCAAACCAATCTAATGACACCAAAATCATCCACCAAAGGTCACGCAAAGGGGTCAATGTATGGTGCAAGAAAAAGCCTATGGAGTCAGTGTTGTGAAAAACTGTACGTGATGGATTTTTTTCGATATTTTACTTTTTCATACAATTTTACTGTAGCAGCCCTGTGTTATCATTATTTTCAGTTTACAGTGACTCTAGCTGATGTCTTCATGTTAGGATTGTAGGATGTGTGGACATCTAGTGCAGCGCCCCAGAGTCCTGGTCGTTGCAGTGCTGTGGCTTCGCCGCTAAGGGGAGCCATGGTACGTTCGATGGCACTGAAGGAGTTCCTCCAATCAGGTATCACAGACACCAATATGTTTCACAGCAGGGCCTCCGGGGGGAGCTAAGGGTGCTATTCATTAGGCCACTCCCCACCATAGTGGGTAAACTGGGGGTCAGGCAGGAAGTTAGAGAGAACGCTGACGGGATTGAACGGAGCAACACCCTGTGGCAGGGGGTGTTGTGAAGGGAGAGACTGTAGGGTCTCTGCCAGGGGTGGGATCCTGGCAGAGGCTTGGCATTGAAAGAACGTAACGGGTCCGCGCAGGCTCCTGGAAGCGGCGGGACTCAAGGAAAGGACTAGAAGCGAGACAGATTGTGCTGAGTGAGAAACGAGATCAAGCAGAAGGAGAATACCAGCAGGGGTTGTGCTGAAAGAGGCAGCACCTTGCTGAGGCGCAATACCGGTGGCCGGAACGCCGAGGGAGTGGATTAGAATACAGCTTTAAGCCATACTCCAAACAGCGGCAGGACAGTCGGTCTCAGGCGGGCTGTCTACCACATATCACCTATGAAGTCTTGGGGGGCAATTGCGGGAGAGGGGCGTCTCTAGGGTCCCGGAAGAACTCCAGGCCTACCTGACAAACGGGTGCCATTCCAACCTGAATACAGGGAAGGGGTGGATTACAGAGGAACATCAAATCGAGTTGTGAGGGAACTTAAGAAACAGACACAACCGTTGTGGGGTCACTTTCCGTGAGCACAGCAGGGAAGGACTACAACACATAGCGCTAAGAAGGAAGGCACAGATTTCCACCTGAGAGGAGAACTCTGGAGGTGCCATTGGACTGGCCGGACTTGCGTAGCCTGGTGAACCGTGTTCTGGACTGAGGACTCAGAGATCTCCAGTAAAGAGGTAAAGAGACTGCAACCTGGTGTCCTCATTATTTACCGCGACTTACACCCCACAACCGCACCGCTACATCGCTACCATTACTACCACCTATTACACCGGACGTCCCCCACTGACGGACAGGGCCACGGACCGGGCCTAGCCACCGTGACAACCCCGAGACTGAGACCCAGAGGCCCGGCTCCGGGTACCCCTCGGCCCTGCGGCGGTGTGGGGGCGCTCCAACTTGGCGTCACGAACAGGATCTACTTAAGCCTGAAGAATCAGGTCATGTGTGCCTAGAGACTGTGATTTGTTGTGCTTGGACTGTACTTTATTACAAAGACTGTGCTGCGCCAGTTGCCGCCAAAATCCGCCGCCATTGCAGCGCTGAGGAGAGCGCAGGAAGAGAAGAGGGGCGTGGAGTGGGCGTAGACGAGCTGGAGAGCGCGAAGAATAATGGCCGCCCAGTCTAAGTATTTTTGTGTCCTGAGGACATGCCCGTCAACAGCGGAGGTACGCCTCCTGATCTTGGTCGAAGGGTGGAGACCATGGGGACGGGGCCGCCCACGGAAGAGACCGCGGGAAGAAGACGCGGGAAAAGAGCAAGAAATGGCGGCACCAGAAGCACCATGCGGAGCTGAATCGGCCCAGTCTGAGGCCGTAGCATCTGAGATAGGCCCCGAAACGCCGTTGCTGCGAGGTCTGACCCTTACCGAGCCCCCGATGGGCCGACCTCCGACGCCGTTATCGGAGGGACGTGTGGCTGCGGCTGAGGCCCGCCAGCTGGCCCGCCGACTGAGGGCTGATGCCCGCGCGCTCACCCGGGTAGGCCAACCCACCGAGATCAAGCTGTCTCCCATTGCCCCTTACCCGGGCCCGGCTGAAAGCACCCCACCTGCACCGGGTCTGAAGATTATGCCGGATGCAGAGCACTTACGGCGCCTTATGGCAGAGTGGCGGAGCCGGCCCCAGCCTGCAGAACAAGTGGACTTGGTTGGTGTCCCCGAGATCCCGTCCTCGCACTGGGGTGTTGTGGTGGCCTTCCATCCCCAGCAAGGGAGAGGGGTCATACAGGAGATTGGGGAGCCGATCCAGGTCCGGGTGGACCGAGAAGAGGTGGAACCTTCTGGCAGGCGGTTTGATTGTAACCTGGAGCCGGGGGACGCCGTCACCTATACGAGGTGGAGAAGGAACACCAGTGAGACGGGCTGGTTTGCCCGGGGGGTCCAACGATGTGTCGCCCTCCAGGCTGCTGCTGGGACACCAGAAGAGGATAGTCCCGGAGGAAAGGCAGCGGGACCCGGCCCCGCGGAACCGCAAGAAGTCCAGCCTCGCCGCGCACCAGAGGGACGGGTGCATCTGCCGGCAAGGAGGACCTCTCGGCGGGGAATTCTATCCTTACTGGGACCAGAACGGCGTCCTGGCTCACCGGGCCGATCTGTTGGTCTGGTGAGGCCAGAAAAGAGATCACCTTCCGCTGAACCTCAGTAAGATATTGCTTTCAATGTTGTGAAAATGTAAATAGTTACTGTTTGTCTTTTATTCCTTTAAGTTGCTGCTAAACCCGCCCAGGGTTAATGGATCCCTCTGTTGACCCGGGATCCTCTTTGTTTGTTTTCCTTTCCTAAAATTTTTGCACAAGTTTAAAGAACTGCAGAAATCATGGACTGTGCATGATTCGAACTTCCCTTGTAAATAGTTTGCACCTTCTTAAAGGTGCTCCCTACTGGTTTTAGCCAAAGACACTTTGCGAAGATATTTGCCCTATTTGTTTGAGCCAAAGACACTTTGTGAAGATATCTTTCCTACCGGTTCTAGTTAAAGACACTTTGCGAAGATACCATACCGGAACCTTTGCATGGGCCGGTAGGCTGAGAAGACGAGCTACCTTAGAAAGACTTGGTCTCCTCTTAAAGGGGATGTGAGAAACTGAACTTGAGAGAGATACTGTTGCAGAACAGTAATGCCATAATGATGCCTTGAAAAGAAATGTAACTGTTTTACATGCTAAGTTATATGTGTTGAATTTGTTGAAATGTGAAATCTAAATAATGTTTTGCAGAAAAGAAAGATGCAGAGAGCCCGTAGGGGTAGAGATAGAGGTCTGCATAGTTGAAAGTAAGCGAAGTAATAATGAAGGTGAGGATAGAAGGTAAACCCCGCGTCCCCATTGAAAGTTACTTTGTTACTAAGGACAGAGAGTGAACCCGTAGGGGTTAGAGAGTGAGTCCTTAAAGGAGCCGAGTAGAGCTGGCTCAGAGTTCTTTAAACGAAAGGAATGTTATGTCTATACCATGTATAGTAGAGAAAGGCAGTAGGCCCTGGATGAACAGGGCGGTCCTGTAAAAGAAAGGAGAGGCAGTAGGTCTGGTGCCATAGGGACAGGCGGTCCTGCAGGTTCAAAGTAGGAGAATGTGAAGTTACCTTACCCTGTAATGTGATTATAGGAAGGCCTTTGGTAAACTAAGAGTGTATGTTTCTTAAAGGCAATGTTAATTTATTGTTCCAGTATTTGCACTAAGTAGAATACCCGGTTGGGTAACAGGAGTTATGTATAGCCTGTAATTTATAAAGTTGACTATGTTTGTAACGTTAAAAGTGTCCTCACCTCCCATAAAGGGAAGCCTGTTCAAGTATGCTTATTGTTTTGCACTCAACAAAATTGTATGTCTTTTTGCTAATCTGTATTGTTGTTTTTCTTCCCAGTCCCGGAGTACTGTGTTTAACCAGGGGGGAGTGCAGCGCCCCAGAGTCCTGGTCGTTGCAGTGCTGTGGCTTCGCCGCTAAGGGGAGCCATGGTACGTTCGATGGCACTGAAGGAGTTCCTCCAATCAGGTATCACAGACACCAATATGTTTCACAGCAGGGCCTCCGGGGGGAGCTAAGGGTGCTATTCATTAGGCCACTCCCCACCATAGTGGGTAAACTGGGGGTCAGGCAGGAAGTTAGAGAGAACGCTGACGGGATTGAACGGAGCAACACCCTGTGGCAGGGGGTGTTGTGAAGGGAGAGACTGTAGGGTCTCTGCCAGGGGTGGGATCCTGGCAGAGGCTTGGCATTGAAAGAACGTAACGGGTCCGCGCAGGCTCCTGGAAGCGGCGGGACTCAAGGAAAGGACTAGAAGCGAGACAGATTGTGCTGAGTGAGAAACGAGATCAAGCAGAAGGAGAATACCAGCAGGGGTTGTGCTGAAAGAGGCAGCACCTTGCTGAGGCGCAATACCGGTGGCCGGAACGCCGAGGGAGTGGATTAGAATACAGCTTTAAGCCATACTCCAAACAGCGGCAGGACAGTCGGTCTCAGGCGGGCTGTCTACCACATATCACCTATTAAGTCTTGGGGGGCAATTGCGGGAGAGGGGCGTCTCTAGGGTCCCGGAAGAACTCCAGGCCTACCTGACAAACGGGTGCCATTCCAACCTGAATACAGGGAAGGGGTGGATTACAGAGGAACATCAAATCGAGTTGTGAGGGAACTTAAGAAACAGACACAACCGTTGTGGGGTCACTTTCCGTGAGCACAGCAGGGAAGGACTACAACACATAGCGCTAAGAAGGAAGGCACAGATTTCCACCTGAGAGGAGAACTCTGGAGGTGCCATTGGACTGGCCGGACTTGCGTAGCCTGGTGAACCGTGTTCTGGACTGAGGACTCAGAGATCTCCAGTAAAGAGGTAAAGAGACTGCAACCTGGTGTCCTCATTATTTACCGCGACTTACACCCCACAACCGCACCGCTACATCGCTACCATTACTACCACCTATTACACCGGACGTCCCCCACTGACGGACAGGGCCACGGACCGGGCCTAGCCACCGTGACAACCCCGAGACTGAGACCCAGAGGCCTGGCTCCGGGTACCCCTCGGCCCTGCGGCGGTGTGGGGGCGCTCCACTAGCACTGATAAACATAATAATTTATTATTGTTTTCCAATGTGTCCGTAATAATGCTGTCTGTAATTTTTTGATAAGCTATCCAGAAAAAATACTATGTATAGGGAAGCTGTGGGCCCACCATACTGTGTATCGAGTAGGCATGGAGGCATTATACTGTTTACTACGTATAGACGAGCTGTAAGCCCACCATATTGTGTATAGAGGAGCTGTGGGGGAATTATACTGTGTGTAGGGGAGCTGTTGGCCCACCATACTGTGTATAGAGGCACTGTTGGGGCATTATACAGAATATAGGCGAGCTGCAGGCCTATAATACTGTGCATACGGGAGCTGTCATTATACCGTGTATAGAGGAGCTGTAGGCCCACCATACTGTGTATGGAGGAGCTGTGGGGGCATTATAAGGTGTATAGAGGAGCTATAAGCCCATCATATTCTGTACAAAGGAGCTGTTGGGGGATTATACTGTGTATAGAGGAGCTGTGGGGGTATTATACTGTGTATAGAGGAGCTGTGGGGGTATTATACTGTGTATAATGGAGCTGTGGACCCACTACACTGTGCATAGAGGAGCTGTAGGCCCACCATATTGTGTATAGAGGAGCTGTTGGGGCATTATACTGTGTATAGGGGAGCTGGGGGCCCACCATGCTGTGTATAGAGGAGCTGTGGGGGCATTATACTGTCTATAGAGGAGCTGTAGGCCCACAATATTGTGTATAGAGGAGCTGTGGGGACATTATACTGTGTATAGTGGAGCTGTGATCCCATCATGCTGTGTACAAGGGAGCAGTGTGTCCATCATACTGTGTATAGGGGAGCTGTAGGCCTACCATATTGTGTACTGAGGAGCTGTCAGGGCATTATACTGTCTATAGGATAGCTGTGGCCCACCATACTGTGTATAGAGGAACTGTGGGGGGATTATACTGTGTATAATGGAGCTGTGGACCCACTACACTGTGTACAGAGGAGCTGTAGGCCCACCATATTGTGTATAGAGGAGTTGTGGGGGAACTATACTATGTATAGTGGATCTGTGGGCCCACCATAATGGGTATAGAGGAGCTGTGGGGCATTAAACTATGTATAGGGGAGTTGTGGGCCCATCATAGTGTATACAGAGGAGCAGTGTGCCCATCATACTGTGTATAGATGACCTATTCATTGGGTGACTCAGGGGACTTTATTAAATGTTTAGTGAGCACTTAAGAAGCATTATAGTTAAAGGAGCATTCAGAGTACTGTGACCATCAAAGGTTCACATGGGACATTATTACTTTCTAGGGCAAAATATGAACACTGTTTGCTAGGGCACTTGCACAGGGCAAGCCATAAATATTTTCTAGGGGGCAATTCTACCATCCAGGAGACATTTTACTATGTGACGGCACAGTGATGGCATTAATTTGTGGGGCAATAAGAGGAGCGTTGTTATTCTGCCACACAGCAGGTGCAGTAATAGGGACACATACGGCAGCAGCGGCTCAGTAGTGGGGTATCAGGTGCAGTAATAGGGTCACATACGGCAGCAGCGGCTCAGTATTTGGGTATCAGGTGCAGTAATAGGGACACATACGGCAGCAGCGGCTCAGTATTGGGGTATCAGGTGCAGTAATAGGGTCACATACGGCAGCAGCGGCTCAGTATTTGGGTATCAGGTGCAGTAATAGGGACACATACGGCAGCAGCGGCTCAGTATTGGGGTATCAGGTGCAGTAATAGGGTCACATACGGCAGCAGCGGCTCAGTATTGGGGTATCGTGCAGTAATAGGGGCACATACGGCAGCAGCGGCTCAGTATTGGGGTATCAGGTGCAGTAATAGGGTCACATACGGCAGCAGCGGCTCAGTATTGGGGTATCAGGTGCAGTAATAGGGACACATACGGCAGCAGCGGCTCAGTATTGGGGTATCAGGTGCAGTAATAGGGACACATACGGCAGCAGCGGCTCAGTATTGGGGTATCAGGGGCAGTAATAGGGACACATACGGCAGCAGCGGCTCAGTATTGGGGTATCAGGGGCAGTAATAGGGACACATACGGCAGCAGCGGCTCAGTATTGGGGTATCAGGTGCAGTAATAGGGACACATACGGCAGCAGCGGCTCAGTATTGGGGTATCAGGTGCAGTAATAGGGACACATACGGCAGCAGCTCAGTATTGGGGTATCAGGTGCAGTAATAAGGACACATACGGCAGCAGCGGCTCAGTATTGGGGTATCAGGTGCAGTAATAGGGACACATACGGCAGCAGAGGCTCAGTATTGGGGTATCAGGTGCAGTAATAGGGACACATACGGCAGCAGCGGCTCAGTATTGGGGTATCAGGTGCAGTAATAGGGACACATATGGCAGCAGCGGCTCAGTATTGGGGTATCAGGGGCAGTAATAGGGACACATACGGCAGCAGATGCTCAGTATTGGGGTATCAGGGGCAGTAATAGGGACACATACGGCAGCAGAGGCTCAGTATTGGGGCATCAGGGGCAGTAATAGGGACACATACGGCAGCAGTGGCTCAGTATTGGGGTATCAGGTGCAGTAATAGGGACACATATGGCAGCAGCGGCTCAGTATTGGAGTATCAGGGGCAGTAATAAGGACACATACGGCAGCAGCGGCTCAGTATTGGGGTATCAGGTGCAGTAATAGGGACACATACGGCAGCAGCGGCTCAGTATTGGGGTATCAGGGGCAGTAATAAGGACACATACGGCAGCAGCGGCTCAGTATTGGGGTATCAGGTGCAGTAATAGGGACACATACGGCAGCAGCGGCTCAGTATTGGGGTATCAGGGGCAGTAATAGGGACACATGAGGCAGCAGCGGCTCAGTATTGGGGTATCAGCAGGATGAGGAGTTTGTGCAGGTTGTTGGGGATAGATAGAGCTGGTGCTGGAAATGCAAGAAGTCATATATGTTTTTGTTGTAATCTCTGCAGCTGAGTCGTGGCTGGAGAAGTTGTCATGTCGGTCTGGGCCAGAAGGAAAAGATGGGAAAAGTGAACGACTCCAAAAGAAAGAACGTCAGCGGTAAGTCACTATCTGTAACTGTACTGTAATTTCCTTTATGTTCTGCAGGACTGGTATCTACCACTATATGTCACCATATGGCAGTAATATCAGTGTTGGTCTTTGTGTAGATTTATTTTCATTTCTGAGGTTCCCCTATACCCACAATTATGGAGCACCACCGTAGTTGTAATCAGGTTACCCACACGTCTGTCTCTCCCCCTGACCTGAACCCCTAGCTACACCCCGGCTGGCTAAAGAGCCCCTTGAGTAATCTCTCCACTGACATAACATTTAGAAACCGATGCGCGCCATTATTGATCTAATGTCTGCACTTAAGACGCTCCCCGGAGCTGTGTAATGCAGCGACGCTTTGTCCCAACATCTTATTTAAACGGTATCAAGTGTGGGATTAGCCCGTGTGATGCAAGGATTAGATGTAATCCTGGAAATTCCTTTGTTCCTTGGCATCTAAATACTGTTCAGACACCTACAGTTCCACACTGAGCTGCGGGCACAGAGAGAAAAGACTCCAGAGCGGGGTAAGTGATGATACGAGGAAAGACGAGGAATGGAACAGGTCTGACGGGGGCACAAAATATGTCAGAAAGCAGAAGCGGCCTCACATCTCTGACATGGGAATATTGTCCTACTTACAGAGGTGGCAGAACTATTTTATTTGACTCTTAAGATTGTTCTGTATGTGTACCAAGCAATATAATGATCTGCAGTCCTATGTAAAAACACGACTGTGATATAAGTGAGTGTGCCAAACGACTGCGCTTCTTTTGTAAATCTTCAAGGTCACTGAAAAATCATTGAAAGAGCCGATGTTGCGTGACAAAGTAATATATAGTAGTGATAGGCTAATACCTAGAGTAATGCTTTAAAGGAGATCGACACCTTCTGTCGCATTTTTCTAAAGTAATTGCATGTATTTTGGGCTACAAGTTATTTTTGCAGTTGGGTTTCCTAAATATTTTGCACCGTTTGAGTTTCATTTCCTCTGAGTGATGATTGTCTACTGCTGACTACACAATGAGTTGACTAAAAATCTGTCAGTGAACTCGTTCTGATGGGGAGTTTGTAACTCTTCTATCTGTCTTTTTAATCATCTTCTCTCATCTGATTTATTATTGCAATAAAGTTCAACTCTTTTTTTATGTGATCATAAATCAGAGAGAAACTCAGAAAAAGACGAAAAAGAGTTGCAAATTGCCTATGAGAAGGATCAGCCTTAAAAACCAAAGGATGCAATATTTAATAGAAAAAAAAATGGAAAAATTATTTTTAGCCTAAAATACATGCATTTAAAGGGAACCTGTTATTTTATTTATACTGCCCAAACTGCGAGCAGCAGGAATCAGAGCCTGACTGCACTGATTGCTCTTTGATTTTTCATAGAAAATAAACTTTGAAGATCCAGCCGGAGACCATAGCTGGAGACCAGACTAGTCCGGCTCTGCCCCCTGCTGGCTCTTCCCATCGCTTCTAAAGCTGATTTCCAGATTACTCCCTATGTACGAGAGAGAGACAGAGAGAGAGAGAATGACACTGTCACACTGTAATACTGAGGGTTAATGCAGAATAACACAAACTCCACTAGATGGCAACAGAGTGGAAAGTGAGCTGAATATCCTGCTATGAAGCAGACCTACAGTAATACAGCGAAGCTACCACTAGGTGGCAGCAGAATAGTCAGAGAGCTGAGTCGATACCGGAGGATAACGCAGTACCAAAGGGAAAACCAAGGCACAGAGTTAGGCGAGAGCAAAAGGTCAGTACCGGTCAGTAGCAGGGATATCAGAAGGGAAAGAGAGAATCAGGTCAGAGCCAAGCTAAAGTCAAATACCGGGGAATCCAAACACACAGGGAAATAAGGAGCAAGGACGGGTAGGTGGAAGGTCAACAGACATGGGTCGAGTCAGATGAACGCAGCAGGACAGATCAGGAACTTACCAAAGCCAGCTAGCACGCCAAAGGCAAGCAATATAACTGGCATGGCACACAGGTTGCAGCACAGAGCTATAGCAGACCAGACTCAGGAACAAAGCAGGGAGAGTTAACCCCTGACATGACTAGACCAGGAAAGGAGAAACAAGACAAAACCCCAGCCTGGATCATGACAGACACTTTCCTGACATCCTCTGTGCTACTGTGGTTGGCAGGCTCTCCTGATATCCTTTGTGCTGCTGTGGCTGGGTCTCTGGAGATGGCCGTGTACATATGATTGATGTAGATGAGAGTGAGCTCACAAAAGGTCTGGCTGATAGAGAAGTCCCTGCGCTTCCCGCTGTGTGTGGCTAAGATTCAAATGAGCTTATTACAGGAACCCTAGCACTCGAGCTCCCAAAGGCTCAATCGAGAATTGAGTAGTGCCGAGCACGCTCGCCCATCACTAGTTATAACCACCATAACACATAGTAAATGTATAATACCAATCAATATGCAACGTGTATAGGTGTCAATATTTCCGTTGAATTTTTGTCTTTAATCCCACACTGTCCTCCTTTGAATACCTTACCCCATTTGGCCAAAAAAAAATTCAGCTTTATTTTCCCTGCAGCCGCTCACTTCCAGTTATCAGGGAGACTTAGGAAACATTTACAGTCACGACTCTCATGCATGAACTGTAATCACTCCCCGTGCACTTTGATTGACAGCCTGATTTGCGGTGTGTGTGCAGCACGTGTGGCTGTCAGTCAAGGTGCACGGGGAGTTATTACAGCCACGCTCACTGTGAAGTGAACAGTGACTGTAAATGCTCCCTGCATCACCCCGATGACTGGAAGCTAGCGGCTGCAGAGAAGATATAGCTTCATATCTTCCCTTTAGCCAATCTTCCATTGACAAACACAGCAAAACATGGTTACAACAATAATTACCTGCAGATTACCAGTATAACTATGGGTAAATAGCTTTTTTTTTAATAATAGCTGACATGTTCCCTTTAAGTTTAAAATGCAGTGATGCCTATTTTGAAACTTATAATATTACAAGTTATGGGTATTAGAAGACTGGATATGGGCTTTGGATGCAGGGATTTTTATGATATTTACAACTGGGAAAAGTTCTCCTCTAAATTTAGGACAATCAACTTCTGTATCATGGGCTTTTATTTGTTTTCTTTAGATCAACATTGCTGGATAAAATTGGTTAAAGGGGTAGTCCGGCGTTGGGGTACAAGTCTGTAGTTCACTCTATGTGACTTCAAACTTGTAAATCCTCACAGTGTGAGCACTGTGTGCTGTAAGGATTCTCTGGTGCCAGGAGCAGGCAGTCGTGACTGCAAGTATGTGATTTGCATACTTACTGTCACGCTACTGTTGCAGTAGTAGGGAAAAGGGGCTCCTTACATATCCCTAACGCTAGGAATGCTCTAGTTTATCCCTGTACCCTGGATTACCAAGGAAGGTGGAGACACTGGGGTCACATACCTTTCTATGCTCCTGACTTACCCTTATTTGTTCACTACCCAACCCAGGATGGTGTGAAGCCGAAGAGTATAGGATTACACAAACCAGTCAGACAAAGAGGGATAAATGAAAACTGCAATCATACAAACTACGGAGTGGAACACAGACGAGGGTAAGGTAGGTGAAAGCAAATATGAGAGTATGAGGATGATCATGCAAACAAACTCCACGCAGAAATCACCACACCAACTCTCCAAACGCCAACTCCAAGCAACAAACAACTCCTCCAACTCTAAACCAGACAGAATGAACTATCACTGGCAATTCCAAAATACCAGTTACAATCATATATACCAGAGGGGAGTATCCAACACTGAACACCTGAGGCAATCCATGATAGAGAGCTCCAGGAGATAAACTGAACTGATTAACCCTAGCAATGCCAGACCCACCAAACGTCTCCTATCAGCCATACTGTTATATTTGGACCCCATCTTCAAATTATCAAGAACACTTTGCCACACTGATGTAACAGATGAAGAAAAATGATGTTTCTCCTTAGGTACTCCTGAAGAACGATTACTATTGAAGGGGCAGAATTGAGGATGAAATTTGTATGTTCCAAAGAACAGGGACTTGCCAGTAGATTCATGACAACGGTTATTCACAGCGAACTCAGCCAGAGATAAATAAGAAACCCAATCCGCCTGATTCTTGGACACAAAACACCTAACATATTTCTCAAGATTCTGGTTCACACGCTCAGTTTAGCCATTAAACTGTGGATGAAAAGCTGAAGAAAATGAAAGATGAACCCCAAAGTGAGCACAAAATGCTATCCAAAATTTGGAATTTAATTGCACCCCTCGGTCGGAAACAATATCAGATGGAATCCCAATGTAATTTCACAATTTCTATAATAAAAATTTGTTCCAAGGTCTTGGCATTAAGTAAAGCGGTTGGCGCAATGAAATAAGTAATCTTACTGAATCTGTCCACTATCACCAATATTACAGTATTACCTGCCGATGCAGGAAGATCAGTGATTAAATGAGTCCAAGGTCTTCATGGAATCACTAAAGGTTGAAGAGTGTGTGGGGTCTTCAAATGTGCTCAAGTACTGCAGGCAGCTACACACTCCCAAACATCCTGGTGCACCCAGACCACCAAAATCGACGAGTAAGAAGATCTGGGGTGGCTTTACTACCATGATGTCAGGCCAAGACCAAATCATGATGTTCACTTAAAATTTTAAGATGGAGGTTCACAGGAACAAACAGTCTACCTGAAGGACAGGCAACAGGAGCGTCCCCGTGAGCCTCTCCGACCTACTTCTTCAGATCAGAACATATAGTGACAATAACTACCCCTTTCTGTAATATAGGAACAATTACCTTCTCCTCAAACAACGAGATAAGGCATCCTCTTCAATGTTCTTATCCCCCGGCCTATACGTCACAAAGAAGTTGAAACTGGTGAAGAACAATAACCATCTTTCCTGTCCTCTCTTCAAAAGCCTGCTTTATTGCCAAGAGTTCCCTATTACCAATGTAATAGTAATCAACAGTTTCTTTACTTGGAGATATACCCTGTGACAATACAGCCTCAAACTCCACTTCTAATGCCGCAACATCTACAATGAATGGTTGAGTGACGTCAGGCTGTATAAGAATCGGTGCAGAAGCAAAGCATTTCTTTAAAGTATCAAATGCTTCACTGGCTGGACTGGACCATTTAAAAAAGTCCATCTCTCGTACATCAGAAGTTTGGCCACTACCGAAAAGTTCTTGATAAACCTACTGTAGTAATTGGCGAACCCTAAAAGCTTTGTAAAGCTTTTAAGTCCTCAGAATGATCCCTATCCAGTACCAACCCGACTTTCATTGGATTTATGAGAAAACTGGTGGATGATAAGTAATAACCCAGGGAAATTATTTCCTGAACTGCAAACATACATTTCTCTGGTTTAACATATCACTTATCGACCCTGAGTATTTGTAAGACCTGCCTGACATGTGACTCAAGGTCTGACGAATAAATCAACATGTCATCAAGGTAAATTTTCATAGTGTCCCTCAGGTGTATTAAAAGCAGTCTTCCACTCATCCCCCTCATTTATACTGATGAGATTATATAACCCCCCCCCCCGAAGTCCAGTTTAGAAAACAATTTTGCCCCGATGATCTGGTTAAAGGGGTAGGGAATGAGAGGAAGAGGATATGGATCCTGGACTATGGTTCTATTTACTTCACAGAGATCTAGGCTGGGGTGTAACCCCCCTGTCTTTTTTCTTAAGAAAGAAAAAACTTGCTGCAGCGGGAGATGCCATATAGTCCTTCATGGATTGCCTCTCCGGACCTGAAATATTATATAACCTGCTCTTAGGCAATTTGGCCACAGGAATTACATTAACAGTAATAAGGACGATGAGGTTCTTGACAACCCTGTTCCAAAAACACATCCCCAAAGTCAGACAAGTATTTCGGCAGAGACCGGGTATCAACTCTGGCTAACTGGGTGCCCAAGCAGTGTCCTTGACAATACTTGCTCCATCTTACTACCTTCTGAGTCTGCCAGTCCACTACAGGATTGTGCCATGTGAGCCAAGGTAGTCTACGATCCACAGGAAAGGGAAAGCGAGTGCATGGCCCCTACCTGCAGATCACTTGAACGACCTGAGTAAAATACCCCTGGCTGAAGGATGCAGAATCTATAGCAATTATTGGTATAGGTCTTGACAGTTTATGTGGCTTGAGACCCTGGTCCTGGACAAACTGGGCGACAATCAGGGTAAGCCCTGATCCACTGTCCAAAAAGGCTGTAATAGGCACCTTACTTTTTCCAAAATGTATCTTGACCGGTAAAAAGAATTGTGACCTAACCACAGAGGAAATATGTACACAAGGTTGCTAACTTCCCCGCAACCCGGGCTCCTTAGTTTTCTTGCAGTTGTTTGAGGTTATGTATGGATGAACAAGTACCCACAAAATGACCCTTCACACCACAGAAAAAGCACACTCCCTCTTCATGTTAAACTGCAGGAGGAGCAATAAAACAAGTTATCTTCCCCAACTGCAGTGGCTCCTCGGCTGACTCAGTTCTAGCTTCCCTTGACCCCAAACCCCAAAAATTGGAGTGTCTCTTTATGTCTCTGATGAAGATGGTGGTCCACACGGATTGCCAGAGATATGGCTGCCTCCAGGGGAATTGGGGTCTCATACAGGGAAAATGTATCATTTACTCTTGCAGAATGCCCCTGACAGAACTGACTTCGCAGTATGGGGTCATTCCATTTAGTATCTGTAGAACATCTTTGGAACTCACAGCAATAGTCCTCTGCTGGCCGGTCTCCGTGCTGAAACTGACGTAATTTAGACTCAGCCAGAGAGACGCAGTCAGGGTTGTCATAGATATCAACCGTCCAAAGCGACTGAGAGTCAGATGGGAGAGAAAATGCCTAGGCTTAGAGGTCATTCTGTAGGAGAGAAATTATGATACTGACCCATTGCTCCTCAGTACCTAAGGGGTTAGGACGTATTTAAAATAGAATTTGCAGGCCTCCCCGTAAACAGCAAACTTATCCTGGAGTCCGGGTTCAAGTCTCACCAAGGAGAACATCTGCAAGGAGTTTGTATGTTCTCCCTACGTTTGCATGGGTTTCCTCCGGGCCCTCCGGTTTCTTCCCACATTTTAAAGACATACTGATAGGGAATTTAGATTGTGAGCCCCATCGGGGACAGCGATGATAGTGTGTGCAAAAACTGTAAAGCGCTGCGGAATATGTTGGCGCTATATAAATAATGAGATTATTATTATCCTGACCCCTAGAGAACCTATCCAGTAGTGCGATCTTGGGCTCTACCAGGGGTTGCCTGGAAGCCGCGGGCCTTAAGCTTAAGGTGTATGGATGCTGCAAAGCAACTGTGCGCAAGTCTGCCACCTCCAGGCTGAGTTGTTGTAGTTGCCCTGCCAGAGGAGCCACCAGATCTAATAGATCCAAAAAAGGTAAGGCTACTGATAATTTCACGGCATTGTTGCTGGTTCTCTGAGGGAAAGGGGCTCCTTCCCTATCCCTCATGCTATGGGCTGCCCTAGTCTATCCATGTCCCCGGATTACCATTGAAGGTGCAGATGCCGGGGTCATGTGCCTTGCTATGCTTCTGACTTACCCCTATCTGTTCCCCACCCAGGATGGTGTGAGGCCAAAGTGTATAGGATTACACTAACCAGACAGACAAGGGAAGACAAACATGGATAAATGAAAACTGCAATCATACAAAATACAATCACCAAACAACAGAGTGTAACACAGGGGAAGGTAACATAAGTGAAGCCAAATAGGAGAGGATGAGGATGAACACGCAAAAAAACTCCACTCAGAAATCAACAGACCGCCTTTCCAAACGCCAACTCCAAACACCAAACAACTCCAAACCAGGCAGAATAAATTAGCACTGGCAATTCCCAAATGCCAGTAGCAAACATATATACCAGAGGGGAGTGTCCAACATAAAACAGCTGAGGCAATGCATGATGGGGAGCTCTAAGAGAACAACTGAACTGATTAACCCTAGAAATATCAGAGCAAACAAAACCTGCACTGCTTAGTATGATGGTGAAGCAGTTCTTCTAACCAGTGCAGGTGTTCGGATAACAAGAACTTCTTGCCACCATCTGTTGCGGTATCTCCATGACACTTAAGGTCACATTCCAACTAGACTTTCCCAGCTTTTCGCAATACACTAATACTGAGTGCGGTTACACACGTCTAGTGGGCATGTGACCATATGTATTCATATCACATACTTGCAGTCACACGTCCGCTGCTCCCGGCACCGGAGACTTGTGAGGATTTACAAGTCTGCAGTCATGTAGGTGGAGCGCCCCATAGGGCCGTGGGGAATTCAGTATCGGGTCCAACACGGCAGTTCTTAAAGGGGAAGGTCACGGCAGAAGTGACCCGGTCCGTGGCCCTGGGCGTCCATGTGAAATAGTAGAATAAAGGAGAAAAATAAAGTTTATAATGGATTTAGGGATAATGTTCGTGACGCCACCCGTAGTGTTTGGCTATAATAGCCGAAGCTGCAGTCAGATCCTCTGGGGTGATCGTAGCGCAGTAAAGATGGTGTAGCTCTCCACGGGTAGAACTAGCCCCAGGGCAGTTGTAGGATTAAGTGTTATATTGGTGGTGGTTATGCCGGGCAGGTGTTGTAGGAATAACTCAAAGAACACAGTAAGGTGCAGTTTCCACTTTTACTCAAAGTTCTCCAGTCCACAAATGCCAGCCGGGTCAGTGGTCCAGCAAACTCCCAGGTAAATTGGGATGCACCTTTCCAGGACTCCTTTATTATGCCTTTCTCCAGCCGTCTCACTACACTGGCTTCCACTTCTCCTGCCCAGTGCCTTACCCACAGTGTCCCAAGCCAGCAGCCACGAACCTGGTCGGGCAACTTCCTATGAGTCTCCTGGATTCTATACGGCTGCCTTTTTGGCAAATTATGGGTGGTTGTCGCTGTTACTCTTGCAAAAGCCACAGCCTCCAGTTTCTTAGCCGAACTTGCAGATTTCCACTAAGTTGGGGCCGGTCCCCTGACTGCGACCTGGTCCCTCCACCCGACTATGGTCGGCGTGGATACGGGCCCCACGTGTGGTTTCTGCAGTTCCCGTGCCCCTAGGACCCCTTCTGTCCTCCTGGGAGCTTCTTTCTGTCACTCTCTCATACTTCTCTCTTCAGACTGTTAGGAGCTGCAGACCCGCATGCCTGCTCAGCTCCACTTCTCCTCACAGACTCCTCTCTGCACTAGTCCTTCCTGCCTTTATAAGCCCCTCCCCTTTGTCCTACCTACCCCACCCACTCCCACCACCCAGTCCTATCCAGCCTGGGATGAGGCCTTCCTCCCTAAGGGTAAGCCCAGGTGCCCTGACTGAACTGGTGTGTGTTGGTTGTGAGTGTTAGAGTCCTGAGTAGTGCTCCCTTCTTACCTGAGAGTGAGATACCACATCTCTGGATGAGGTGCAGTACCTCTGTGGCGACTGGACCCCATGGGCGCCACATAGGGTGAATACAGACTTGTAGCCTAAGGCTGAACAACCCCTTTAGAGATCTGCTCATACCTGTGTTGGAGGCTTACAGCACAACAGGATGGAATGGTGCAACAGGGTAGAAACTTAACATGCTCCATTATAATGAAAAAAGTGTCTGTTGCCAATGATGTCATAGGTGCAGAATCTTTTTTTGTTCTGCTCCTACTTAGAAAATGATAATGTGATCAACGCCCTAACTGTATGGACTTTTGTTCTCCCTGACTATGGAGCGCCCCCACTGCCGCAGGGCCGAGGGGCACCCGGTACTGGGCCTCTGTGTCTCGGTTCTGGGGTTGTCACGGTGGCTAGGCCCGGTCCGTGACCCTGCTGAGGGGCGTCCAGTGAAAGTTGAGAATGTGAGGATGTTGTGGTGTGGTGCAGGTCACGGTGAATAACGAGGACACCAGGTTGCAGTCTCTTTACCTCTTTACTGAAAGCTTCAGGATCCTCAGTCCGGAATACGGTTAACCGGGCTACCTGAGTCCGGCCGGTCCGATGGCACCTCCAGAGTTCCCTTTTGCAGGTGGAAATCTGTGCCTACCTTCTAGCGCTTGTGTGTTGCAGTCCTTCCCTGCTGTGCTTACGGGATAGTCCTCACAACTGTTGTGTCTGTTTCTGAAGTTCCCTCACAACTCGATTATGATGTTCTTCTTCATCCCCCAGATGATATGGCTAGGACGCACCCGTATGACGGGTAGGCTCGGAGGTCTTCCGGGACCCTAGAGTCGCCCCTCTCCAAATGTTGCCCCCTGTGTCTGCTTAGATGATTTTGGATGAGACAGCCCGCCTATAACTGACTGTCCTGCCGTAGGTTTGAAGTAAGGCCTGGAGCTCAATACTTCCTCGGCGTTCCGGCCACCGGCTGTGCGCCTCAGTAGGATGTTGCCTCGTCTTACAGCACGACTCCTACTGGTGTTTCTCCTTGTTGCGTTGATCTCGTTTCTCACTCAGCACAATAAACCTCGCTTCTTGTCCTTTCTTGGGGTACCGCCGCAATGAAGTGCAGACGCGGTCCCGTAACATTCTTTCTGTTCGCTAGGCCTCTGTCAGGATCCCACCCCTGACAGGGACCCCCCTGAATCTTCCCCTGCAACACCCTCTGCCACAGGGTGTTGCCTGGTTCCAACCCAGTCAGCTTTCTGTCTAACTTCCTATCTAACCCCCAGTTTTAGCAGACTGTGAGGAGTGGCCTAATACATAGCACCCTTAGCTCCCCCTGGAGGCCAGACTGTAAAGTGTAGTGGTGTCTGTGATACCTGGTCAGGTGAACTCCTTCAGTGCCATCAGACGTACCATAGCCCCCCTTAGCGGCGGAGCATCAGTACTGCAACGACCAGAACTCTGGGGCGCTGCAACTATATTGTTATTAGAGTGATCTTTGTTTTTTGAGTTTTTGGGGAATACTCCTTTAGTATAACCTCGATTGTCATTAAATGACCACAAATTATAAACAGGGTTTGTAATCTGATCAATTAAATCCAGTCTAAACCCATCATGGCTGCTCTTTCTTTTTCTTTTCTGCAATAAGCCCTCACAAGTGCTTCTTGTCACTCACAAGAATTGTTGTACTCAAGCCTGTTTGCACGAGAAATAATACTTAGAACTTGCATGGGAGTAGCTGGAAAAATAACTCCCTTGTTGTTAATGATCAGTTCCAGGTTTTTGGGGGGTGTTCCATTTTTTGGACATATACACCAGATAAGGAGAGCACCGAATAGAGAGGTGGCATCATACATGCACATACCGGTTGAAACACGGATAATGGGTTCTCTATTAGATATGCATGGCACATTCGGTGGATGTGTTCATTTATCTGACAGCTCAACTTCATGAATATTCGGATACTTCATTGGGTGGCTGTCACACTGTCATAGTCTTCGGTAAGAAAGGGGGGCCTCAAACTGTCCCTGGAATTGAGACCCTAACTATCTCTGTCCAGGGGATACTCTTGAAGGTAGAGGGGCCTGAGTCTCCATCCGAACTATGCTCCTGTTAAACCCTGATCTGTCCCCTCCCCCACCCCATGAGGCATGGGAGAGAAATGTAAGGTAAACAAGACACAAAGGCAAAACAGGGATAACAGAAAACCTCTATAATACAAAAGCACTAACCAACAATAGGGAGGAGGACAGGGACAGGGAGGAATAAACTAAATGGGAACAGGGACCAGGAGATAAACATACATGTACTGCAGCAAACAACAGATCACTAGTGCAACAGCTCCACTCCAATCACTTTAGCACCCAGCACAGGAAGACAAATCTTTCAACGGCAGGGAAAAGAAGGTCTGACCAGTTTTTATAGGAAGAGGTAATGACCAGATCAGAAGCAGCTGAAATGGAGCTGCATATTTCTGACCAACATAGAAATGGTCGTTAACCTCTTCAGCACCAGAACAAACTAAATCCATTAAATATGGGAAGAAGAAATGCAATTAATTACCTGGCATGACTGTCTAATTCCAGGTCTTCCAGGGAGATGTGATACCTTCGTGACAGTGGCATACTCACTTGACTTCCTATTTGCTTTACATTAGACTGCTTCTCCATAATACACAGACTTGTTTTAAGTCCCTCCCACTTACTAATTGAACATAGTGAATTGTTTATAAACAATGCTATTTTTATCTTTCTAAAGTTTTTCCTTAGAATGTCACAACCCGGGAACATGACGTCCTCGCTGGAGAACTTTGTTAAGTCTTTGCTTCTCAAGGCTGTTCAGGAGTTACATAAGAATTTCACCCACCGAGAAAAGATTACAGACAGTAACCAGGAAGACACGGTTGGGGCGGTCACTTTTGTAATGGTTTTTATAACCATATTTTCCTTTTTTATAGTCTCAGTATTAGTTATTGCCATCAGGTCAAGGTCGTATGACCAACTGGATGAACAGCGCGTCAATAACTGCAACATGGCGGACTCTGGAGTAACAAGACCAGTGATTTTCCAAGGTGCGAAATGTCTGATCCATGAAAATAAGACAACGGAATAGACAACATGACTGCAGTGTCTTGTACTCCTTGAAAATCCACACAATTTTGGCCTTGAGGGCTAGAAGGTTGTTTTTTTTTAAGTTAATATTGGTACATGAGACCTTTTTTCTAAGACGACTTGTACTTTCTTTGTATATATCGAGTCAATTTATACATTTTATATAAAAAAAAATTGTACCACAGCTAAAGTTTCTTTATGAGCTACTGTCCACGTTATGTCCGGTCTGAGAATTTTTTTTAATCCAAACTATTTATTGTAATAAATGCTTGTTTTTTATATTATTTATAACAATACCTTTATTTGCCTGTTTTATGTTCCTTATTGTTCATCTCATATGGGACTTTTCAATTATTTTGATCTCTTTTTATTAATGGATATTTTTATTGGCAAGGCATTGTAAAGAAGCGGAAGATTACCTGAAGGTTATATTATGGTTATACGACCGATTCTAAAAAAGTTGGAATGCTGTGGGAAATAAAATATAGAAATTTGGTAAATTCAGAAATGTCAGATCTATCAAAATATAAAAACAATTAATCTGATCGGTAAACGGCGTAATGGGAAAAGGAATAGAATAGAAAACTCCAGAATTACAGTTTTTTGGCCGCCGCAACATTCACAAAATAAAATGAGAACGTTATGGTTGCTGGAAAATGGCAACAAACGCAAAAACGTTTTGTTAACAAATTCCAGATTTTTTTTCTAACCCAAATAAAAAAAAGAACCTATTGGTATCTGCATACTCGTACTGACCTGGAGAATCATATTGCCAGGTCAGTTTTACCATATAGTGAACATGGTGAATAAAAAACTCAAAAAGCAATTATGGAATTGCACTTTCTTTGCAATTCAACAGCACTTGGATTTGTTTCCCGTTTTCTAGTACACTATGTGACTGAATCAATGGTGTCGTTCAAAAGTACAACTCGTCCCGCCAAAACAGGCCCTCATATGACTATATTGACAGAAAAATAAAAAAGTTATGTCTCTGGGAAGAAGGGGATGAAAAAACAAACAAACAAAAATGTCCAGGGGGTGAAGGCGTTAAATATCTTGTTTATAACTAGTTGATAGGAATGGTCCTCACAAATATGGCTGCTGATACATTGCGGTAGATGTACATCTGACTTCTTAAACATGGCCGCCGATGTGCACATGCGGCTTGTGACTCACAGAGATTGTTTTCTTGATGGCTTTAAAAAATGGGGTCCGTATGTCTGTGATGTCAGTTGGAGATTTCTCAGTGACGCGTGCCATCCATGAATGCTGGAAATGAAATGTAACTCTGTGACCTAATTATCTACCATATATTATGATGGTCAGTGAGCATTGTCAGCACCTCCTTTTGAAAAAGGTACTGCAAAATGGGTGTCGGGTCTTCTCCCTTGTCTATGCAGCAGACAGACACTATGGGTAAGCACTTTATGTAGTTACTGACTAGGGATGAGCGAACCCAAACGGTAAAGTTCGAAGTTCGTAACGGCCACCTAATGTCTGTTACCGAACATGGATTTCCAAACGGAAGTCCATGTTACTGTTCGGGTTCACTAGTCAAATAAGCTTGTTAAAAGGCTGCAGTGCTCTAAGGCTGTGGGCACTTCCTGCCCAATCACAACCATGCCAAGTATTGGCTGGTGCACCACATGACCTGGCCTGTATATAGGCCGGTTCATGCGTTGTGCCACTATTCTAATGCCTGGTGCCCTAACAGCCTGGTTTAAAGTCCCTTAAGAGCCTGGTGCAGTGTGTCCTCACAGCCTTGAGGAGAGTGCCCTAACAGCCTGGTGCAGCTTACCTGTAATACAGACTGGTGCAGTGTGTCCGTAATAGAGACTGGTGTATTGTGTCCATAACACAGCCTGATTTAGTGTGCCCATAATACAGCCTGGTGTAGCGTACCCGGAATACAGCTTTGTGTATTGTGCCCGTAATACAGCCTGGTGTAGTGTGTCCATAATACAGCCTGGTGTAGCGTACCCGTAATACAGCTTCGTGTATTGTGCCCGTAATACAGCCTGGTGTAGCGTGTACATAATAAAGGATGGTGGAACATGCCCGATATCCCGCATGGTGTAGTGTGACCGTGATACAGCTTGATGCATACTTCCCTAACAGACTGGTGCAGTGTGCCCTAATCCAATCTCTTCTCTACTGGGAGGAAGTTTTTAAGGGGGAAAATCATGAGCGCATCAAATAGGGGACGTGGACGTGCTCATGTGCTGCTGGTGGTGATGATGTCGCTGCTGCAGGGAGAGGATGTGGTCGATCTGTGTCTGTTACATATCCAAGTGGAACACCTTCCTCAGGTACACGCAGGTGACTGGACGTTCTGTGTAATTTCATAAGCCCGAATACCACTGCACGAATAGAGTGGCCAGAACATGTTGAGGCGGTGTTAGATTGGATGGTAAGAGTGCCTCCAGTTCCTTCACATTGTCTTCCATCTGGTCCTCTGCAGAAAGCGCAGAGTTGGCACTTGCGGACCATGGGCATCTTTCTTCCACCTCACCTCCTTGCAAATCAGCCAAGCAGTCCGAAGCCCAAAGTCATGCAGCAGTCTCTTCTTCTTTTCCATGACTCTGCTGGCGGTGGCTCCGTGGCACATCCACCTGGCCCTGCCCCAGAAGTGGAAGAGACTGAGTTGCACTCATGTTCAACCATTTGTTATGTTGATGGATGAGTACATGGGAGGGTTAGCGCAGCATATCTCAGAGGATGACGAAACACAGGTGCCAACTGCTGTGCCTTCCAGCAATGTGCAAACCGGCAAGGAGGGCAGGGGTGAGGAGTGTGTGGAAAGTGATGCAGGGATGAAGAGGTTCTAGATGCCATATGGAGCGAAGGCCATCCTATTGACATGCACAATTCGAAGGAAAAGGAGATGGTCACATTGTTCCAGCAGCGTAGCAAAACTTGGAGCAAAAGCTCCAGACCCTAGCCAGTACGTCAACTGATACTGCCCACTACGACAAAGAAATTAGCAAACCAATGCCAGCTGGAATGAGCTAAGTGGCATGGCACTGCTTAAAGCAATGTGCTGATCATGAGATATGGGTGGTGTACACGCTGTGCCGTCAATGCTTGAAGTGACGCATAAATCTTCTGAACTTGAGCACCACCTGCATGATGAGGCATCTAAATTCCTAGCACAAGAGACAGTGGAGTACATACCTCACAAAGCATGGCAGATCTGAGATTCCTCCTACTCCCTCTTCTGCTGCAGTCTAGGACCATTTCTCCTGCTCACAATCAACAAGGCCACCTGCCTCCCCGCAAAGAGAGGATGTGACAGCCCCACCACCAGCAGCAGTGTCACCAAGCATCTCCATACCGTCCCATGGAAGTGTTCATCTCTATATCCCACAAACCCTCGTGAGAAAGAGGAAATACCCCCCCCCCCCACCCACCCATGATCCATGGTCCTGAATGAAAGCATTTCCAAATTCCTAGCCTTTGAAATGCTGCCATTCAGGCTGGTAGAGATGGACAGTTTAAAAAAACTGATGGCGTTGGCTGTCCTGCAGTATGTTGTACCCAGGCGCCACTTCTTTTCCAGGTGGGCCATACCTGCCCTACACACATGTGGACCAGTAAGCACGGCCAGGAACATAACATCTCCCTACCTGCTCACTGGGTAAATGTAGTGGCTGCTAGGATAGAGGCAAAAGGCATTCTAGCACATGTCCTACCACCATCGAGGATTTCTGGACATTTGTTTGCCCACGTTGCCTCCTACTTCGCTTCCTCCACCACCTCCTCATTCAGTCACAATAAGACCTGCACCACCAACTTCAGCACAGCCATGGGGAAACGACAGCATGCTGTTCTGAATCTTATCTATTTGGGGGACAAATCCCACACAGCACACGAGTTGTAGAAAGGGATCAAACAGCAGACAGATGAGATGTTGGTGCCACTGAAACTCAAGTCCGGCCTGGTGGTATGCCATAACAGGCAAAATCTCATAGCAGCTCTGGGACTAGCCCATTTGATTGAGGGCTGATGTTCTTAGTCTGAGAGGGGACCAATATCCATGGCCCCTTCCCAGGCTATTAATATCAACCTGCAGCTGTCTGCCTAGCCTTTTTTAATTATTAATAATAGGGGGGACCCCACATCATTTTTTGGGGGGTTCTCTCCTTTGTTAATAACTAGTAAACAGCTGTGAGCTGATATTAATAGCCTGGGAAGCTCCATGTTTATTACCCCCTTCCCAGACTATAAACATCTGCCCCCAGCTGTCAGCTTTCCTTCAGCTGGTTAAGAAAAATATGGGGACCCCACGCTATATTTTTCTTTTATTCTATCTATATATCTATTCTATTCAGATGGTTAGGGCTGTGAATTTACTGTAGTTGGCTGATGAAATGTCAGGTTTCCTATTAGATGGATGCATAAAAATCGCACAGCACATGTGGATCGCCCCCAGGTGCAGGGCAGTGGGGTACTCGGTACCGGGTCCCTCTGTCTCAGTTCTGGGGATGTCATGGTGGCCCAACCCGGTCCGTGGCCCTGCTAAGGGGCGCCCAATTAAAGGATGTAGTTTGTCAAGTGTTCGTGACGCCACCTGTGGTGTTTGGTCAGGGTGACCGACGCTGCTTAGGGGTCCGCTGGGGTGATGTTATGGCAGCTAGATGGAATACCTTCCCACAGGTGAAGTATGTCCCCAGGGCTTCCCAGTAAGGTAGATGATGATGGTGTAGGTCGCAGTAAATAACGAGGACACAGGGTTGCAGTCTCTTTACCTTTTACTGTAGACTTCAGCGTCCACAATCCAGAGCACTGCTAACAGGGCTGGCTGAGACCGGCCGGTCCGAAAGGCACATCCAGAGTTCCCTTTGCAGGTGGAAATCAGTAGCCTTCCTACTAGCGCCTGGGTGTTGTAGTACTTCCCTGCTGAGCACCACGGGATAGTCCTCACAACTGTCGTGTATGTTTCTGATATTCTCTCTCTCCGTCCCCCAGATGATATGGATAGGACGACCCGTATGACGGGGTAGGCCTGGAGCTATTTTATAGGGACCCTAGTGACGCCCCTCTCCCACAATTTGCCTCCGTTGTCTTCATTAAGTTAAAGGTTGGGCAGCCAACTTGGAATTAACTGTCCTGCCGTTGTTTGAAGTAATGCGTAGAGCCTATTACTCCCTCGGTGTTCCGGCCACCGGCTACGCGCCTCAGAAGGATGTTGCCGATCTTAAGGCAGGACTCCTCCCGGTATTATCTCCTTGTGCTGTGATCTCGTTTCTCACTTCTCAACAATATACTCCGCTTCTTGTCCTTTCTTAGGATGCTGCCGCAATGAGGTGCAGGCGCAGCTCCATAACGTTCTATCTCGTGCTATGTCTCTGTCAGGATCCCACCCCTGACAGGGACCTCTGTCTGCAGCTCATGTGTTCCTCCTTCTCCCTCTGTCTGCCTGACAGGTCTTTCCTGGGTCTCACCCAGGTAGCTTTCTCCCTAACTTCCTATCCAACCCCAGTTTTACCCGAGTGTGAGGAGTGGCCTAATAGATAGAACCTTTTGCTCCCCCTGGTGGCCGGAGTGTGAAGTGTAGTGTGTGACTGTGATACCTGGTCAGGTGAACTCCTTTTGTACCATCAGACGTAACATCACTCCCCCTGGTGGAAGAGCGACAATACTGCAACGACCAGGACGCTGGGGCGCTGCACATGCATGGTCCATTTTTTTTCTCTCACTTATTGACTTCCATTGGCGATTGCAATCCGAGATTCGCATCCATTCACAGCATTCTACAATTTTTTATCAGTCCAATCGCAATCGGATCCGAGCTTATAAAAAAAAATCACAGATCAGCACTGAATCATTGAATAACCTTGGTCCGAATGCAATCCTATTTTTATCGGATTGCACTAGTCCGATTTATACGCTTATGTGAGCGAGCCCTGTGTTATTTTTATTTATATTTATTCCATTTATTGATCAACATAAATGAACTGCTCTCTTTTTTTGTACAGGCTGCTACAATACACTGCTACCAAATGACTATGTTATATACTGTTTAGTGACATTTATTTAGAAATGCGTTAAGGACTATGATTTTTTTTAATTGTTTTTGCATCATTATTTTTAAGTAACTTTATGGGGAAATTTTTTTTTTCACTTATAATGTTCTGGTATATTTTTATAAACGAATACAATATACTGCATTTATTAAGAAGATTCACTGTTACAGTTTTTGCTTTTCACACTGCAGGTTCTCAGTTTGCATTCTGTTATAGACCAGCTACAAAAAAAACTAAACAAAAACAAAACAACAGAGAATGAAACTTTGCAATTACATATAGTAAAATCTATCATGTCTCTATCTATCCATCTATCCATCCAGTCATGTATTTCAAATCGGAAGAGAAGCTAGCTACTTCCTGTGTCACTGCTATGCTGAGGAGGAGCATCTGGGTGACCAGGTGACAGAGGCAGCTCCTTCCTGTGCAGGAAGAAGTGTAACAGAACAAATGATTGAAGTTTTCACGTGTGCACAGAAGTGTTGAACGTTCCATAAACTTTTATGCAATAATTGCTGAATAGCTGCTAGACATGCAGCCGCGGGGTCTCGAACATATTTTTTTAGCACGCTGAGGACACTCTGTGTGCACCCGAGCATGCTCAGATAAACCTTATCACTAATGGAGAGCGCCAATATCCCACTCCGCCCTGGCGGGAGTCCTCAGATCTAGTCTCTAAACCTATACTATTTAATGGATATGGGCAATATGAATGGCACTGTGCACACTTGGCTTATCCTGAGCATGCATTTATTTGTTGTGATTTTTTTTAAATGGAAAAATTGCAAAAGTCCAGCCTCCAAATATGATACAGGAAAGAAATATATCTTGGTACCGTGTTAGCCAGTAGATAGAAAAATAGCCTCCAAATAGTAACTGCAAGGACATAACCTTTTGCTATCCACTGTACAGAACGCACTGTCGGATGCTGTGAAAAATGGAGGTTATGGTCGCAGGCTTATGTTTGTATTCACACAGAGATAAGATAAAGCTGACCGGTATATAAAGCGCAGCCCAGAGTGTGACTGGCGGAAATATGGTTATGGCTGGCAGAGAGAAAGACACCCCAGCTATACGCAGTAAGTGTGACGCATAGAGTAGAATGATTTAGTCAATGTATTTTACTGCAATAATGATCTATTTATCTATCATAAGTCATATCTGTCTCTATCTTTTTATATATCTACCTAAAAAGCAGTCCAGCGCCTGCACTATCTGATAAAAACAGTATAGGTATACCTTATTCAACCATATCTTTATGCAACATACCACGTTGAACTTTTCTTGATCTGCGTATAACTAAAACATTCCACAATGATGCGATTCCCCAAATATTGGGATTACATAACAGTTTTTGGTCCTGATTCAATATTGCATTTTTGCCTTTTTTTGGGCTATTTTTTTCTCTTTTTTTCCAGTTTTTTTTTGTGACAAATTCTTCTTTTCCATCTATTTTACTTTGCCTGTTTTTTTATGCTCACCATTAGTAGGTGTAGTTTTTGTTTCTAGACTTTTCCAGCTGATTCATCCACTTTAAAAAGTTGCAATGATTTTACGCAAATAAACTCCAGTCCCTCTCCCCTGGAGTGATCTAATATACGAATGTAACTTTCTTGCAAATTATGTGATGTTTTAAGCAGAACATGTGACTATTTGTTCTAAAAATGATGAAACAAGCCCCCTATGTCTGTCATGTGTTACTATATTGACCCCTCGGTATTTGAGTAGTAGAGCAGCTTGGAATGGAGAGGTTGTGTCGCTGTACAGACGAGTGTTTGGTTCCTGCAATAATGGCTGAGACAGCAGGACTTGAGAGGCAGATCCCCAGAATTGCCTGCTTACGCATGCATATGTATGTCTTCACATTTACTTTAACCCTTGCTACTTTTCACTTTAAATTTTCAGTGCTGCCATGTTTTTGTACCTACAAGTGGAGCAGGGGCTGGCTGGCATTTTTCAGCCTGGGGGGCAATCACAAGGCAGTGGCCCTTCAGTTGCGGTGGCCCTACTTTTCCCTAATAATCTCTGGCCATTGCATAAAAGTAGCAGAGATAACAGGCTTTAAAAACAGACTGGTTCATAGATATGGGAACAGAACAGAGCTTGCTGCATAGATATGGTAGCAGAACCAAGCTTGCTCCAGAGATATGGGAGCAGAACCGAGCTTACTCCAGAGATATGGGAGCAGAACCGAGCTTACTCCAGAGATATGGGAGCAGAACCGAGCTTACTCCGGAGATATGGGAGCAGAACCGAGCTTACTACTGAGATATGGGAGCAGAAACGAGCTTACTCCAGAGATATGGGAGCAGAACCGAGCTTATTCCGGAGATATAGGAGCAGAACCGAGCTTACTACAGAGATATGGGTGCAAAACAGAGCTTACTACAGAAATATGGGAGCAGAACGGAGCTTACTACAGCAGTATGGGAGCAGAACCAAGCTTACTACAGAGATATGGGAGCAGAACGGAGCTTTCTACAGAGATATGGGAGCAGAGCAGAGCTTACTGCAGAGATATGGGAGCAAAACAGAGCTTACTACAGAGATATGGGAGCAGAACCGAGCTTACTACAGAGATATGGGAGCAGAGTGGAGCTTACTGCAGAGATATGGGAGCAGAACTGAGCTTACTACAGAGATATGGGAGCAGAATGGAGCTTACTACAGAGATATGGGAGCAGAATGGAGCTTACTACAGAGATATGGGAGCAGAACAGAGCTTACTACAGAAATAAGGGAGCAGAACCGAGTTTAATAAGTCTACTACATGGAACCAAGCCTGCTACATAGAAACTGGAGCAGAACCGAGATTATGGCATACATACGGTACCATAATCTAGATTACTACATTGATACAGTTCTAGAACCAAGTTTACTGCTTAGATATGGTGCCATAACGGAGCTTACTTACAAACATACATACAATAATACGGCTACACAGTGCCTACTACTGTCACCACTACATAGCGAATACATAATATTATAATATCACCATTACCTCTATATGAAACTACATTCTATACAAAGACCAATGATACCACCATACACCCTTTACTATGACTGAATTACATTTAGCTGCTACTAAATTTAAAAAAAAAGTTACCTAAAAAGAGCAATATTACAACCTAACAGTAACCGTATATTGGTAGATACCAGTTCCGCAGAACAAGTGATTACAGTACAGTTATATATATAGTAACTTACACATGACGTTCTTTCTGATTCAGATCGTTCACTTTTCTATCTGGCCCAGACCGACATGACAACTTCTCCAGCCAGGACTCATCTGCACAGATTACAACAAAGGCACATTTGACTTCTCACATTTCTAGCGCCGTCCCCATCTATTCCCAACCTACAAAAACTCCCCACTCTGTGTGCACCTGCAGTGTGGACCACTGACCCCAATATTTAATCAATTGTGTCATAACTGGGATTACTCCCACCCCCCAAAATTAAAGTATCCCACAGAAAGTAGTAATGCCCCTACTGTGCAACGACATGTATGGGCCTTTGAAGGATATAATATCCCAAGTACCGTACCTCCTTCCAGCAATAAATACCCTTGAGTGCTCACTTAAAGTAACACTGTCCCCCCAAAAAAAAGGATCCCGAGTGCCCCTATCAAAACTAATAATGTCATAATAATGTAATAATGTCATTCATAACAAATAATGTCCTCTGAGCACCCACACAGCTCTGTATATACAGAATGATGGTCCTACAGCCCCCAATACCCCTTTATTATACATTGAGGACTCCAAAACTCCCTATATATAGTAAAATGGCTACATAGCCCCCTATATACAATATGATGTATCATCATAACTGCCTCCTATATATAATATGAGGCTTTAAAGTTTCCTATATATACTATAGCTCCCCACAAATTGTATGTCACCAAAACCCCTTATATATAGTATGATGGTCCCCTACAGCTCTCTAATTGCGATGTTATGTACCTCTCAGCTTCCTATAGATAGTATGATGATCCTGCTTCCCCTCTATATATAGTATCATGTCCCTACAGCCCCCTATATGGAATATGGTGGCCCCACAGCCCAATATGATGTATGATGATATATATAGTACGAAGGTATCCCACTGCCCCACATATATAGTATGATGGTCCCCACAGCCCAACATCCCAACGTATATATATATATATATATATATATATATATATATATATATATAATGATGGCCCCAGTTCTCCCCAAATATCTAGAATGATGACCCCAGTTCTCCCCATATATATAGTAGGATGGCCCCAGTTCTCCCCCATATTTTCCTCTTCCGGTCCGCAGAGTGGCATGAGGCAATAATGTCATCGTGCCGCCTGAGTGAGCACACTGAAGTCTCCACCTCCACTGTCCCACTGCTCATTCTTGGAAAAACTCAACTTCTCCACCACATCCTCACCGATCAGATATTAACAGTTCCCATCAAACACCAGATCACATTAATAACCAACAGCTTTTGTTCTGGCGAAAATCATTTTTAAGTTGACAGCATGACATGGTAGACTCTTTCGGCAGGGCCCTACTCTACTCTAAACTATTAAAAATAAATATATTTTTATGGATTTTTCTTTAAGGGAATGAGTGACATACATTTACATTTTGTTTTAAACAACCATAAATACCACATACAGTACAAGGGACAAATATCGTCACACCATGACCAGACCACACATTACCAGCACATAGTGACTGAATAATACCACTTAGGGTACCGTCACACAGTGAAATTTCCATCGCTGCGACGGCACGATTCGTGACATCGCAGCGTCGTATGAATATCGCTCCAGCGTCGTAGACTGCGGTCACACTTTGCAATCACGGCGCTGGAGCGATGCCGAAGTCCCCGGGTAACCAGGGTAAACATCGGGTTACTAAGCGCAGAGCCGCGCTTAGTAACCCGATGTTTACCCTGGTTACAAGCGTAAACGTAAAAAAAACAAACAGTACATACTTACATTCCGGTGTCTGTCCCCGGCGTTCTGCTTCTCTCCACTGTGTAAGCGCCATAGCCGGAAAGCACAGCGGTGACGTCAGACGTCACCGCTGTGCTCGCTTTCCGGCCGGCAGGCGCTCACACAGTGGAGAGAAGCTGAGACGCCGGAGGACAGACACCGGAATGTAAGTATGTACTGTTTGGTTTTTTTACGTTTACGCTTGTAACCAGGGTAAACATCGGGTTACTAAGCGCGGCCCTGCGCTTAGTTACCCGATGTTTACCCTGGTTACAAGCGAACACATCGCTGGATCGCTGTCACACACAATGATCCAGCGATGTCAGCGGGTGATCAAGCGACGAAAGAAAGTTCCAAACGATGTGCTACGACGTACGATTCTCAGCAGGATCCCTGATCGCTGCTGCGTGTCAGACACTGCGATATCGTAACGATATCGCTAGAACGTCATGAATCGTACCGTCGTAGCGATGGAAATTTCACTGTGTGACGGTACCCTTACAAGGAACAAATATAGCGATGAGCGTATATACTCGTTACTCAAGATTTCCCGAGCACGCTCGGGGGTCCTCCGAGTATTTTTTAGTGCTCAGAGATTTAGTTTTCAGCGCCGCAGCTGAATGATTAACATCTGTTAGCCAGCATAAGTACATGTGGGGGTTGCCTGGTTGCTAGGGAATCCCCGCATGTACTTATGCTGGCTAACAGATGTAAATCATTCAGCTGCGGCGCTGAAAACTAAATCTCCGAGCACTGAAAAATACTCGGAGGACACCCGAGCGTACTTGGGAAATCTCGAGTAACGAGTATATTCACTCATCAATAAACAAATACGAACGCACCATGTCCAGACCACATATTACCACCACATGATGACCAATAATACCACATACAATGAACAAATACCGCCACACCATGACCAGACCACATATTACCACCACACAGTGACTGAATACTACAATACTGATCATTAATTAAAAAAAAAAAACACAATACTAAGTGCTATTTACACGAACTCTGTATTTACTGTCAGTGTACATGTAACACAGTGATCACTGGTGACATTATACACAGGAGCTCTGTATATAGTGTCAGTGTACAGGTAATACAGGGATCACCAGTGACATTATACACAGGAGCTCTGTAAAAAGTGCCAGTGTACAGGTAATACAGTGATCACCACTGCCAGTGACATTATATACAGGAGCTCTGTATATAGTATACAGTGTATAGTGTCAGAGCACAGGTAATACAATGACTCACCAGTGACGTCTCTAGCTGAAGTCCTTCATCTTTGCTTTTCTCATTCATGCAGCACAGACCGCCATCGCTTCTTCCAGCCAGGACTCACCTCTGCATAAAAAAACACAGTTATCTAGAGCACCGCTTTCAGAGCACATTCCCCACTTTTTCCCTTTCTTCTACACTACACATCTGAATACAGAGGTCCACCCACAATCAATATATAATTGGTTATTATGCAACCTCATAGATTGCAAGCTTACGAGTCCCCCATCATGTGAAGTCCCCCTTACCTCCCACTTCATGTGCAGTGCCCCTTACCCTCACTTCATCATGTGCAGCCCAACTCCTCCTTCATCATGTGCAGTCCTCCTTAACCCCCAAATTCCATCATGTGCAGCCTCCTTTAACCCCCTAATTCCATCATGTGCAGCCTCCTTTAACCCCCTAATTCCATCATGTGCAGCCTCCTTTACCCCCCAAATTCCATCATGTGCAGCCTCCTTTAACCCCCTAATTCCATCATGTGCAGCCTCCTTTACCCCCCAAATTCCATCATGTGCAGCCTCCTTTAACCCCCAAATTTCATCATGTGCAGCCTCCTTTAACCCCCAAATTCCATGTGTAGCCTCCTTTAACCCCCCCCAAATTCCATCATGTGCAGCCTCCTTTATCCCCCCAAATTCCATCATGTGCAGCCTCCTTTAACCCCCCAAATTCCATCATGTGCAGCCTCCTTTACCCCCCAAATTCCATCATGTGCAGCCTCCTTTAACCCCCAAATTCCATCATGTGCAGCCTCCTTTAACCCCCAAATTCCATCATGTGTAGCCTCCTTTAACCCCCCCCAAATTCCATCATGTGCAGCCTCCTTTATCCCCCCAAATTCCATCATGTGCAGCCTCCTTTAACCCCCACATTCCATCATGTGTAGCCTCCTTTAACCCCCCCAAATTCCATCATGTGCAGCCTCCTTTATCCCCCCAAATTCCATCATGTGCAGCCTCCTTTAACCCCCAAATTCCATCATGTGCAGCCTCCTTTAACCCCCCCAAATTCCATCATGTGCAGCCTCCTTTAACCCCCAAATTTCATCATGTGCAGCCTCCTTTAACCCCCAAATTCCATGTGTAGCCTCCTTTAACCCCCCCAAATTCCATCATGTGCAGCCTCCTTTATCCCCCCAAATTCCATCATGTGCAGCCTCCTTTAACCCCCCAAATTCCATCATGTGCAGCCTCCTTTACCCCCCAAATTCCATCATGTGCAGCCTCCTTTAACCCCCAAATTCCATCATGTGCAGCCTCCTTTAACCCCCAAATTCCATCATGTGTAGCCTCCTTTAACCCCCCCCAAATTCCATCATGTGCAGCCTCCTTTATCCCCCCAAATTCCATCATGTGCAGCCTCCTTTATCCCCCCAAATTCCATCATGTGCAGCCTCCTTTAACCCCCAAATTCCCTCATGTGCAGCCTCCTTTAACCCCCCCAAATTCCATCATGTGCATCCTCCTTTAACCCCCCCAAATTCCATCATGTGCAGCCTCCTTTATCCACCCAAATTCCATCATGTGCAGCCTCCTTTAACCCCCAAATTCCATCATGTGCAGCCTCCTTTAACCCCCCAAATTCCATCATGTGCAGCCTCCTTTAACCCCCACATTCCATCATGTGTAGCCTCCTTTAACCCCCCCAAATTCCATCATGTGCAGCCTCCTTTATCCCCCCAAATTCCAACATGTGCAGCCTCCTTTATCCCCCCAAATTCCATCATGTGCAGCCTCCTTTACCCCCAAATTCCATCATGTGCAGCCTCCTTTAACCCCCAAATTCCATCATGTGCAGCCTCCTTTAACCCCCCCCCCAAATTCCATCATGTGCATCCTCCTTTAACCCCCCCAAATTCCATCATGTGCAGCCTCCTTTATCCACCCAAATTCCATCATGTGCAGCCTCCTTTAACCCCCCCAAATTCCATCATGTGCAGCCTCCTTTAATCCCCCCAAATTCCATCATGTGCTGCCTCCTTTAACCCCCCAAATTCCATCATGTGCAGCCTCCTTTAATCCCCCCAAATTCCATCATGTGCAGCCTCCTTTAACCCCCCAAATTCCGTCATGTGCAGCCTCCTTTATCCCCCCAAATTCCGTCATGTGCAGCCTCCTTTAATCCCCAAAATTCCATTATGTGCAGCCTCCTTTCACCCCTCCCCACTTCTTCATTTGCAGTTACCCACCATTTAATTTAAAAAAAAAAAAAAAAAAGGTTTTTTTATACTTACATCACCACTCGCTCCCTTGCAGCGCCTCTCTGCTAGCGTCCTGGCCGGGACATGTCGGCACGTACGCGATGACGTCATCGCGCACGCGCGACACCTGACCCGGAAGCATAGAGAGATATCATGGAGGGAGCAGGAGCTGTGCAGCCGTCAAGCTGACAGCCGCGCACACAGCTCCCGGACCCGGCGCGGACGTGTGCGCCAACTGTGACTGCTGCCGGCCACTTTACAGTGCAGCGGCCGCGTCACAGTGCAGCGCACACGGCCGCGCACAATTTGATGTGTGGCTCTACAGCCACCACCAGGCGGCCGGCCCTGATCAGCTGCAGGGGGAGCGGCCCGGGGGGCATTTGCATCTTTGCCACCCGGCCCAGTCCGCCCCTGAAGTGGAGGGATTGACTGTCGAAGTCGACCACACTATTGGCATACCTCCCAACTTTTGAAGATGGGAAAGAGGGAGAAAGCAAATTTTTTATCCACGCCTCTGACCACACCCATTCATAACTAGTCACACCCATATCCACATCCCAACCACACCCATTTAGCACTGATGATCACACTGTTTCATAAAGAATAATTATAAACAAAAAAATATGGCCACACAGTGCTCCATACTGTATAATGGCCACACAGTGCTCCATACTGTATAATGGCCACACATGATGCTCCATACTCTATAATGGCCCCACATGATGCTCAATACTGTATAATGGCCACACAGTGCTCCATACTGTATAATGGCCCCACATGATGCTCAATACTGTATAATGGCCACACATGATGCTCCATACTGTATAATGGCCCCACATGATGCTCCATACTGTATAATGACTGCACATGATGCTCCATACTGTATAATGGCCACACATGATGCTTCATACTGTACAATGGCCCCACATGATGCTCCATACTGTATAATGGCCACACATGATGCTTCATACTGTATAATGGCCACACATGATGCTTCATACGGTATAGTTGCCACACATGATGCTCCATACTGTATATTGGCCACACATGATGCTCCATACTGTATAATGACTGCACATGATGCTCCATACTGTATATTGGCCGCACATGATGCTCCATACTGTATAATGACTGCACATGATGCTCCATACTGTATATTGGCCGCGCATGATACTTCGTACCGTATAATGGCCACACATAGCTATTCTTACACACGCGGCTGCGATTCGTACACTTTGCACACACGGCTCTGCTCAGTACACCCCCGCTCTGCTCCATACACCTCGTACACATTCAGCTCCTCTCCATACCCCTCATACACACACGGCTCCGCTCCATACACCTCATACACACACGGCTCCGCTCCGTACACCTCGTACACATTCAGCTCCGCTCCATACACCTCATACACACACGGCTCCACTCCATACACCTCATACACACATGGCTCTGCTACATCCACACTGTAAACACCTCCTGATCCCACACATAAGGCAGCTTACTTACCTCATCCAGCAGCACCATGGCAAGTTGGCAACCAGCACAGCCGAGTCCAGCAATCCATGGAGGTCCCGATCATGTGACCCCTGACTCCTCCCTTCCTGTGACCTCATCACAGGTCCTGTGCGCACAGAGCAGCCAATATGTGGTGTAAGGCTCTGCGGGTGCAGGGATGACCGGCTGATACATTGCACACCTCCCAACCAGTGCCGTGACAGCGGGGGAGACTGTCAAAATCGTGACAGTCCCGCTGGATCCGGGACGGTTGGGAGGTATGCACAGGGCTGCTTCTCCTTTCTAAATATCGATGTATCTATCTGTAATGTATTAGTGCATTGTTCGAATGTTATATTTTTCTGTAAGTATCACATTTAATTATACACATAGTAAGGCTTCAAGCTTGGTCAATTCTCCCAGAATCTCAATCTCATCTACATTTTACTGCCTGTAATGTAATTTGTAAGTCTGGTTCTGGTTGACTTTTTTTGGTGGCTGCATGGGACCACTTATGAGCAGAATATAGTTCCATTGTCCCCTACCATTATGGTCCCTTTATGTCCATCGCCCCAGCTTATCGTCATATCCGTGTAAAGACAGTGCCTACAATTACACCATGTATTAACGATTATGTCTCATATTACAGGATCGCTCGTCATGTCCGCTAACCTAACGCAGTCACTGGAAAATGCTTTTAAAAAAGTTTTGCAGGATTACATGAACATCTGGAACAAGAACAAGACCATGGAAGATGATAAACTGCAGGCCAAGCTCAAGGCTGAGGATTTCGACTACGTCATCCTATACCTTATGGTGATGATTGGGATTTTCTCCTTCATCATTGTGGCCATCTTGGTGAGCACCACCCGCTCCAAAAGACATAAATACCTGGATGACCAGGATCCATACAGTACATACATCGCCAATGATTTCCATGAGACGAAGGCAACGGTCCTGGAAAATCCAGGAGCTAAGTCATATCCTGCCCCGGTATCATCACAGGGCCAATGAGCCAGGAGAAAGCGATCTGGCCTGACCACCTTGAGACTCATCGTATTCTCATCTCTTGCCTATTTTTACTTACGTTATTAGTCTTGTATTGAGGGCCCCCTTAATACGGCTCATGTATGCTGAAATAGAATCTTATGGAATCAGATTCTATCTTCGTGTACCTGCCATGTTTCATCACATACCATATTATGGAGATAGCATTGCTTCTATGGGGAAACATGGTGCTTTTCTATAGCTTAAAGGGTTATTCCTAAGATAGAACGTTTTACCCCATAAATGGGAAATGTGATAACTTACTGATACGAACCTCTACGACATCCAGCGATCTTGAAAATGGCTCTCTGCGACCAGGAACTGAATGCCTTGAATTGAGCAGAGGTGGGCATGATCCATTCATTCTCTACGGGAATGAAGGAGAAAGTCAAGTAGGGTGCTCCACTATCACCAACAGTCCCATAGACAATGAATGGAGCAGAGGTTAAATCTTTTGGGGAGAATCTTTTATCATGGTAGACAACCATGGTGCAGTACATACCTGCTATATACACCCATTTGGTACATTCACAAGGGCATAACTACAACAATTAGTGCTGGCAATTCAGGGAAGCTTTAATCCCACCCCTAGACTACCTTAAATAGCAACCCCAAACTTGACCAAAAGCGCCCATTTGTGGCCACGACCACTCTCAATCTGCCTCTGTGTACCACAAAAATCTAGGAGTAGTCACAGCCTGAAGAGATCCATGGAGATTTTCCGATACATAGTGCATTAGATTCAGATTTTCTGTGCGGATTTTGTCATGTAAAAACAGCAAGTTTACCAGAAAAGCAGATTTGATTTAAGCAAATTTCACGCACCAGAGATTTTCTGACCTGCGGTGTAGAATTTAAAATCCACAGGATCTCAATTCTTTCTGTGGATTTTTACACACTTTGATGTAGAGGGTTGAAATCCACGAGATTATTTGCATGGATTTCAGAGCCAATTCTGCATCAAAATCCACATTTAAAAACAGCTTCAAATACTCCTTGAATAAGGCCTCATTCAAACATCAGTGACTTCGATTAAAAATAGACATGCCTTTATTTTTGGGGGAGGACCATTCGATCTGCACTCACTCTTTTTGCTGAGTTTTTTTTTTTGTAGCGGAAACTGACACTGTGCACACAAATACTTTTTTTCCATTAGTTTTTTTCTAAAGCAGTAATAATAATAATAATAATAATAATAATAATAAAAAAGTAGAACCTCCAAGTCTTTGCAGAGTGTTTGAGGATGGTTTGAAGAGTTTCTGCTCCTGAAGAAAAGAATCAATAAGTCTTTTCCTGCTCTGTTTCTGCTATGAAAACAAACAGCGCACACTCCAAAGTTGACTATTAAACAAATTAACACTTTAATACACCACAAAGTGTCAAAACAAACAAAACAAATACTTGATTTTAAGCTTTTTTTAAAAAAAAAACAAACAACAAAAATATAACATTTATGGTTGAAAATGTTATATAAAATATGTTTTAAAAAAGTAAGGACCCAATTGTTCACTGTTGTTTCTCCAGTTTTTTGGAGTAACTTACATCTTTTTAGTGACTTCATTCTCTGTAAGGTTTGTGTCATTTTTAAAGATTTTTTTTTTTTAGTTTTTACTATTTTCCCTCAACATCTTCGCTTATCCACATATTTTTTAGACAGAGTCAAGAAATGTGACTTCTTCCAAACGTTGCATTCTTTAGCACATCCTGACGGAGTAAGGATTCTGCGATTTTTAATTTGCCGCTTTTTTCAAACAAATGTGAGACTTCTTGAATAATTTAAGACTTTTTGCTCTAAAAATGTGCAAAAAAATGGTTGCAGTAAAAAATAAAGAACATTTTTTTTTATTTTGTACCAAAGTACAGAACTGAGTGCTCCATTCTGAAGAATTTGACGCAAGAAACGTCAGTGAATACCATAAAACTAAAAAAAAAAGTGACTTCAATAAATCGCAGTTGATGAATCAGTGCCTAAGGCTTTGTGCACACGCTGCGGATTTTGTTGTGGATCCGCAGCGGATTGGCCGCTGCAGATTCGCAGCAGTTTTCCATGCGTTTACAGTACCATGTAAACCTATGGAAAACAAAATCCGCAGTGCCCATGCTGTGGAAAAAAAAAGCAAGGAAACGTAGCGTTGTTTATTCCGCAGCATGTCAATTCTTTGTGTGGATTCCGCTGCGGTTTACACCTTCTCCATAATAGGAATCCGCAGGTGTAAAACCGCAGGTGAAATCCACACAAAAACCGCGGTAATTCCACAGGAAATCCGCAGTGCAGATTACCTGCGGATTTACAAAAATCAGTCCGGAAAAACCTGCAGTGTAATCCGCAGCGTGTGCACATAGCCTACGTGTTTCGGTGCTTTTTTTGGAGGGGTTTTTACAGGCTGTTTTATGTTTTTCTCAAATTAATTCAATAGTCAAACTTGGAGTGTTTTATTATCAAGCAGAAACACCTCAAAAATTGAATTATTGCATCACATGAAAAATAAAATAATAATTATCGCTAGAAGCGCGTTTCCCCATTTATATCAGAAGGAAAACATTTTAAAGAGGATTTGAAGCAGCTTTTCATGTGGATTTTGGAGCAGAATGCATTTCAAAATCCAGTAGAAAAAATTGTGTGAACATACACTTAGGGTATGGGTGCACGTCAACTTTTCAGGTGGATTCTGCCTAAAAAAGTGGCAAATAATTGTTGCATAAAATGGACATAATACACACCAATATCAAAACAACATGTTCCAGTTTATATAAATTCTTTTAACTGTTTGGAAACCCTGGAGCCGTTAAAAGTGGTAATATGTTTAATTTTCGAGGGGCTTCTCTTTAATAGAAGATATAGGTAAAAGAATTGAGTAGTGAATCAGCTGCAAAAACGCTTCAGGAAAAAAAAACACTTTTTTTTCTGAACGGCTTTGCAAAAGAAGACTCCGCCGTTGGATTAAAGACATTGTGTGCACATATCCAAATTAGTTTTTGGAGAGGAAACTAAGCGGAAACTTTCCAAAATACTCCACAAAAACCTGGAGTTTTCGCTCAGTTTTTCCTCGAAAAACTCAACAAAAAACCCCCCCACGTTTAGGTGGAATGTGTGATTTATATTATCCCACGAAAGGAAGGCTGTAAAGGAAATCTACAAAGGAAATTGGGAGCCGCAATCTACAAATTTGCTTGTTGTACTGGATTGGCAGAAAGTCACACAACATGACCTTAATATTTTATCATCTGGCTTTGTCCATTACTTGTTTTTCATCTCTAATGGATTTCTTATCACACACCGAGGACAAACATGAAACCCTGTCACCTTGAAAATGCTTTAATCTTTAACATAAAATGTACAATTTTTCTCAGGAAGAAACTGGCCGAGAATATCCTCTAAAAGATTAGAAACGTTTTTTTCCAAGTCACGATAGAAATGAAGGGGAGGACAAAACATGGTGGACATTTATGAAAACTGGTGTGAAGGAAACAACCAATCACGTTTCAGCTCTTATTTCTTAGAGGCCATTTTGAAAATGAAAGAAACAACTCGATTGGTTGCAATAGGCAACTGTTCTGCTTTTCCCTGCACCAGTTTCGATAAATCTCAGTATACGTACAATTATATATACTGTACTAGATGTTTCCAGCCAGCTAACGCTCGGCACGCTCATTGCCATCTAATTAACGCTGCCGGTGATTAAACTAAAGTAAATAATGACAACATTCAATAGCGCTTACGCAGGTGGTAAATTAACTAAAAATGAAGTTAATAACAATAGTGTGGTGATGTGTTGGGGGTGGGATTATGTGTGGTGATGTGTTGGGGGTGGGATTATGTGTGGTGATGGGGTGGGGGGCGGGATTATGTGTGGTGATGGGGTGGGGGGCGGGATTATGTGTGGTGATGTGTTGGGGGTGGGATTATGTGTGGTGATGGGGTGGGGGGGCGGGATTATGTGTGGTGATGGGGTGGGGGGCGGGATTATGTGTGGTGATGTGGTGGGGGGGCGGGATTGTGTGTGGTGATGTGGTGGGGGGATTATGTATGGTGATGGGGTGGGGGCGGGATTTGTGGGGGGCGGGATTGTGTGTGGTGATGTGGTGGGGCAGAGCTACTGTGCAGGGGGCGGGATTAGCGAGTAATCACGATGCCTCATATATATAGATATTGGTATAAGTAAACACCACATGGAAATAATAGCGTAATAGTGGGGTCCACATTTAGTAAAGTTCTCCAGGTACTGGGGGCATTGATGAGTGATTATTGTTCAAATCTGCTATGGCAATATTAAATGCCCCATCTTTCTTCCTCATGAGTAGTGGGAATCTCCACAGGGATTCTTCCGCAAAGGGACTTCCACCTTATGAGAAAGGGGCAGGAAAGACCACCTGTTCTGAAAAGGATGAGTAGGAGGGTCAGCAATCACAGAAATGCCCATTATTCCCCCCACAACAAAACTGCAAAATTTTGTCATGGCACCCGGGGGCCTACTCAAGGAACCTATGTCTGCCATGTTTGTACGCAGCCTGTGGTGGGGCTTCATAGGAGAACAGCAGTTTTACAATACACTGCAATATTGTACAAGCGATGGCAGGTTCAAACCCCCCCAAAAAATCAAAAATAAATACATTTAAAAATTTAGCTTAATGTGGTCCCACTGACTGACAGGGAAAGACCTATCAGTAAATTGGAGAGGGGCGCAGAAGACAGCTGGGAAACTGCCTCAGAGTGGTCAATGGAGAAACATTGTCTCCAACTAGCTTTTCAAAGTATGTTTACTCTGAAAATTTGCAGCTGTAAGGTAGGTTGGCTGCTGGACGCATAGTGTATTTATAAAAATAGGAACAATCTCACCATATTTTGACTAATGCAAATGATTTAGAGATGTGAATTCAAATAAGTGTGTAATATATCTATACTGACTGCTTTATACAGCACAGCACATTTATTGCCGGTTACTAGTGATGAGCGAGTATACTCGTTGATGGGGTGATTTAGTTTTTGCTGACACAGCTAAATGATTTACGGCTGCTAGCCAGCCTGAGTACATGTGGGGGTTGCCTGGTTGCTAGGCAATCCCCACATGTAATCAAGCTGTCTAGTAGCCGCAAATTATGCAGCTGAGGCGAAGAAAACTAAATCTCCGAGCATTCACAAACACTCGGAGACCACCCGAGCATGCTGTGGAAAACCCGAGCAACGAGAATACTCGCTCATCACTACCGGTTACCTATATGCGACCGCGGCAAGTTATCTCCTTCCTCAGGAGACACACAGAGAGGAACATCCTATTCTCTACCCGAGTAGGAAACTGTCCGCATGTGAGAAAACTCATTTTACAGAAAGTGAACGCTTAGCCATAAAGTGGGCGATGGACACATTGTGATACTATCTCTTAGTGCAAAAAATTTAATTAGTGTTAGGACATGCCCCACTCAAGTAGATTAGAGAGAAAAAAAAGGGAAAAATGCTTGTGTTACCCGCTGGTTTCTAGCCCTGCAGGATTTCCACTTCCATGTGGCATATAGAGCAGGGAAGTCACATGGTAATGCCAATGCTCTCTTGAGAATCCTGTGTCTAGTGGTAGAAGGTGCCAAGCCCCATGGAATTATGTAGAGGGGGAGGTATATAAGGTGCCTGCCAGACATAGTGGATGAGGATATGTATCACAGAGGTGCATGTCCTCTGTGATATAATCCTTGAGTAATGTTCTAGTACACATCGACCATCGGAGGTCCAGCTCTAATTGTGAGCAGCTGAAGAGTTAGGGCACCATATCTTCACCCCCGGGTGTGGTACACATTGTATAATGTGACCTGTTTATCTGACACATGATGCTGTGTATGTAGGTGTATAGACCTCTGGGATTGTGTGGCTTTGCAAAAGGACTAATAAGTTGGACTCTAAACCAAGCAGGTGAACCCGCACTATTATATGAATGGTTTACTGTATGTTTTACTTTATTTTGGACATAGGCTGTATTTAAGTTTTCCTGCAATGTGGTTTATGAGGACTGAAATAAACCAGAAGGACTTTAAATAGAAATGGTTCCTGTGATAACTCAGATCGCTGTCAAGTGAGTAGCCTTGTTAGCATTTCAGAGTAAAATATAACAGGCTGCAATTACGCAGCTAGAGTCCAATTCTGCTCGTTCTTCTGTGCTGTAAATTGACTCGCCAAGCAGAGCTGGCTTTCTTTTTCCCTCTGTCCGCGTTTTCTTGTAATCTGTAATTACTGAGTGAGCAAATATGGTCAAACTGCTGTTCCTCAGGACTTGGTCTACTATACAGTAGCTCAGAGACAACTGTCTCAAGCAGCACTTGCATGCCTAGGAAGAGTTGTTGCCTGCAATAGGTGACAGCAGCCATCGTGGATAAATTCTCAGAGAACCCCTTTGAGAAGCACATGTACCCTAATGAAACGTCTTTTAGGGCTGCCATGGACCAGAATCTAAAAGTTGAAAAAAAGCTGATCGGTGGGGCTGCCGGATCCCCGACGATCTAATATTGATCATTTATCCTAAGAGAAGAGTAAGACGGCCGTATAAATTCGGACGGGGATCGCAACTTAACACTCAGACTGGACGACGGCTCTCCCCTAGCGTGACAGCTGTGTAGAAATACATGTTGTTCCACTCAGGTCAGTAAAGCCGCCAGCCCGTCCCATCATTGCATTGCATTCCCCGTCCGAGTTATACGGCCGTCTGACCTTCCCTAAAGATACTTGTAGGTCATGGACATTAAAGTAGTGGAAAATGGTTTATAAAATTGTAAAAAAAATAAATATCTGTATTAAGATATGCAAATTGCCTCTTCTGAGAAAAAGAGGACTTAAACTCTATAGCGCCACCTGTTGGAAGTAGCGATCCTACAAGTCCCAATCAACCCTTTAACGAGTCGTGCAATATGACTTAGGATAAAAGCCAAATCAGTATCTCAATTCGCAGACACGGTGTTTCGGGCTGTTGGCCCTCGTCAGTGCGAAGCATGAGAACTGATTTGGCTAGGTGAGAGGCTCTGGAGTGGGGTCTAAGGGGTAACGTTTCTCCTTATGGAGAGTGACATACCAGCTGGCTTGTCAAGGTAAGGAGGCTTATTCGCCGTGCAATGCTCCTCTGGGAAATTAAATATGCAAATTGCCTCTTCTGAGAAAAAGAGGACTTAACTCTGTAGCGCCACCTGTTGGAAGTAGCGATCCTACAAGTCACAATCAACTAATCAACAATTAAGATAAAAAATGCTATGAAAAACAGCTAATTCTTGCAAATTTTGTGTGTACTAAGGCTATGTTCCCACTGATGGGGAAATCAGGGACCAACTTGATATATTCTTATAATTCACATATATATTTCTTAGTCTAACAGAATATGCCCGGACATGCTTAGCTTTGCTAAGTCATTAACTATTGATTATTAATTAGAATTGCTGACTAGGGTGAGGTTAATCAGATGAACCTTAGAACACTAGACAAACAAGACCTTTTAATTGGACGCCCCTCAAAGGGCCACGGACCGGGTCAGGCCACCGTGACATCCCCCGAACCCAAAGACCCGGTACCGAGTACCCCATTGCCCTTAACGTGGGGGCGCTCCACATCCAATATCCCTGGGGGTCTGACTTGCAGACCACCCTAACACCACGATGAGTATTTGGCGAGTTTTTGATATTGCAGATTTTCTGCAGCATTTCTGCGCCAAATAATGTTACTTTTGTTTTTCATTGCATTTTTTTTTTTTGTAACCAGTCAAAAATCATGTGTTTTCTAGTGGAAATCTCTGGAGGAAGCAATTCCTTTTGGGGAAGTTTTTCTATTCCTGAAGCAGTTTTAAAAGATTTTTTTTTCATCCTGAAATGTTTTTTTTCCCTTCACGCTATTGAATAGACCTAATTTGGAGCAGATTCCATCAGGAGCAGATGCAAAGAAATGAAATACAGGTGCTTCTCACAAAATTAGAATATCATCAAAAAGTTAATTTATTTCAGTTCTTCAATACAAAAAGTGAAACTCCTATATTATATAGAGTCATTACACACAGAGTGATCTATTTCGTGTTTGTTTCTGCTAATGTTGATGATTTTGGCTTACAGCCAATGAAAACCCTAAAGTCATTATCTCAGTAAATTAGAATACTTTATAACACCAGCCTGAAAAATGATTTTAAAATCCGAAATGTTGACCTACTGAAATGTATGTTCAGTAAATGCACTCAATACTTGGCCAGGCTCCTTTTGCATCAATTACTGCATCAATGCGGTGTGGCATGGAGGCGACAGCCTGTGGCACTGCTGAGGTGTTATGGAAGCCCAGGTTGCTTTGATAGCAGCCTTCAGCTCGTCTGCATTGTTGGGTCTGGTGACTCATCTTCATCTTGAAATAGATCACTCTGTAATGACTCTATATAATATGCGTTTCACTTTTTGTATTGAAGAACAGAAATAAATTACCGTATTTTTCAGACTATAAGACGCACCGGACTATAAGGCGCACCCAGGTTTTAGAGGAGGAAAATAGGGAAAAAAATATTTGAAGCAAAAAAATGTGGTAAAATATTTAATAACATACTATTGTATGTGGTGTTATTATATATATAATAGTATGTTATTATGTTGGAAGCTGCGGGACCAGTGTGGTGTCTGTGAAGTACTATATGAAGATGCTGGAGGGTAAGTATAAGAATGGGGGCACAGGGCTTATATTGAAAGCACCACTCCAGCACTGCAAAATAACACTGGAGCGCTGCTTTAAAATCCCATGGGAGAACTATAACTCCCAGCATGTCCTGCAGATCCTATGACATGCTGGGAGTTATAGTTCACTAAATGAGTGGCAGAGTGCTTTATTGTGTTTTGGAAAGACTAACCTCTTAATTGTGGCAGCCAGCCTGTGGTGAGGTAAAAGCATCCCATGGCAGCACACACAGAGCCCTCCCTTTTGTTGCCTCTCCACAGCACAGGTAATGGAAGCCAGCAGATTCTAGTGTTGGAGTCTGAAGGACATGTGATGATATCAAGAAGAGGAAGGGCTCTGTGCTGCCATGTGATGCTCCAGCCCGCCCACTTCTGACATCATCACAGGTCCTCCTTGTGCACACTGCACAGCACTCAGCTCCAGCCCAGGAAGGTACGCAGCGATCTCCTCTCCCCCGGACCCTGCTGCTGCTGCCTCCTCCTCCCCCGGACACACAGATCTCCCCAGCTGCTGCAGGAATCAGCGCTGGGGAAACCATGTGTGTTGCTGCTTAAGTGCAGTATTCATTTTCTGCTCCCAGCTCACCGCTCAGCTGATAGGTGGGCGGGGAGTAGCTAATGAATATTCACTGCACTTAATCATCGGGACCACATGGTTTCCCCAGCGCTGATTCCTGGCAGTGGGGACATTTTTCTGCCTCCTGAAGTGGGATAACAGTGCGATCCCACTCGCTGCTGCCCCCCTCCCCACATGCTACATCCCTACCATAAGGCGCACCCACACTTTCCTCCCAAATGTGGAGGAAAAAAAGTGCGTCTTATGGTCAGAAAAATACGGTAACTTTTTGATGATATTCTAAGTTTGTGAGAAGCACTTGTATATGAACTTTTTCTTCCAAGTGTTTTTCAAAACCTGAAGTGGAAAAAAAAAAAAAAAAGCTCTAAACAGTCAATATATGAACAGCAAAATGGTTTCATAAAAGACATGATTAAGAAGATTCTTTCAAAAAAGTTTTTTGAGTTGTTTTTCAGGCATTTTTACGCTCCAAATACTCAATGTGCACATACCCTAATAAGTATATTCGATAAGTCAAACGGCTGAGAATTGCCGGTCTCGTTACCCATTTCTGGATTAATGGAGAGGTGGCCGTTCCCGTGGTTCCCTCAGATTTCAGGGGAATGGGTCGTGATTACACACATCAAGGTATAATAAGTGTACATGCCTGTCTACCAATTCCCCATATATTCCTTAGTTTTCCCTTTTAATGCTATAAATATTTTGTGCGACTTTTTATAAGAATACAAAACATGTCAAAATTGTGTTCCTGCTTGTGATAATCAATAAAACTTGTGACATAGATGTGGGCATACACCGATAATTGCGTCTTCTCTTGTTGTGAATTTTTTTGGACTACACCAGGGATTTTGTGCTGCCATCTGGGCTGGAGAATAGACACCTTTCTCCATAGTAAAGACGTCCACCAGTAAAATTAGACAATGGATAACATTGAGTCCCGCTATAAGAAACAGGAGTGCTTGTGACGGGAGGACTTAGTGTTTGGACCATGCACGGTGAGTTCGGTGGTGTCATCAGGACGTTGTTATTGTTTGTGCGTTGCTGAAGGGTAATCTTGTACGTAGCATATGTTGAACACGTGGACATGACATATTCACTGTCTTCAGGCTTGTTTTCCACCATAGTAATTTTCGTCAAGAGAGATTTCAATACGATGAGAACGCCAATGAACCCAAAGATGTAGATCCCATCGCCAACGGACAGGGTGAATCGATAGTCACCAAAGGTCTCATTGGACTTCTGAACAAGACATTTCACAGTCGCAGAATGTATAGCCGTTCCATTTGACCATTCGATTTGTTTGTAGCCAAATTTTTTATAGTCCTGTAATAGCAGAAAATAAATATGTTTTATAACATATGAGTATCCTAGATGGATTCCTCATCTCAAGACTAAAGTTGAGCAAATCTGTTTGGATTCGGTTCCGAATACTATCGGCATTGAATATTGTTTTTGCAATATTCGTCGACCAAAGCCGAACGTCATTAGAGTCAATGGAAGTAGAATTTACCAAATATGTTCGGAACTGATCAAACATAATTTCGGCACAAATAGCATACCAATATGGCCAATTCAGGTTCAGCAACCAAATCCTAACAAATTCGCTCAACTCTACTCAAGACCCCTCTCTATTAGGCAGACCAGAGAGCCAACACATGGAGAAGGAATCGGGCCTGTTCCAAACTACAGAACCTTCCCGCAGAGATAAAGGTTGATTGGTGAAGGTTTGCGATGCCAGACACTGAGTGATCAGTAGGGAGTAGGGAGCTGCTACACACTTTTAGCGTGACTTATACTTCCATGTGTGTGTTACATTAAAAAGCAATCCATTAGCTCATGACTAGTGTATGGTAACCCCATAGATCCAACCATCCCAGATCCAGCAGGAGAGTCCCAGATGGATTTGGGTCTCTGTCTCTAGTGGAGGGCCAAATTTCCCACCCTGCCCTTATCAGTTTAGTGCTGCGCAGTGTGACCATTGACTTCATGAGCTCACACTGTGCAGCATTGAGTGTCCCCAGCTTCTGTCTTCTTTCTTGCAAGCACAGATTGCTCAATAATCTCTGTGTGCTGAATAGAAGCTTCAGGCATCTATCAGACTCAGCGGTGACATGATCGCTGGGTCTCTGCTTGACACAGGGATGCTGTGTCCTAGCTTTCTTAGATCAGCTCTGCCAGTGACTTATCATTGGATGTTTTCCCTATAACTGGGGCTCTTAGAGATGCCTCGGTTACAGTGAAAAATACGTACTGTAAACAAAAAAGCAATATGCCCGCCAGATGTGTGTTATGAGCTCTCGGGGGACAAATTATGTAGAAGTTAGAAAAAATATATATATATATATATATATATATTCTCCTTCTATCAAATAATGATATACATCTCCTTCTATCAAATAATGTTTTAAAAAAATAAGGACTCCCAAAATAATTTAACAATTATACAACAATAACATTTTATTTCACATGTTACAGGGAACCTATCACATTGGAGACTGCTATTAACCTGCTGGTTAATAGCGTTATGGAGGTATCCGGCCGCCTTACAGAAGGCACGGTTCCAGCTAGGAAACAAACTTTATTCCTCCCAGGAGCTGCCGGCTTTCACTTATACAGGCAGCATCGACACAGGGACCGGGCTGTTACTGCTGCCACTCACTGTGTTGTGAGTAGCGACTGAAGCCGCCCTGGCTCCCCTGCATGACTGAAAGCTGGCAGCTCCTGGAGTCATAATGCTGTTATACTGCAGATTAACCCCATATCTGCAGGAAAATGGCATTATCCAACATGGCCGGTTCCCTTTAATAACCAAAAAACATTCATAATAATTAATATTTATTTGCACAACTATAATAATCGGGATACCTTCAGGTTAAGACTCTACTCTCTGCCATAAGTCCTTGGCACATTGTGGCAAGGTTCCAATGTGTCTTGGCCCCAGGGTGGCCCCACGGCAGAGCGGAGCGCCGAGCAGACGACCCCACGGCAGAGCGGTGCGCCGAGCAGGCGACCCCACGGCAGAGCGGTGCGCCGAGCAGGCGGCCCCACGGCAGAGCGGAGCGCCGAGCAGGCGGCCCCACGGCAGAGCGGAGCGCCGAGCAGGCGGCCCCACGGCAGAGCGGAGCGCCGAGCAGGCGGCCATGAGTGTGGAATTATAGGAACAAAATGTTTCTTTGAAATGTGATGGATACCTGAACAGAAAGTTGACGAAGGTCAAAGTTAGTGGGGACAGTTGGACTCTGCTGTGCGTTCGATGATAAATCCGTCCCCAGCTGTTTTCCGATGTTCTGCTCCTATGAATGAAAAGGAAAACCAAAAAGGTTAAGTAGTCGTGTGAACACAGCCTTCAAGGGGTTGTCCATCACTTTCTAAGCTTTTCATAATGTGGCCAGATGAAAATTAAATGGGTGTGGCAGCATTTAATGGGTTAAACAGCAAGGCTCGGCGTCAACTATTATCGCGCCCATTAATTCCGGATGACTGTCCTGCCGCTTCTGCGCTGTAATAATATGGCGGCTCACAGGAATGACTCTCTTACCATAAATTATTATTATCGGAAGGGGTTACGTTTGCAGACTTTGGAGGAGCCGATGTGAGCATCGATTATTTAGGCATAAAATCACATCACACATTTTCTACCACAGTGGGATATAAGGTTTTATTCACACTGTTTTTTGAGGCAGAGAAAAATGGACAATTTCTCAAGTATAAAACTCAGCAGGAAAATAAAAACAGCAAAAAAGACCATTACCTGAAGTGGTTTAGAGCATTTTGGGAGATTTCACTTCCTGAAGCTTTTAAAAAAAATGTTTTTCCTTTTTTGCTGATGTTGATTGGTACGGATTGTATCAGGATCAATTGAGGATTTTTTTTGTTTATTTTTCCATCCACAAAGCATTGTTCAAAGCCTCTTTAGGAAAAGAATTTAAAAAAAACCAAAAAAAAAAAACACCACAAAGAAATCCTCGTATGATCAGCAAAAATGGATTTGCCATAGAAATGAATAGGGAGAGTTTTTCAAGTACTTGAAGCTTTTTTTTCCCCTTTTCTTCTTCTTAAGGGAGCGGATTGGCTTCAAAAACCACTGTGTGAACTTACCCTAACTAGGAATTCTTACACCCCATGATAACATTTGAAATATCCACCTTAGACCAGAAAAACAAAACAAAACTCAGCCCAACGTCAACTCCAGTAGTTTTCTTAAAGCCCAACTATGATAGAAATTAAGGGTAATTTATGCTTTTATATGCAAATTTTCATCTGTTTTTTTTTTTTACATTACCAGCTATGTCTATGACATTTCCAAAATCTCATGCACACACGTTGGTTTTTTGGCATGTCGCTTCTTTCATGGTTTCACCCATTGACGTAAAAAAACGCAGGCGTCAGGTTTTGCTGCATTTCTGTGCCTAAACCTGTAGTACAGAATAGGACTTTTTTTTTTTTTTTTTTTTTTGCACTTAAGATACAAATCTAGCATGCCAAAAACGCAGCAAAAACAAGCAAAACCTGCTTTTTTTTTCTGCAGCGTCTTTCCTGCCAAGAGATCAGGTTTGGCTGCAGAGAAAAAAAAACACAAAAAACTGAAAAGCACCTAGTGTGAACGTACTCTAATAGAACATTTGACATATAAGGACAAGCCACGGTCAGTATTTGGTCAGTATTTTACCTCAGTATTTGTAAGCCAAAACCAGGAGTGGAACAGAGGGAAAGTCTAATAGAAACACGTCACCTCTTCTGGATTTATCACCCGCTCCTGGTTTTGGCTACAAATACTGAGGTAAAATACTGATCGTGTGAACAGGCCGGTATTACAAGAACACAGAAATAAAATACTGATGATGATAAACCGCACCTGATCCGGACTCACGGACGTGGCGGCGGCAGCAACAGACAGGGTGAACAACAGCGACTCTCTGCAGATAAGGCTCAGAATTAGAATTTCCTGTATTTTTCGACTAAGACTAGTAAGAGAAGGTGTAAAATGGAACCTCCTTCCTAATACGTGTGACTCCATCCTCCCCTGCTCATGGCACAGAGATATCTGCCGGTCAGTGCTTGGCGGAGACTCGCCCCACCCGGCCTACTTACACACCGGCTCCAGCTCATAGCCCCATAATGCTCCAGGAGGAGCAGGTTTCCTCTTATTATCGGCCTTGTTCACACATTCTTTTTCTTCTAAAAGCTTGTTATAAATGCCAGCCATAGGCTACGTGCAGGTGGAATTTTTTTGAGGATTATTTTGTAGCCGGTTCGCACCAAATAACGTATGAAAAAGGAATAATAAAATCACTTGGAAGGCTCTTATTATTTATTTTTATTGTAAAACCCGCTTGCTGAGGTTTTCAGTGCTTTTAGTATCTTTTTTTTCAGGTTTTAAAAATCCTGTGGAAAAAAAATAAAGTGCGTGAAATGGATCCTGATGGAAAACGTTGCAAACTAGTCAATGTTGGATTAAAAGGCTAAATTCAAAAAATCCCTCCAGGAGAAAAAAAAAAACTTAAAAAAAAATAATAATTATTATTTCTTTTATTGTACTGCTATCTATTGCCATGTTGCGCTACCTAATATCTTTTCATAGCTTTTTATTGCATTTTTGGGGAGTAGGTGAGGCGAGTGCAGGCTGGGATTTTTAGTAGTCAAGAAATAGGACAAGATTGATAACAACATTTAAGTGCCAGAAATTTTTTAAAAACCAAAGTCATTGTATGGTCTCAGGCTTAAAGGGGTTGTCCAGGCTTGGGGCTCAAGCGTGCAGTCTGTGTGACTACAGACTTGTGAATTCTCACACCGCACACACTGCGCTGTCAGGATTCTCCTGTGGAGGCGCATGACCACAAAAAATGCAATTTACATACATGCGGTCACATGCCGACTAGCTGTGCGCAGCCTCGCTCAATACAAGTGAATTGAGCAAGGCTGGAAACGTCTAGTCGGAATGTGGCCAGAAGTATACAAATTGCATTTTTGCGGTCACCAGCATCAGAGAATCCTGATGTAGTGAGGATTCACAACTCTGCACATGGAGTCACTGCAGGCTTGAGCTGTAAGCCCGGACAACCCCTTAAGGAAAGTGAGAAGTGGATCCAGCAGGAAGAGAAGGCACTGTCTTTATAATTCCTATACCTTCTGAATCCACAGCTAACTTTGCACTGAGACTAGTGATCAACTGAGCACTTCCATGGAAATCTTGAAATCTGATCCCTTGGAGACTAGTGTTGAGAAAGGTTGTTGTAAAAAAAACTAAGAAAACTAAACAAAACTAAACTAAAAAACTAAAAAAATACCATTCAGGCCACTAGGTGGCAGCCACTTACTTCCTAAAATATTCACATTTATTGAGCTTTTTTCCAGGTTTGATCCTACAACATCTAATCAATATAAGATCATGGTTGAGGGGCTTTTAGGGTACGTTCGCACTAGGCGTTTTTTCAGCGTTTTTTTTTTCCTGCAGCAAAACCTGATCTCTTGGTAGGAAAGAAGCTGCAGAAAAAAAGCATGTTTTCATTGTTTTTTTCTAGCATTTTTGTGAGTTTTTTGCTGCAGTTTTGGCATGCTAGATTTGTCTCTTGTGCATGCTGATAAAGTTTAGTGTTGAAAAAAAGTCCTATTCTATAGAATCATGCTTTCACACAAAAAGCGCAGCAAAACTTGATAGTTGCTTCTGATGCATTTTTTCAATGTTTTTTTTTACCACACATTCAGTTCACTGTGTAAAAAACGCTGAAGTGACATGCTCTATTGTGCAAAAAAACATACAATGCACACAATCCTGATGGCAAAAACACAATGTGAGCATGGGATTCCTGAAATCTCATAGGATTTGCTGATACTTTAAAACACAGGTGTAAATTTGCATTAAAAAAAAAGACATAAAAAGCCACATCAAAAACGCCTAGTGTGAACCAAGCCTAAGACTCTGAATACATTTTTTGTGCTCCTAAGTAGTGGTTTTGCTAGCGCTGCACATCCTAGCAGCACAGCACACAGCTGCTATGGGGCCCGTGTGTCAGGGGGGCCCGTTTGGCGAGCAGTAGTGGTGGAGCAGCGGGTGACAGGAGGCAGGAGCCAGCTGCTGCAGCTAAAGCATGTGTCCGCTGCTAAAGAGACATGAATATTCACTGCTCCCTACACCCATGGGCGTGGAGAGCAGTGAATATTCATTTCACTTTAATAGCATGCAGCAGGGCCGGCGTCCGCACCCGATCAAGTGCCGGGACCCTGAGCAGGCAGGGGGGCCCACTAGCTGTCGGTGCCTGTGTCAGTGGTAGCGCCCGCGATAGAGTGTCCCCGCTTGATCAGGACCCTGGCACTTGCGATACTTACCTCTCCCCGCTCCACCACTGCAGCGTCTACCACGTCTTCTGACTGTGACGTTCAGGTCAGAGGGCGCGATGATATCACTAGTGTGCACCCTCTGCCTGAGCAGTCACAGTGCAGAAAGCCAGAAGACAACGATGCCGAGAAGTCCAGAGCAGAGCAGTGGCCAGCAAGGAGAGGGGAGGATTTAATTTATTTTTTGTTTGGAGCAATATATAAAGACCATCATACAATGGATCATCATATACGGAGCCCATCATACACTGGAGCAATATGGGGCCCATTATACCCTGGAGCATCATATATGGGCCCATCATATACTGGAGTAATATGGGGCCCATCATATACTGGGGCATCATATATGGGCCCATCATACACTGGAGCAATATGGGGCCCATTATACCCTGGAGCATCATACATGAGCCCATCATACACTGGAGCATCATATATGGGGCCGTCATACACTGGAGCATCATATATGGGCCATCATATACTAGAGTAATATGGGGCCCATTATACACTGCATTATCATATATGGGCTCATCATATACTGGAGCATCATATATGAGCCCATCATACACTGGAGCATCATATATGGGGCCCATCATACACTGGAGCATAATATTGGTCCCATTATATATGGAGAATTATATGGGGCCCATTTATATGGAGCAATATATGGGGCTCATTATATACTGGAGCATTATATGGAGCCCAAAATATACTGTATGGAACATTATATGGGACTCGTGTGGAACAATATATGAAGCTCATTATACTGTATGGAGCAATATATGGGGCTCATTATTTTTTATGCAGCATTATATGGGGCCCATTATACAGTATGGAGCAATATATGGGTCTCACATTACTGTATGAAGCAATATATTGGGCTTATTATATACTATATGGAGCAATATATGGGGCTTATTATTCTGTATGGAGCAAAATGTGTGGCTCATTATATTCTATGGGGCCCATCCTTTACTGTATGGAACATTATTTGGGGCCCATTATATATGGAACATTATTTGGAGCCCATCATATACTGCATGGTACATTATATGGGACCCATTATGTATTGAGCAATATATGGGGCTCATTATGCTTGCATGGAGCATTATATGGGGCCCATTATTCTGTTTGGAACATTATATGGGGCTCATTATACTGTTTGGAGCATTATATGGAGCTCATTATTCTGTATGGAGCATTATATGGGGCTCATTATACTGTATGGAGCAATATATGGGGCTCATTATACTGTATGGAGCAATATATGGGGCTCATTATTCTTTATGGATCATTATATGGGGCCCATTATACAGTATGGCACTTTATACAGGGCTCATTATACTGTATGGAGCAATATATGGGGCTTATTATTCTGTATGGAGCAAAATAAGTCTCATAATATTCTATGGGACCCATCCTATATTGTATGAAGCATTATTTGGGGCCCATTATATATGGAGCATTATATGAAGCTCATACTATACTGTATGGAACATAATATGGGACTCATAATGTATGGAGCAATACATGCGTGTCATAATACTTTATGGAGCATTATATGAGGCTCATTATACTGTTTGGAGCATTATATGGGGCTCATACTGTATGGAGCATTATATGGGGTCCATTATTCTGTATGGAGAATTATATGGGGCTCATTATTCTGTATGGAGCACTATGTGGTTCCCATAATACTGTATAGAGGACTATACTGTCTGATTTCTGACCAGTTGTAGAATTTACTATAGATAGCACTCATGTAATGTAAGAAGTAAATGAAATCTTTGGCCTTGTGCTACATCTACAGTGGGTACAGAAAGTATTCAGACCCCTTTAAATTGCTCACTCTTTGTTTCATTGCAGCCATTTGTTAAATTCGAAAAAGTTCATTTTTTTCTCATTAATGTACACTCTGCACCCCATCATGACTGAAAAAGAACAGAAATGTAGAATTTTTTGCGAATTTATTAAATAAGAAAAACTGAAATATCACATGATCATAAGTCTTCAGACCCTTTGCTCAGTATTGAGTACAAGCACCTTTTGAGCTAGTGCAGCCATGAGTAGTGTTGAGCATTCCGATACCGCAAGTATCGGGTATCGGCCGATACTTGCGGGTATCGGAATTCCGATACCGAGATCCGATACTTTTGTGGTATCGGGTATCGGTATCGAAACAACATTAATGTAATAATGTGTAAAAGAAAGAATTAAAATAAAAAATATTGCTATACTCACCTCTCCGACGCAGCCTGGACCTCACGGAGGGAACCGGCAGCGTTCTTTGCTTAAAATTCGCGCGTTTACTTCCTTCCGTGAAGTCCCGGCTTGTGATTGGTCGCGTGCCGCCCATGTGGCCGCGACGCGACCAATCACAGCAAGCCGTGACGTAATTTCAGGTCCTTCAGGATTTTTAAAATTACATTCTGGCTTGTGATTGGACGCATCGCGGTCACATGGGTGACGCGACCAATCACAAGCCGTGACGTCATGGGAGGCAGGACACGCGCGCATTTTAAAATGCCACTCCTTTGTTATTTTAGCTGTGTGCTTAGGGTCATTATCTTGTTGGAAGGTGAACCTTCGGCCAAGTCTGAGATCCAGAGCACTCTGGAAGAGGTTTTCATCCAGGATATCTCTGTACTTGGCCGCATTCATGTTTCCTTCAATGGCAACCAGTTGTCCTGTCCCTGCAGCTGAAAAACACCCCCCATAGCATGATGCTGCCACCACCATGTTTCACTGTTGGGATTGTATTGAGGAGGTGATATGCAGTGCCTGGTTTTCTCCACACATAGCACTTAGAATTATCACCAAAAAGGTCTATCTTAGTCTCATCAGACCAGAGAATCTTATTTTTCATAGTCTGGGAGTCCTTCATGTGTTTTTTTTTCAGCAAACTCCATGCGGGCTTTCATATGTTTTGCACTAAGGAGAGGCTTCCGTCGCACCACTCTGCCATAAAGACCTGACTGGTGGAGGGCTGCAGAGATAGTTGACTTTGTGGAACTACTCTGGAGCTCAGCCACAGTGATCTTGGGGTTCTTATTTTCCTCTTTCACCAAGGCTCTTCTCCAACGATTGCTCAGTTTTTACTGGACGGCCAAGTCTAGGAAGACTTCTGGTGGTCCTAAACTTCCATTTGAGGATTATGGAGGCCACTGTGCTCTTGGGAACCTTGAGCACTGCAGAAATTCTGTTGTAACCTTGGCCAGATCTGTGCCTTGCCACAATTCTGTCTCTGAGCTCCTTGGCCAGTTCCTTTGACCTCATGAGTCTCATTTGGTCTGACATGCACTGTGAGCTGTGAGGTCTTATATAGACAGGTGTGCGCCTTTCCGAATCAAGTCCTATCAGTTGAATTACACACAGCTGGACTCCAATGAAGGAGTAGAACCATCTCAAGGAGTTTCACAAGGCAATGGACAGCATGTGACTTAAATATGAGTGTCTGAGCAAAGGGTCTGAAAATTTCTCTGGTGGGCCCAAGTTGCTCCAGTCAGACGTTGCCCCGATCGTGCGAGCGATGGCCCGATAGTATGAGCAGAGACCTGATCGTGTGATTGTATAAGTACATTGGAACGTGAGTTTATCTCCCCTGAGACTGTAAATGACAACAGACGGTTAATCTGGTTGTATAACGTTTAGGGAGTCTGAGCGTCAGTGTCTAGATGTTTTAGCGACAGTAATCCAACGAATAGGATACCAGTGTCGCACGTCTCAGTGCAGTAGCACCGGGTTTGTTGGTTTCTAAGGCCAGGATTAGAACCAAACTGGCAACTGAGAGAGTGTAATGATAGCACCATATAGTCTGAACAGTTGTTAATGTGAAATTGTTGTTCCCTTGTATTTTGACTTGAGCTATTAATTGTGTAAAGAGTTAATAAATAATATCCTGGTCATTATAACCACTGAGTCCATGTCCTCTGTGCTGCTGCATCCTCTTACCTGTTTACAATACAGCAGCCAAGGTTCCTCTGCTGCATCAGGTCCCCTGGGCAGTTTGTCAGCCATCCAAGTGCATAATTCTCCCCCTTCTCCAAGACCCTTTCTGCAAACTTTCTCTACCCCCCAACCCCTAACTCAAGAGGACAAGCTCTTTTCTACAATGTATGTTTTCTACTTACAGTGTGTCCCATCAGATTGCTCAGGAGGGTGGGCACCAGTGTGATTTCTTGAGGGCAGCAGGGGATTTTCTTCCTTCCTGAGTGGTGCTGCTCTGCTCTCCTGTGCCACAGTGTGTACTGACTGGTGCCGCCATCTAAGACCTGCCGCCCTAGGCACTGGACCTCCAGTGCCTAGTGGCAAATACAGCCCAGTCTGCATTATGACCCTGTGAATCATGCCCCTTTGGTAAAGACCATAAAAATGTACACTAAATAAAAAGGCCCATATCTCTAGAACTGTATGGCAGATTTAAGAAAAAGAATACTAAGGGGAACAGAAGGAATAAAATAAGACCAAAAACTGGCTGCCAATGTTAACCTGGTGATAAGTCCAAGAGGACACTCAAAAGGCACAATAATAATTTGCATTTTGACACATACAGTATACCTATTCACTAAGGGGCCTTGTTGGAAATGTTACCGAATACAGTGTACACTGTCCGCCATGCCTATGTGAAAAATTAGGAGACTGTTGAAATACATATAACTGCGTCGTGATTGGCTGTTGATTTTTTCTCGTCTCTTCTTGTCTTTTCTGCATTTTTCATAAGTTCCTTAAACAGATCACTTTCATTGCTTGTATTAGAATCAGTGTAGGCCTCGTTCTCGTAACATTGAGAAGTCACTATCGGGGATTTGATGGATTTGTTTTTCTGGTATTCTGCTTCAATAAAATCATTGATGGCATCTTGTTCCGTCGGTTCAGCATTCAGCTGGTTAACTACCATGGAAGCAGTGATAATGAAGGCAAAAAATCCAATGACCAGAATGACAAACCATCCAGAGTGAATCTGTTCCACGGACTGATCTTTGGTGGAGCTGCTCAAGGATGTAAAGTTGCTTGATGTAACTGGTGCGGAGCTTGTCCCCAAGATTTGTCTTCCGATATGCTCCATTCTAGCATCCATAGCACAACCTGGAGCAAGAAGGAAAGTTTATTATGTCATATAAATCTGGTGTATCTCCAGGACCTTAACACACTATTAAAACATAGCCGGACCCCTACAATCAGATGTTATCTGCACACAAACCAGGTTTCCTTCTCCTTCTGGTAGCTGTAAATGTAGTCCTAAGTAAATTCTTCAGTCAGTCTCTTTTCCCCTCTCTCAGTCATAAATATTATCTCCAGCACTTTCCTGGTTAGTCTTAGTCTTGTGGCAGCTGTAAATATAGTCCACAGTTCGTTTCCCAATGAGTCTCCTTTACCTCTACTGCAGCTGTAGATATAGCACAAAGAAAATTTCCGACCAGTCTCCTTCCACCTCTGGCAGCTGTAAATATAATCCTCAGTCAGTCATGCAGTCAGTCTACATACTTCTGTGTTGTCAGCTGTAAAAACCATTCCCAGTAAGTTACCCAACCTGTCTTCTTCTACCTCTAGCAGCTGTAACTATAGTCCACATTAAGTTCTACAGTCAGACTGCATCCACCTCTGTCAGCCATTAGTTCCCAATCAATTTACACGACATTCTCCTTATATCTATGGTAGCTGAAAATATAGTGCCCAGTAAGTTCCCTGCCACTCTGCTTCCTTTTCCGGCAGCTGTAAATATAGCCATAAGTATAGTAAGTTCTTTAGTTAGTCTCCTTTCTCCAATCAGCCATAAATATAGCCCATGGTTACTCTTCTAGTAATTTCCCAGTCACTTTCCTTCCACCTCTGGCATCTTTAAATATAGCAGTCGGTAAGTGTAGCGCCCCCACTGCCGCAGGGCCGAGGGGTACCCGGTGCCGGGCCTCTGAGTCTCTGCTCTGGGGTTGTCACGGTGGTTAGGCCCGGTCCGTGACCCTGCCGTGGGGCGCACAGTGTAATAGGTATAACGGATGAGGGTGATGAGGCTGTAGTGGTGCAGTGCAGTAAATAACGAGGACACCAGGTTGCAGTCTCTTTACCTCTTTACTGAAGATCTCTGGGTCCTCAGTCCAGAATACGGTTCACCAGGCTGCGCAAGTCCGGCCGGTCCGATGGCACCTCCAGAGTTCTCTTCACAGGTGGAAATCGGTGCCTTCCTACTAGCGCTATGTGTTGTGGTCCTTCCCTGCTGTGCTTACGGAAAGTCCCCACAACTGTTGTGTCTGTTTCTTAAGTTCCCTCACAACTCAATTAGATGATGTTCTGCTAATCCTCCGTCCCTCCCTGGTGTTCTGGTTGGGACGGCACCCGTTTGACGGGTAGGCTCGGAGCTCTTCCGGGACCCTAGAGTCGCCCCTCTCCACAAGTTGCCCCCCAAGACTGCATAGGTGATTTAAGTTAGACAGCCCGCCTTAGACTGACTGTCCTGCCGCTGTTTGAAGTATTGCTTGAAGCTGAATGTTATAATACTCCTTCGGCGTTCCGGCCACCGGTAGTGCGCCTCAGTAAGATGTTGCCTCGGTCTTACAGCACGACCCCTACTGGTATTTCTCCTTTTGCGTGATCTCGTTTCTCACTCAGCACAATCTATCTCGCTTCTAGTCCTTCCTTGGGCACCGCCGCTATGCTGAGCAGGCACGGTCCCGTTACGTTCGTTCAAGTTGCCAAGCCTCTGTCAGGATCCCACCCCTGACAGAGACCCTACTGTATCTTCCCCCACAACACCCTCTGCCACAAGGTGTTGCCTGGTTCCAACCCAGTCAGCTTTCTCATCTAACTTCCTGCCTGACCCCCAGGTGGGGAGTGGCCTAATGAATAGAACCCTTAGCTCCCCCCGGAGGCCCGACTGTGAAATGTATTGGTGTCTGTGATACCTGATCAGATGAACTCCTTCAGTGCCATCAGACGCACCATAGCTCCCCTTAGTGGCGGAGCCACAGTACTGCAACGACCAGGACTCTGGGGCGCTGCACTCCCCCCTGGTTAAACACAGTACTCCGGGACTGGGAAGAAAACAACAATACAAGTTAGCAAAAAGACATACAGTTTTGTTGAGTGTAATAACAATAAGTATATTTAAACAGGCTTCCCTTTATGGGAGGTAAGGACACTTGAACGTTACAAACGTGGTTAAATATCATAGCAACATGCTACAAATAACTTTCCTTACCCAACCGGGTATTCTACTAAGTGCAAAACTGTTGAACAATAATTTAACATTGCCTTTAAGGACATACACTCCGCATCCACTAAAGATCTTCTTATAATCACATTATAAGGCAATTTAACTTTTTCATTCTCCTTCTTTAAATCTGCAGGACCGCCTGTCCTAACGGCGCCAGACCTACTGCCTCTCCTTTCTTACAGGACCGCTCCTTTCAGCCCGAGCCTTCTGTCTGTTCAACTACTATACACAGTATAGAACATAACATACTTTCAATTTAAGAGCACTGAGCCATCTCTGTATGGCTCCTATGAGGACTCAGGGTTTACCTTCTATCCTAATTATCTATCAACGTAATTAACCATTTTCTTTACACAACATCAAACCTTCCCATTATTTTTCTCACTAACATGCATGTGCAGCGCCCCAGAGTCCTGGTCGTTGCAGTACTGTGGCTCCGCCACTATGGGGAGCTATGGTGCGTCCGATGGCACTGAAGGAGTTCATCTGATCAGGTATCACAGACACCAATACATTTCACAGCCGGGCCTCCGGGGGGAGCTAAGGGTGCTATTCATTAGGCCACTCCCCACCATAGTGGGTAAACTGGGGGTCAGGCAGGAAGTTAGATCAGAAAGCTGACTGGGTTGGAACCAGGCAACACCTTGTGGCAGAGGGTGTTGTAGGGGAAGATACAGTAGGGTCTCTGTCAGGGGTGGGATCCTGACAGAGGCTTGGCAACGAGAACGAACGTAACGGGACCGTGCCTGCTCCGGGTAGCGGCGGTGCCCAAGAAAGGATTAGAAGAGAGATAGATTGTGCTGAGTGAGAAACGGGATCACGCAAAGGAGAAATACCAGTAGGAGTCGTGCTGTAAGACCGAAGCAACATCCTACTGAGGCGCACTACCGGTGGCCGGAACGCCGAGGGAGTAGAATAACATTCAGCTTCAAGCAATACTCCAAACAGCGGCAGGACAGTCAGTCTCAGGCGGGCTGTCTAACTCAAATCACCTATGAAGTCTTGGGAGGCAATTGTGGGAGAGGGGCGTCTCTAGGGTCCCGGAAGAACTCCAGGCCTACCCGTCAAACGGGTGCCGTTCCTACCCGAACCTCAGGGAGGGACGGAGGATTAGCAGAACATCATCTAGTCGAGTTGTGAGGGAACATCAGAAACAGACACAACAGTTGTGGGGACTTTCCGTAAGCACAGCAGGGAAGGACTACAACACATAGCGCTAGGGGAAGGCACAGATTTCCTCCTGTGAAGAGAACTCTGGAAGTGTCATTGGACCGGCCGGACTTGCGCAGCCTGGTGAGCCGTATTCTGGATTGAGGACCCAGAGATCTTCAGTAAAGAGGTAAAGAGACTGCAACCTGGTGTCCTCATTATTTACCGCGACCTGCACCCCACAACTGCACCGTTACAACACCCCTTATTGCACCGGACGTCCCCCACTGACAGACAGGGCCACGGACCGGGTCTAGCCACCGTGACAACCCCAGAACTGAGACTCAGAGGCCCGGCTCCGGGTACCCCTCGGCCCTGCGGCGGTGTGGGGGCGCTCCAACTTGGCGTCACGAACAGGATCTACTTAAGCCTGAAGAATCAGGTCATGTGTGCCTTGGAACTGTGATTTACTGTGCTTGGACTGTACTTTATTGCAAAGACTGTGTGCTGCGCCACTTGCCGCCAAAATACGCCGCCATTGCAGCGCTGAGGAGAGCGCCGGAAGAGAAGAGGGGCGTGGAGTGGGCGTAGGCAAGCTGGAGAGCGCGAAAAACAATGGCCGCCCAGTCTAAATATTTCTGCACGGTGAGGACGTGTCCGTCAGCGGCAGAGATCCGCCTCCTAATCCTCAATGGAGGGCGAAGACCGAGAAAACGACACCGCCCACGAAGGAGAGAGCGGGAAAGAGACCCGGAAGCGACCCACGTGGAGGACGCCATGGCCAGCAGCTCTGAACCCGACAGTGGGGTTGAAGTGGAAACCTCCCCCGACTACCCGGATGAGCACAGCAGCCCGTCTTCCGTGGACAACACCAGATTCCTGAGGGCCGAGATGGAGGACTTATTCAACCAACTTCTCCAACTGAATGTGGGGGTCCAGGCTCCGCGCTTAGTGGTGCCGGCAGAGAGTTCCCGGACATCGGAGACCTCACCGGAGGAACCAGCGGGACCTGTCGCGGAAAGTGAACTCGCACCGGTTGGTGAGTCCGCCGATCCTGCCCCGCTAGCAGAGGGTGTGTTAGTGGGCCCCGTTGCAGCGCCCCCTTCCCCTGGGACTCATAAGCTCCAACGTCTGTTGCCCTGGGAGGAAGCTACGGGCATGGAACATCGTATGAAGGCCCCGATCACACCAATTACCCTGTCCTGCGAGACCCGTGTGGAGCGCACGGTATACCGCTGGGTGAACCCCGGACCCGACCTCATGGGATTCCCCGGGGTGGAGACGCGGGAAGGGGAGATGGTGCAGGCCCTGAGCTGGGACACATACCAGGCCCAGCTGGAACAGCAATGGAAGGAAGAGGATGAGGCGTACCGGGCTGGGATGGAGGCTTATCATCAGAAGGACCTGGCAGTAAAGGATCGGGCCCGCAAGGACCCCACCGCTCACCAGGCCCCGCGCAGGCAGGGCATCATCACCACCTTTAAGCTCCGAGGAGGCTGGGGCTTTATTAAGGAACCGGGGTTATACGCGGAGGTCTTTGTTAACCGCCGGGACGTTGAGTCGCATCTCAGGGAGGGCCACCCCGATCGAGACCTCTACCCAGGAGACAGTGTCATCTACACCAGACATTTTGGGGAGAAGGGGTGGTTCGCTCTGAATGTGCGCAAGAAGAGGTCAATGGAACCCCCGCCCAAGGTGCCGGAAAGACCGGCCCCTGTAGCCAAAGTGTCCCCGTGTGACCGGTCGGTGGCCACCTTGGTCACCCCCACCTGTACATTAACGGAAACTGTGACCTGCAGTCTGGCCACCACCACCACCACTGTAGTGGCCAAGGAGGCGCCTCCTCGAGTGACCGGTGTTCCTGCTGTGCCAGCACAGAGAGAAGTGGGGACACAGACCTTTATTACCGCACACGACCTGGTTGTGCAACAGACCCGAACCCATGGGGTGTACCTGGCAGCGGGAGTGGACCTGGAACCTGGGCTGCAGGGGTTCACCCGCCAGGTGGCGCCTCGTGGGGGATTCTGAAAAAGAGTAAGCATGAATGCTTTAAGAAAGTGTAAATAGTTCTTCTTTTAACTGTTTGTTTACTGTTGCTGCTAAACCCGTTCAGGGTTAATTCCTTATGGATCCCTTTGTTGACCCGGGATCCTTGTTGTTTTGTTTATTTTTTTCTAAGTTTTTGCACAAGTCTTAAAAACTGCCGCAATCATGAACAGTGCATGATACAAACTTCTTGTACATAGTTCACACCTTCTTAAGGGTGTTTCCTACTGGTTTTACTTAGAAAGAGACTCTTTGCGAAGATACCGCACCGGAGCCTTTGCTGAGTATGGACTGGTAGCTAGAGAACAAATGCTACCTCCTGAAGACTTGGTCCCTTCTTAAAGGGGACATCCACGTGTATATTTGAAGAATCGTATTGCTTTAAGATTGATGGATAGCAATAATGTCTTGATGAGCGAAAGTGATGATAATTCTTACATGTAAAAGTTATATGTATTTGATTGGTTAAATGTAGAGAAATGCAGATGATGTTTCCAGAAAGAAAATAGTAATGAAGATTGATGTTATAAGGGGATAGTTGAGAATGTTGATAAGAAACTAGGGATAGAAGGTAAACCCTGAGTCCTCCATAGTAAGTTAGTTATTGTAAAGAAAGAGTTAATAATGTGTTACAGAAGACAGAAAGTGAACCCGTAGGGGTTGGGTAGTGAGTCCTCCTAGGAGCCATACGTAGACGGCTCAGTGCTTCTAAAACTGAAAGTAATGTTATGATCTATACTGTGTATAGAAGTTGAAAAGGCAGTAGGCCCTGGCTGAACGGGGCGGTCCTGTAACAGAAAGGAGAGGCAGTAGGTCTGGTGCCGATAGGACAGGCGGTCCTGCAGATTCAAAGAAGGAGAATGAAAAAAGTTAATTTACCTTATAATGTGATTATAGGAAGGTCTTTGGTGGATACAGAGTGTATGTCCTTAAAGGCAATGTTAAAGTATTGTTCAGCAATTTTTGCACTTAGTAGAATACCCGGTTGGGTAACAGGAGTTATTTATAGCATGTAATTTATAATGTTTAATGTTTAACCATGTTTTGTAACGTTCAAGTATTCTCACCTCCCATAAAGGGAAGCTTGTTCAAGTATACGTATTGTTATTTGCACTCAACAAAAATTGTATGTCTTTTTGCTAAACTTGTATTGTTGTTTTCTTCTCAGTCCCGGAGTACTGTGTTTAACCAGGGGGGAGTGCAGCGCCCCAGAGTCCTGGTCGTTGCAGTACTGTGGCTCCGCCACTATGGGGAGCTATGGTGCGTCCGATGGCACTGAAGGAGTTCATCTGATCAGGTATCACAGACACCAATACATTTCACAGCCGGGCCTCCGGGGGGAGCTAAGGGTGCTATTCATTAGGCCACTCCCCACCATAGTGGGTAAACTGGGGGTCAGGCAGGAAGTTAGATCAGAAAGCTGACTGGGTTGGAACCAGGCAACACCTTGTGGCAGAGGGTGTTGTAGGGGAAGATACAGTAGGGTCTCTGTCAGGGGTGGGATCCTGACAGAGGCTTGGCAACGAGAACGAACGTAACGGGACCGTGCCTGCTCCGGGTAGCGGCGGTGCCCAAGAAAGGATTAGAAGAGAGATAGATTGTGCTGAGTGAGAAACGGGATCACGCAAAGGAGAAATACCAGTAGGAGTCGTGCTGTAAGACCGAAGCAACATCCTACTGAGGCGCACTACCGGTGGCCGGAACGCCGAGGGAGTAGAATAACATTCAGCTTCAAGCAATACTCCAAACAGCGGCAGGACAGTCAGTCTCAGGCGGGCTGTCTAACTCAAATCACCTATGAAGTCTTGGGAGACAATTGTGGGAGAGGGGCGTCTCTAGGGTCCCGGAAGAACTCCAGGCCTACCCGTCAAACGGGTGCCGTTCCTACCCGAACCTCAGGGAGGGACGGAGGATTAGCAGAACATCATCTAGTCGAGTTGTGAGGGAACATCAGAAACAGACACAACAGTTGTGGGGTACTTTCCGTAAGCACAGCAGGGAAGGACTACAACACATAGCGCTAGGGGAAGGCACAGATTTCCTCCTGTGAAGAGAACTCTGGAAGTGTCATTGGACCGGCCGGACTTGCGCAGCCTGGTGAGCCGTATTCTGGATTGAGGACCCAGAGATCTTCAGTAAAGAGGTAAAGAGACTGCAACCTGGTGTCCTCATTATTTACCGCGACCTGCACCCCACAACTGCACCGTTATAACACCCCTTATTGCACCGGACGTCCCCACTGACAGACAGGGCCACGGACCGGGTCTAGCCACCGTGACAACCCCAAAACTGAGACTCAGAGGCCCGGCTCCGGGTACCCCTCGGCCCTGCGGCGGTGTGGGGGCGCTCCACATGCTGGACACCACGTCTACCCCTACGGGCCCACTGCATCCTTCTTCTCGCTTTCACTTTCTTTCCGGAACATCATCAGCATTTCTTCACAATTAACTAGTTAAATACATATAACTTACTCATGTAAACATTATCATCATTTTCTTTCGTCAAACATCATTGCTACCTATCTTAAAGCAATATCATCGGTTAAGTGCGACAAATGAACATCCCCTTTAAGAGGGGACTAAGTCTCTATGAGGTAGCACGCCTTCTTAGGCTACCAGTCCGTACTCAACAAAGGTTCCAGTGTGGTATCTTCACAAAGAGTCCTTCTTTAAGTAAAACCAGTAGGGAGCACCTTTAATAAGGTGCAAACTATATACAAAAAGTTCGGATCATGCACTGTTCATGATTTCAGCAGTTCTGGAAACTTTGTGCAAAACTTGGAAAAATCAAACAAAAGCAAAACAATAGGGATCCCGGGTCAACAAAAGGATCCCCTTAAAAGTTAACCCTGGACGGGTTTTAGCAGCATCAGAAATCAACACACCAACAGTTAAGAACTATGTACATATTTAAAGCAGTCATGCTTACTCGTTCTTCGGGGAAGAAGGTGGTTTCCTCCCGGGCCTCACCAGACCAACGGGTCGTCCGGCTGGTTCAAGGATCGGGTCCCGCCCCAACAACGACAGAATCCCTCGCCGGGATGTTCTTTTCACCGAGGCCCCGGCACGCCCCCAAGGTACATGGTGGGTCCGGGTTCTCCGCTGTTCTTCAGGGTCAGGTTCTGCGGCTTTTCCAGCAGGAGATTTATCCTCTGATGCTCCGGCAGTGGCTTGGAGGGCGACGCACCGTTGGACGCCCCGCGCCATCCAGCCAGCCTCTCCCGTAGCCCTCCTCCATCGGGTGTAAGTCACCGCATCACCTGGCTCCAGGTCGCGAGGGAATCTTCCTCCGCAGGGCTCCACCTCCTCCCGGTCCACGTGAACTTGTAGCGGCTCCCCGATCTCTTGTATAACCCCGCGTCCATGTCGGGGGTTGAAGGAGACCACTACACCCCAGTGGGACAAGGGGACCTCTGCAACGGTGGTCAGATCAACCTGGGTTGCCGGTTGTGGTCGATCTCTCCATGCAGCCACCAAGCGCCGCAGGTGTTCAGCCTCTGGCATGAGCTTCAGGCCCTGCGTCTGCAACGCACTTTCAGCCGCGGCCGGGTTGGAAGGAGCAGGGGACACTGGGGACAAGCAGACCTCCGTGGGCTGGCCCAGCCTAGCGATCACGCGGGCATCGGTTTCCAAGCGGGCAGCGATCCGCCGAGCCTCGGCCGCGGCCATACACTCCTCTGACGGCGGCCGGGGAGGTCGGCCCATCGTTGGCTCTGCAAGGGTCAGCTCCCGCAGTGACGGCGTACCCTGGGCCACATCGGGCTGCCCAGCCTCTCTCCGAGTCCGATCATTCCCATGCGGTGCTTCCAGCGTCGCCATCTTTATCTCCTCTCCAGTGTCTTCTTCCCGCGGTCTCTTTCGTGGGCGGCCCCGTCTCCATGGTCTCCACCCTCCAAACAGGATCAGGAGGCGGACCTCAGCTGTTGACGGACACGTCCTCAGGACACAGAAATATTTAGACTGGGCGGCCATGGTTGTTCGCGCTCTCCAGCTTGCTTACGCCCACTCCACGCCCCTCTTCTTCTGCGCTTTCCTCAGCGCTATGATGGCGGCGAATTTTTGGCGGCAAGCGACAATCCACAGTCTTTGCAATAAAGTACAGTCCAAGCACAACAAATCACAGTTCCAAGGCACACATGACCTGATTCTTCAGGCTTAAGTAGATCCTGTTCGTGATGCCAAGTTGTAGCGCCCCCACTGCCGCAGGGCCGAGGGGTACCCGGTGCCGGGCCTCTGAGTCTCTGCTCTGGGGTTGTCACGGTGGCTAGGCCCGGTCCGTGACCCTGCCGTGGGGCGCACAGTGTAATAGGTATAACGGATGAGGGTGATGAGGCTGTAGTGGTGCAGTGCAGTAAATAACGAGGACACCAGGTTGCAGTCTCTTTACCTCTTTACTGAAGATCTCTGGGTCCTCAGTCCAGAATATGGTTCACCAGGCTGCGCAAGTCCGGCCAGTCCAATGGCACCTCCAGAGTTCTCCTCACAGGTGGAAATCGGTGCCTTCCTTCTAGTGCTATGTGTTGCGGTCCTTCCCTGCTGTGCTTACGGAAAGTCCCCACAACTGTTGTGTCTGTTTCTTAAGCTCCCTCACAACTCAATTAGATGATGTTCTGCTAATTCTCCGTCCCTCCCTGGTGCTCTGGTTGGGACGGCACCCGTTTGACGGGTAGGCTCGGAGCTCTTCCGGGACCCTAGAGTCGCCCCTCTCCACAAGTTGCCCCCCAAGACTGCATAGGTGATTTAAGTTAGACAGCCCGCCTTAGACTGACTGTCCTGCCGCTGTTTGAAGTATTGCTTGAAGCTGAATGTTATAATACTCCCTCGGCGTTCCGGCCACCGGTAGTGCGCCTCAGTAGGATGTTGCCTCGGTCTTACAGCACGACCCCTACTGGTATTTCTCCTTTTGCGTGATCTCGTTTCTCACTCAGCACAATCTATCTCGCTTCTAGTCCTTCCTTGGGCACCGCCGCTATGCTGAGCAGGCACGGTCCCGTTACGTTCGTTCAAGTTGCCAAGCCTCTGTCAGGATCCCACCCCTGACAGAGACCCTACTGTATCTTCCCCCACAACACCCTCTGCCACAAGGTGTTGCCTGGTTCCAACCCAGTCAGCTTTCTCATCTAACTTCCTGCCTGACCCCCAGTTTACCCACTATGGTGGGGAGTGGCCTAATGAATAGAACCCTTAGCTCCCCCCGGAGGCCCGACTGTGAAATGTATTGGTGTCTGTGATACCTGATCAGATGAACTCCTTCAGTGCCATCAGACGCACCATAGCTCCCCTTAGTGGCGGAGCCACAGTACTGCAACGACCAGGACTCAGGGGCGCTGCATAAGTTCTTCAGACAGCCTTTTTGCTCCACTGTCAGACAAAAATATAGCCTTCAGTTATTCATCCAATCTATCTCCTTACCTCTCTTGTCAGTTTTAAAAAATGTCCTCAGTAAGTTCCCCAGTCTTCTTCTACTTCTGGCAGCTGTGAATACAGTCCACAGCAAGTTTTTCAGTCAATCTCCTTCGTTCTCTATCAGAAAAATTTATAGAGAGTGTATTTCATTCTGAATATGCCTCAGAGTTTGCAGAGGTGAATAACTAAAAGGATTTCATCTTTATTTAGAGGACCTTGGACCTCTTGCGATACATGAACATGCGTCAAGGTGCCAGCCAGCAGAGGCAGGACTGCAAAAACAACCGCGTGCATCCGCACTACAGTGTTTACAGAACTCTTTTACTTTGCAAGGCTGAACCCTACTCATTTCTATGGGAGTAGCGCCTCTGATGACCAAGACCTAGAAGCAGCTGTTCCCATCTTGACTATGAAAGGATGAAAGGCTGACTTGTGAATAAGCCTTCAGAAGGGTTGTCCACTACTCGGACAACCCCTTATGAATGCCTTTGTTTCCTGGCCAATAAAATAAGAAAACTTATACTCACCTCCAGTGTCGGTGATGTCGGCACTGACTGTCCCAGGGCTCACGTGACATTGTTAAGTCACACAATCCCTGTAACAAATCGGAGGTGGCTTCATTCTCCTTTCTTAATGACATACTTGACTCCGGGAGGAAAAGAGAGAGCAGCAGAAGCTCTCACTTTTTCAGGATGTCCTAATTTGTCCAAAGGAGGGGAAAATAATGCCACCCCTGATTGGCTGCAGGCATCGCATGACATAACAATGTCATGTGAGCCCTGGGGAAGCCAGTGCCGACACCGCCGACACCAGAGGCGAGTATAAGGCCACGTTCACAGGTTCAGGTCAGTATTTTACATCAGTATTTGTAAGACAAAACCAGGAGATGAACATTCAGTGGAAAATTATAATAGAAACACGTCACCACTTCTGCATTTATCACCCACTTCTGGCTTTGGCTTACAAATACTGATGTAAAATACTGACCAAATACTGAACGTGTGAACATGGCCTATGTGTTATTATTTTAATGAGGAAAACATAGGGAATCAGAAGGGGTTGTCCGAGTAGAAGACAATCTCTCTAGTAAGGTGGGAATCCAGTTATTCATAGACAAGATAGTCACAACCTAATTATGTCTAAGGCTTCTTTCACACTAGCGTCGGGCCGAGGTTACAGACGCTAGCGTTGTCTCCGCCGCACAACGGGGCAGCGGATGCATTTTTCCAGCGCATCCGCTGCCCCATTGTGAGGTGCGGGGAGGTGGGGGCGGAGTTCTGGCCGCGCATGCGCGGTCGGAAATGGCTGACACGACGCAGCAAAAAACGTTACATGCAACGTTTTTTGTGGCCGACGGTCCGCCACAACACGGCGCAACCGTCGCATGACGGTTGCGACGTGTGGCAATCCGTCGCAATGCGTCGCTAATGTTAGTCAATGGAGAAAAAACGCATCCTGCAAGCACTTTTGCAGGATGCGTTTTTTCTGCAAAACGACGCATTGTGACGGATTGCAGTTAACGCTAGTGTGAAAGTAGCCTTATCCTGTGATTTAGTATGTTGCCTAAAGGGCTGTCCTTCACTTATATTCATTTTTCTCAGAGAAATTGCTGAGAGTAAGCAAACAAGAATACACTATGAGGAATGCAGAAAATTAGAATTAATTTAAATCAGGCTTTTATGTTTCATGTAGGTTTTTACGTTTTTTTCATGTTATTTTTTAATTTTTTATTTCACTTGGGGCATATCTAGCGGAGACATGCATCCACCCCGGGCGGGGACTCGTGATGCCTGATGCAATGGTCTGAGATGGTTACGCTTTGACGCCCCAAGGAGTGGGATTTGTCTGTTTTCTAAAGCCAGCTGTCAAGCTGATAGCCGACTCAGAGAAAGTGTAACATGTCAGGTCCCTGAATTCAATTGTACTCACATCTTTCAGGCATGAAAATAATTGAAGAAACCCTGTGTCACGTACGGATCCCCATGGCACTGTGGTGGATCAGACAAGACGGGTTCCTTTTTAGGAGCGTAAGTTGCAGGTAGAGTAGGCACGGCGCAGGAGCTGTAACTTGGGCTTGTGCATCCAATGTCAGGTCTTCTAATCGGATGTCCAGCATTTGTAGATGGAACAAAATTTTTGCAAGCTGCTCACCCTGGTAAAACAACTGATGGTAGAGCTCCCTGTGCGCAAGGCCAGGGGGATCAGCGGGGTCCATCGCCGAAGCAAACTATCACGCAAGCAGGTGGCACAAGTGGTTTGTGGACCCACTGTGCCAGAAGGCCAGACTTACTTAGGAGGGGCATAGCTAAGCAGCAACCTGGTGTTCACTGGAGATCCTGATGGCGGAGTCAGGCTTAAGTTGCAGGTAGCCGCCAGGTCCCACTCCTAGCCAGTACCCAGTACTGCAGCTGCTGACCCCAAGAGTCAGGTATGCAGACACGGACTGGATTCAGGCTCCGTTCTGACTGCTTCTTGGGCAGAACGGATACTGACACAGAGTGACAGGCATGACTGGATTCGGAGACTGGTTTTAGCAGTCCAGATATACGGAGTACACGTTCAGACACACAGGTCTTAGGAACTGATTCAGGCACTTTACACACATGGACCAGGGGATGAGGTTCAGGCAATGGCCACACATGGACCAGGGAATGAAGCTCAGGCACTGGCCACAAATGGACCAGGGGATGAGGCTCTACCTTGACCACACACGGACTAAGGAACCTAACAACTCACTAGTAGGAGGCCAACACAATAATGAATTCAGGTTGCTTCGGCACCTTCCTACTGGGTAAATACCAAATACCTCCGCGGGATTGGCTGGGGGCATTTTACTATGTGGGCATGCTGTCCCGTTAAGAACAGGGAAGCACGCGCACTAGGCACACCGCCGAGAAGTGTGGTGCTCACAAAGACAAGGAAACAGCGAGCATGCCGCGTGGCCGGGGCAGTGAGTATGTGGCATCCCTGCATGGAGAGGGAAGAGGAACTATGCAGGGGCACCAGCTTTAGTGTTATACCCTGACTGCTGACACTTCTGGGTTCTGGACAACGTCAGCATAGTGATCAAGTCATCTGATCACACTGCTGAGGTCACTCTCCATCACCACGTAGAAGCAGAGAGCATCAGTACACCAAGCACACCAATAGAGTTGAAGATGTGTAAGGAAAGAGTATGAGCAATGGGGTGCCCTGGGAAATGGGCGAGGAAGTAGTATGAGAATGGGAGGGTGGAGACAGTATGGGGAGCGTGTGGAAGGGTATGTGAGGAAACAGTATTGGGGAACGGGCTGAGATAGAGGGAATGGTTGAAGAAGCAGTATAAACATAAGGGCAGGGAGGTAAAGTATGAGGAGACAGTATGGCATGGCAGCATTGAGGAGAAAAAAGTGTTCGTGGCCACAAAATAGAGACTGAGTAGCGTGGGGTCCAGTACATAGAGGGAGCAGCATGGGGAACAGTTTGGAGTGGGAGCAATACGAGGGGGACTTGGCCACATTCATGTTTCCTTCAATGTCAAACAGTCGTCCTGTCACTGCAGCTTAAAAACACCCCATAGCATGATGCTGCTACCACCATGTTTCACTGTTGGGATTGTATTGGGCAGATGATGAGCAGTGCCTGTTTTTTTCCACACATACCGCTTAGAATTATCACCAAAAAGGTCTATCTTCATTTCATCAGACCAGAGAATCTTATTTCTCATAGTCTGGGAGTCCTTCATGTATTTGTTTAGCAAACTCTATGCGGGCTTTCATATGTCTTGTGGAGCGCCCCCCCACGTAAGGGCAATGGGGTACTCGGAACCGGGTCTATCTCTCTCGGTTCGGGGGGGATGTCACGGTGGCCCGACCCGGTCCGTGGCCCTTCTGAGGGGCGTCCAATTAAAAGTGAAGTAGTTTGTGTAGTAGTTGGTGGACGTTGTAAGGTGCAATGAATAACGCAGACACAAAGGTTGCAGTCTCTTTACCTTTTACTGAAGACTTCAGGGTCCACAGTCCAGAGTACCGTTCACAGGGCAGGCAGAGTCCGGCCGGTCCGAAGGCACATCCAGCGTTCCCTTATCCAGGTGGAAATCAGTAGCCTTCCTACTAGCGCCTGTGTGTTGTAGTACCTCCCTGCTGAGCACCACGGGATAGTCCTCATAACTTTCGTGGATGTTTCTGATGTTCTCTCTCTCTCTGTCCCCCAGATGCTATGGATAGGACAACCCGTATGACAGGGTAGGCCTGGAGCTTATTTATAGGGACCCTAGAGATGCCCCTCTCCCACAATTTGCCTCCGTGTCTTCATAGGTATTAAGGTCGGGCAGCCAACTTGGAATCAACTGTCCTGCCGGTCTCTGAAGTAATGCGTAGAGCCTATTACTCCCTTGGTGTTCCGGCTACCGGCTACGCGCCTCAGAAGGAGGCTGCCGATCTTGGGGCAGAACTCCTCCCGGTATTATCTCCTTGTGCTGTGATCTCGTTTCTCACTCTCCACAATACAATTCGCTTCGTGTCCTTTCTTAGGATGCTGCCGCAATGGGTGCAGGCGTAGCTCCGTAACGTTCTGTCTCGTGCTTGGCCTCTATCAGGATCCCACCCCTGACAGGGACCCTCTGTCTGCAGCTCAGATGTTCCTCCTTCTCCCCCTGTCTGCCTGACAGGTCCTTTCTGGTTCAAACCCAGGTAGCTTCTGACTAACTTCCTATCCAACCCACCAGTTTTGCCAGGTAACTGTGAGGAGTGGCCTGATAGTACCTTTGCTCCCCCTGGTGGACTAGAGTGTGAAGTGTAATGTGTGACTGTGATACCTGGCAAGGTGAACTCCTTTAGTACCATCAGACGTAATATCACTCCCCCTGGTGGACGAGCGACATTACTGCAACGACCAGGACTCTGGGGCGCTGCACTTGCACTCAGGAGAGGCTTCCATCGGGCCACTCTGCCATAAAGGCCCAACTGGTGGATGGCTGCAGTGATAGATGACTTTGTTGAACTTTCTCCCATCTCCCTACTGCATCTCTGGAGCTCAGCCACAGTGATCTTGGGGTTCTTCTTTACCTCTCTCACCAAGGCTCTTCTCCCACGATTGCTCAGTTTGGCTGGACGGCCAGGTCTAGGAAGACTTCTGGTGGTTTCAAACTTCTTCCATTTAAGGATTATGGAGGCCACTGTGCTCTTAGGAACCTTGTGTACTGCAGAAATTCTGTTGTAACCTTGGGCAGATGTGTACCTTGCCATAATTCTGTATCTGAGCTCCTTGGCCAGTTCCTTTGACCCCATGATTCTCATTTGGTCTGACTTGCACTGAGAGCTGTGAGGTCTTATATAGACAGGTGTGTGTGTGGCGCTCCATGGTCCTGGTTGTCACAGTGGCATTGCTTTCCTCACCGGGAGAGTGATGTCAGGCTTGGAAGCAAGGAAGGATAACTTTCACCAGGTAAACACAAGCATGCAACATGTTCACACTCCAGGCCACAAGGGGGAGCTTTTGATCCTATTCCTAGGTGACTCTCCTATATATTGTGGTTTGGAGGGAAAGTTAGTTAGTTCCTGTCAGAGAGACAGAGGGTAAGGAAGCAGAGGGGCCATGCAGTCACAAGAAAGCGCTGCAGCTCCTGGACAGAGATAATACCGAAAGAAGAACAGATTGTAGTGAGTGTGTAGGAGAGAGAGGCACAGGCGAGTGACACCTGGGGAGGACAGCAGTAATTGGACTGTCTCCCTGGCAAAGCACAGACACCGGTAGCTGAAAGACCGAGGCTTTTGTGGGACTCTAAGACACATAGCAGAAACCAGCAGGACAGCTGGATTATACATCACCTGTTCTCACTAACACCCAGGAGACACAGTGACACATAGAGCCCGGGTCATTATAGAGACCCTGTAAAAATCCTCGAGTCACCTGTCAAACAGGTTTGGGTCCTATCCTTTATGGGGGACAGAGAAAAGAACTGTGAGGAGGACCTTATCAGAAGTCATAGGCAGTAAGGGACTAGAACAACACTGCGCTAGAAGGAAGGCTTTAATCTCCACCTGGAAAAGGGGACTCCCAACTTGCCTCCAAACCGGCCGAACCCTTCCTGTCCTGTGATCTGGTGCACTGGACTGCGGTTGCCTGAAGCTACAGTAAACCAGGTAATGACTGCAAACCTGTGTCCTCGTTCTTCACTGCACCTCTCACCATCTTCACCTATACACCGGGAGCCCTAGGGACCTACTTCACCTGGGAAGTTATGCCATCTAGCTGCCATACCATCACCCCAGAGGACCCCTTTAAGCAGCGTCGGTCCCTACTGACCGAATACCACAGGTGGCGTGACAAACAAACTTTATTCTCAAAACCCCTTTAAAGACATTCCCCTTTAATTGGGCGCCCAGGGCCACGGACCGGGTCGAAACCACCGTGACATCCCCTTTAAGCACCAGACCTGGTACTGAATACCCTACGGCCCTGGTGGGCCACTCATTTTTGGCGTCACGAACAGGATTTTGTGCCCTGGCATCGCCAGGTACTGTGTACCAAAGACTGTGACAGTTTGCGGCCAAAAACCACCATTGCCGCGCTGCGTGGAGCGCGAGGGGGAGGAGACGTACTTTCGTGGGCGTAGCCGGCCGAAAAGAGTGCGAAGAAAAGAGCAAACGGGTGCCGCGCTGAGAGGAACGCTGGAAGTGAAGTCGCCGTGCAGCAGAGTCAGAAGTGAGGACACCACAAAGTGCTGGACGGAGGACCGGGAACCGCTGCAGACTGCGCACCAGAGGAACCGTTACAGACTCTGGAGGAGAGACGCCGGCTTCTACCAGGATAGCAAGAGGGAAAAGCCATGTCTGACCCAGGAGGAGGATTGGCAGCGATCGCAGCCGCAGGTCCCATAGTACCCGCAGGCCCAGTGATGCCCCCAGGCCCCGAGATGGACACAGCCGCAGTCCCCATACTGCCACCAGGCCCCGCAGCTCCAACAAGCTGGCCGGACCCTGCCACAGCTACAATGCCCATAATGCCGCTGTCCATGCCATATTTTCCTGGAGCGGCTTGGCTTCCACAGTATGCCGGAGAGTCCCATACCTTAAGTGACTTTAGGGAAAGGCTCTGCAGCCTATTTGAAGTCTATCCCCTGACAGAGCATCAAAAAGTTAACATCTTAACTGGTCAACTGATTGGCGCAGCCCTAAGAAAGTTAAAATCTTGTTCGTGACGCCAAAAAGATGAGTCACCCACCAGGGCAATGGGGAACTCGGTACCGGGACCGGTCTTAAAGGGGATGTCACGGTGGCAGCGACCCGGTCCGTGGCCCTGGGACTAAATTAATGGCAAAGGTCTTTTAAGGGGTATTGTGATAAAGTCTGTCGTGACGCCACCTGTGGTTCTCGGTCAGTAGGGACCGACGCCAATTAAAGGGGTCCTCTGGGGTTATGGTATGGCGGCTGGATGGTGACGCTTCTCACAGGTGAAGCGGGGTCCTCAGGGCTCCTAAGGTGTATGGAGATGATGGTATATGCCGGTGAATGAGTAAAGGACATAGCGTTGCAGTCTTTACCTGGTTTACTGGACTTGTAAGCAGTTCATAGCAGCAGAGACATGGAAAATGATCCAAGTCAAGGGGAAGATGGATGGTGCAAAGTACCGAAAAAGAGAAAAACTTGTTCAGCTTCCAACAAGACAAAGCATGCTTATAAAGCAACACTGGAGTGGTTTAAGAGGAAAAGTGTAAATGTTTTGGAGTGGCTTAGGCAAAGCCCAGACCTTAATCCAATTGAGAATCTGTGGTCAGATTTGAAGATTGCTGTTCATCAGAGAAAACCATGTAACTTGAAGGAGCTGGATCAGTTGTGCCTTGAGAAATGGGCAAAAATCCCAGTGGCAAGATGTGGAAAGCTCATAGACACTTATCCAAAGTGACTTGCAGCTGTAATTGCTGCAAAAGGAGGCTCTACACAGTACTGACTTTAGGGGGTGAACAGTTATAGTATGCACACTGAAGTTTTCAGTAATTTTATCGTATTCATTGTTTGATTCACAATGAAAAGAACACTAAATGTTCACACTTGTAGGCATGTTCTTTATATGAACCGATGCAAACCCTCCAAGAAAACTGTGAAATTCCAGGTTGTGAGGTAGCAAAGTACAAAAAATGACAAATGGGGGTGAGCCAGAAAGGGGAGGAGGTGAGCTGTGACATTACCTATTGTATATCGGAAATCATAAGCTATCTTATAGAGCTGTTACCTCCTATTGTGATACTGACTGTGATGATAATAAAAAGTTCTCTACAGAAAAATAAATAGCTGCCTACTATGAGGATCTGATTGAAAATTGCAAGATTTCACTTTTTTTTTTTAATATAGTGGTGCTTGATAGTTTGTAAAAACTTCAGAATATTCCATATTTATGCCTACATTTTACCTAAAAATACAGCAGAAATCTTAAAATAGATAGATGGAAACAAATAAGTAAAAAATATTAGAATTTATATTTTTTTAATGAGGAAAATGAACCAATATCACGTCTAAATCGTATGTTAAACTTTACAATTAGTAGATAATTTTAAGGTGGCATTAGAGTCTAGTGTTTTCTATAAATGGGATGACAATCAAGTGTAAGTGGGCGACTTGGTTTTATTTAAAAAAAAAAATCTAGCAAAGTCTGATTGATCTTCACAACACGTTTTGAAAGTGTATCATGGCAAAAACAAATGAGATTTCTGAGGTCCTCAGAAGAAGAGTTGTTGATACTCATCAGGCTGGAAAGGTTACAAAACCATCTATAAGGAGTCTGGACTCCACCAATGCACCTTCAGACAAATTGTGTACTAATGGAGGAAATTCAAGGCCATTGTTACCCTCCTTGGGAGTTTTACCCAACAAAGATCACTCCAAGAGTAAGGCGTGTAATAGTATGTGAGGTCACAAAGGAACCCAAGGTAACCGCTAAGCAACTAAAGGTTTTTATCACATTAGCTAATGTTAACGATCATGAGTCCATCATGAGAACACTGAACAACAATGGTGAGCATGGCAGGATTGCAGAGAGAAAGCCACCACTCTCAAAACAGAAAAACTGCTGCCTGTCTACAGTTTGCTAAAGATCATGTGTACAAGCTAGAAGGGTAGTGAAACAATATTTTGTAGATGCATGAGACCAAAATTGAGCTTTTTGTTTAAATCAGAAGCGTTATGTTAAGGGAAAGAAAAAAAGAAAAATACCATAGCATAAAATCTTCATACCACCTGTGAAACATGGTGGTAACTTGGGCCTGTTTTGCTACATCTGGACCAGGACAGCTGCCATTATTAATGGAACAATGAATTCTCAATTATTCTCAATTTGTCCATGAGCTGAATCTCAAGAGAACGTGGGTCAAACAGCAAGATAACAACTCAAAGCACACGAGTCGTTCTACAAAACCATGGTTAAAGAAGAATAAAGGTGAAGTTTGGAAATTGCCAAGTTACAAATTCTGACCTTAATCCTATAGAAATTATGTGGAAGGAACAGAAGCGAGCAGGTCACGGGAGAAAAGCCACCAACAACATAACAGCGATGAAGCTGTTTTGAAGAGAGGAAAGGGAAAAAATTCCTCCAAGCCAACGTGCCGGTCTAATAAACAATTAGCGGGAACGTTTAGGTGCACAAGGAGGTCGCACCAGATACTGAGAGCAAAGGTTCACATACTTTTCTCACTCACAGACATATGATATTGAATCAATTTCCTAATTTAAAAATTGACAAAGTATTTTTACCCAGTTGTTTCTCTTTATCTGCCGATGAAAATCTGATGTCGTTTTAGGTCAAATTTATGTTAAAATATGGAAAATTTCGAAGGGTTCACAAACTTCCAAGCACTACTGTATACAATGGGAAATTAAAAGAAATGAAGCAAAAATGTAAATATATCTATCTAACTTGAATATGGTTTGTGTGATGAGTAGAACATTTTGTGCCCCTTTGGGCAGCTTGTACCTGTCCCTGCTCCGTGCCGTTTCTCACGCTCCTGCGGGGTATTGGGTGTCAGGTTTATACAGTCACTTCTACCTGTTGAGGATCAGGCCTTTGTAAGACTTTAGCTCCAGTCTATAATTTCATGGAATTATCGAGATCGGTGTTTTTATAATGATTTAATCCTTTCTTGTGTGCCTGATTTAGCATGAAGACAATGTATTAGGATTTCAGGTCTAACCGCCCCAGCTAAAGGCTGCATTAATATATATGGCAGCTATTTAACCCTTTCCTCACCCCCCTCCACCTGTACTCAAGGCACAGACGACTTTTAAAGCGTCACACAAAAGGGGTCACCTTATGAGCAACTCGGAAAGTTATTGGGGGTGAGCCCCGCCTATGTATATCGGGCAAACCCCCCAAGGTACAGAATTGGAGTCACCAATAGTAGATGACGCTCTTCATCCCATCCCAAAAAGAATGCTGACCCCAAAACTAACATAGACTGTGCCAAAGACCCCCCTCTACAAGCAACAAACCACAGATCAGACACCCCCAAACCTCTAAATAGATATATACACCCCCAGATTCAAATACAATATTCAGATCAGTCCCCCTAAAAAGAGACCACTGACTAAAACACCTTTTTTAAATGGACACCAGCCAGACCAGTACCCCCCATTTATAAAGACCCTTCTTTATGGAGGTCCCAGAAAAGATCCCCTTTCAAAGATATTCAGATTCCCCCCCCCCCCATGTTTACACAGACCCCTGATTGGACTCCCCATTCATGCCAATGATCAGATCCCCATTTATATGACCCAGGAACGATCACCCCCATTCAAACACAAGGCAGATCAGATCCTCATTTATATAGACCCCAGACTGGACCCCTCAATTTTACAGACTCCAGATCAGACCCCCTTTATTTATGCAAAGCCCAAATGAGACCCCTTATTTATACAGACCCCAGACTAGATGTACATCCTGTAGTCATTAGTGCCGCCCTCTTCATGCTCTGTCACCACTTATGGCAATCACCTAATTCCAGGGCTGGTGGTGGGACATTGTATGACGTGGCACCAAACAGGAAAGGGTGGTACATTTTAAAGTTGTGCCTCCCAGAGATAAGTACGTGACTGCTGGGAGTCTTCCTGCTGGGCCACCCACAGGTCCTGAGAATGGGGCCGTGGAACCCAAGGACCGGCTCTGCAGAACAACGTCTTGAATAGCAGAAGAGGAACACAAGCGCCACCTCCACTCCATTAATTGTCCATGGGACAAAAGAAAGATGCATATAGCTCTCCTCTATTCCTGGTGGTCCCATAGACAATAAACGAAGAAGAGCTCAACCATACACAACTCTGCTCTGATCAAAACGTAGACCCATTCTCAAGATCACTTGGGGTACCAACGATCAAACCCCCAGATGTCATCAACTTATCCTATATCCTACACAGATATGAGAGGGATGATAGATACAGTAGACCGGCAAATAGATAGATGATAGATAGATAGATAGATAGATAGATGATAGATAAATAATAGATAGATAATAGATAATAGATAGATGATAGACACATAATAGATAGATACGGTAGATAATACTGTAGATAGAGAAATAATAAATAATAGATAGATAGATAGATAGATAGATAGATAGATAGATAGATAGATAGATGGAGGACAAAAAATGGAGGGAGCACAGCAGTTAAAGGTAAAAAAAAGTGCTATTTAATAGCCATTTTGGGATATTAAATACCATTTTTTTCATCTTTAGCCGGTGTGCTGCCTGGGGGAACTGCACCCAGAAATTCTTTTGCCTGTTGCTGCTTTTCTTTTGTCGTAGATAGGTAGATAATAGATAGATAGATAGAAAGATAGATAGATAATAGATAGATAGATAGATAGATAGATAGATAGATAGATAATAGATAGAGAGATAATAGATAGATAATAGATAGATAATAGAGAAATAATAGATAGATAATAGATAGATAGATAGATAGATAGATAGATAGATAATAGATAGATAGATAGATAATAGATAGAGAGATAATAGATAGATAATAGATAGATAATAGAGAAATAATAGATAGATAATAGATGGATAATAGATAGATAGATAGATAGATAGATAGATAATAGATAGATAATAGATAGGTGATAGATAGATAGATAGATAGATAGATAGATAGATAGATAGATAGATAGATAGGTGATAGATAGATAGATAGCTAATAGATAGATAGATAGATAGATAGATAGATAGATAATAGATAGGTGGTAGATAGATAGCTAATAGATAGATAGATAATAGATAGATAATAGATAGATAATAGGTAGATAGATAGATAGATAATAGGTAGATAGATAATAGAGAGATAATAGATAGAATGATAATAGATAGATGATAGATGATAGATAGATAGATGGATAATAGATAGATAGATAGATAGATAGATAGATAGATAGATAGATAGATAGATGATAGATAGATGATAGATAATAGATAGATAGATAGATAATAGATAGGTGATAGATAGATAGCTAATAGATAGATAGCTAATAGATAGATAGATAGATAGATAGATAGATAGATAGATAGATAATAGATAGATAATAGATAGAATGATAATAGATAGATAGATAGATAGATAGATAGATAGATAATAGATAGAATGATAATAGATAGATAGATAGATAATAGATAGATAGATAATAGATAGATAGATAGATAGATAGATAATAGATAGATAGATAATAGATAGAATGATAATAGATAGATAGATAGATAGATAGATAGATAGATAATAGATAGAATGATAATAGATAGATAGATAGATAGATAGATAGATAGGTAGATAGATAATATATAGATAATAGATAGATAGATAGATAGATAGATAGATAGATAGATAATAGATAGATAGATAGATAGATAGATAGATAGATGGATAATAGATAGCTATTACTCACTGCCCAGGTAGTGTCTGCTCTCTCACCCAGGCGAGTCCATCTGAGCAGCCGTACGGTCAGGTACACATAGAGGCGGTGAGGAGGGGTTTATTGTACAGACCTGCTCTGCAGCTATGGGAAGAAAACTCCTTTTTCAGGTGTGGGGTTTAGACCGTGTCATTGTGACAGACAGAAAACTCTATTTTTTTTTAAATGCTAAAATATACAGGAAAGTAATGAGTTTCAACTTTTGTGTACAGACTACTAAAATGTGAAAGTGGCCATGTACATGTATGTATGGGGAAAAGGACATGAAGTTCAAGTAAAGGAGACTTAATATGGGCAAACACTGTGTTTTTAAGGGGGATGGTAAAATTGTCATCTTCCCCCTCCAAAATTTATATAATGGTCCGAGCTCCAAATCGGCTGCTTCTCTTACAACCACTCTCCTACCTCATAGGATAAAATTCTGGCCGTCTGCAGCAGCCACTAGAGGGAGCTCACAGCCAAGGAGTAAAGCACAGCAAGCACTGAACCTAAAGGGGATATATGGGACTTTAAATAAAGGCCTGTAGTTGGTAACAGAGGTACCTACCTGCCTGTTGTACACAGCGCTGGTCATTGACCGCTCCTGCCAGAGATTCAGCTACTTCCAGTCAACAAAGCAGCAGTGTCTCTTCCTGCTGACAGGACGGGACTACTGGCGTCATGCTGATTGACAGCCGGATTCTGCTGCCTAATTCGGGGAAGTCGCCTGTCAATCAGCATGACGCCAGTAATCCCGTCCTGTCAGCAGGAAGAGACACTGCTGCTTTGCTGACAGGAAGTAGCTGAATCTCTGGCAGGAGCGGTCAATGACCAGCGCTGGGTACAACAGGCAGGTAGTTGCCTCTGTTACCAACTACATGCCTACTTTATAAGTCTCAGATATCCTCTTAAGGCTACTTTCCCACTAGCGTCGTACGACGCACGTCGCAATGCGACGTGACGACGTACCGACGCATACTGTGCCAAAAAAACACAACGGGGCAGCGGATGCAGTTTTTCAACGCATCCGCTGCCCCATTGTGATGTCCTGGGAGGCGGGGGCGGAGTTCCGGCCGCGCATGCACGGTCGGAAAAGGCGGACACGACATGGGTGACATTATACCAGGATGGGGGACACTATACCAGGATGGGGGACATTATACCAGGATGGGTGATAATAAACCAGGATGGGGGACATTATACCAGGATGGGGGACATTATACCAGGATGGGTGATAATAAACCAGGATGGGGGACATTATACCAGGATGGGGGACATTATACCAGTATAGGGGATATTATACCAGGATGGGGGACATTATACCAGAATCTCACAAACATGAAGGTCCAAATTTTGCATCGGTCCTTCGGACTCTAGTTGAACCACAGGTGCTAGGACACTGTCACTAAGTCTGCCCATGCATTGTTGCAGGGGGCTGGGGTCCTGGCGGCTAATCAGTAAGTGAAGGCAGTGGTGGACAAAAATTCCTTTCACTGTAGTTTATGGTGGTGCCCCAAAGCTTGTCTGTTGTCAGAGTCTGGTATTGGAGTAGTCAGGTAAATGGGACAGAGCTGAAATACCGAACATCACCTATGTACAAAGGTGGCGCTGTTTCTTGTAGAGGGCAATGTAAAACGTGACAATGTGAGTAATTCCTGTATACCTAAAACAACATGCAAGGGAATATTGCAAAATGTGCAAACATGACAATAATAATATGGGTAGGCTAAGCCTTACACAATGTTCACTGACATCGCTTCTGTAGGTGACATGACAGGAAGTGCTCTGCACAGGAATGTTTTCAGTGTTACTACTCTGAAGACACTAATTCGGCCACAACCCTTTTTTTCAGCGTTTTGGAAAATTTTTGGAAATGTAAGTTTATTGGACTTAGGCAAGTCATCCATTTTCAAGAGCTGTCGAGTGAACAATCGTAGTCCACAGTTATTCATTATACATTTTTATGTGTACTGTATGGCGGCATGATTTATAGAGCATTATTTATGTGTACTGTTTGGTGGTGTTATTTATTCATACAGTCTGGCAGCATTTATTTATGTGTATTGTTTTGTGTACTGGTGGAATTATTTGTACAATCTGGCAGCATTATTATGTACTCGGTGGTGGCCTTATTTATTTGTTTGATCTGGCAGCATAGTTTATGTGTAATGTATTGTGGCAGTATTTTTGTGAACAGTGTGACAGCATTATTTATGTGTACTGTTTGGAGGCATAACTTATCTCTTCTGTATGGCAGCATTATTTATTTAGACTGTTTGGAGGCATTATTTATTTGTACAATCTTGCGGCCTTTATTTATGTGTATTATTTGGTGACATTATTTATTTCTACTGTATGACAGCATTATTTATGGGAAATGCATGGTGGCATTATTTATTGACACAATGTGTCAATATTATTAATGTGTACTGTAGTGTAGTAATATTTACAGCGAGTGAAATAAGTATTGAATGAACACATCACCAGTTTTCTAAGTAAATATAATTCTAAAGGTGCTATTGACATGAAATTCTCTCCAGATGTCGGTAACAACCCATCCAATGCACACTGTTACACCCGGTTCTGGTGCTGCCCCCAGTTCTGCTCCCGAGGCTCCCGAGGCTGCGAGGTCCCTGCCTGGATCCTCGCTCTCCGTCTGTTCCTAGGGGTCATGCTGCTTCTCTCTCCCCCACTTCCTGGCACGCTGCCAGCAGGCCTCCAGGGAGAATGCTTAGGACACGCGGTGGTACCTCCGGTCTGTTATAGGGACAGCACGCATTTATAAAAAAAATCCTAATTAACCAATGGCAGCGCACTGATTACTACTTCTGGCCCATCTGTTATAGGGAGGGTGCCGCAGCAACGAGTATCTACTCTTGCTATTTCTGTGTCTGACTGCTCTGATATAGCGTTCCGTTTTGCACTCTGCTTATACTGTTTGTTCCGCAGAATATCAGTGACCAGTGGTTCGGCTATCCTAACACAACACCTGCACCTATATACTCAAGTGCCATCCCATTCTGTCACCCGCCATCCGTACCCCTAGACAACGCTAAAGGTGCCAGAGACAGCTTCCTTCCATCTACTCGGAATCTGACTATCCTCACCAGAGCCAGCTTCATTCGGTGTCCGTCGGTCTGCTCCACCATCTCTGTTATACTTTTTACCTGTTTGTCCCACTGGGACAGCCTCCACGTGTTAACTGGAGGTAGCACCTGTGTCCCCCATATACTCCACTCTGGTCCTGTTCGAGGGATCTTACGATGGATACCTGGGGCTCACTAGTTACGACCCTTTCGGAGCCACCCAGACCGAGGTTCCACTCAAAAAATAACAACTTCATCACCTGTGCCTCCGCTTCCATTCGTTACACATACAGGTAAAGAAATCAAACCATAGATGTCCATAAATTAAGTTATGTGCATTAACGAGAAATGGCACAGGAAAAAAGTATTGAACACATGAAGAAAGAGAAGGTGCAAAAAGCCAAGGGAAGTCATGACACCAGCTGACATCTATCAGTAGGTAAAAAGCAATACTACTGCTTATTTACCAATAATATCAGCTTGTTCAATTGATGGTCATTGGCCTGTAAAAAGGTGTCTCATTACCAAGGTGCCACACAAGAAACATCTCATGATGGGTAAAACTACTGAGCTGTCTCAAGACCTTTGCAACCTTATTGTTACAAAACATACTGATGGCATTGGTTACAGAAGAATTTGTAAATTAGTCAAAGCTCCAGTGAGCACTGTTGGGACCATAATCCAGAAGTGGAAAGAACATAATTTCACCGTAAACCAGCCATGGTGTTTGACTGCAATCCTTGGGTGACAATAACTTTTTAAAAAATATTTCCAAATGGCTGCATTTTTGTAAATGCAGCAATCCATGACCCACCATTAGAACAAGGAAGAAGAGACCCCAGTATATGAAATATGCTTAAGTTGGCTGTAAATAGTAATGGAACATATGTAAGGTTTGGCACCACAGCTGCATGTGTCACGGCTGTGTGATAGTCACAACAAATTCATGGAGAGCCTTTTTGTTGGGCTCTCCATGCAGTACATGATCAGTAATGTAATGTATGTACACAGTGACTGCACCAGCAGAATAGTGAGTGCAGCTCTGGGGTATAATACAGGATGTAACTCAGGATCAGTAATGTAATGTATGTACAGTGACTGCACCAGCAGAATAGTGAGTGCAGCTCTGGAGTATAATTCAGGATGTAACTCAGGATCAGTAATGTAATGTATGTACACAGTGACTGCACCAGCAGAATAGTGAGTGCAGCTCTGGGGTATAATACAGGATGTTACTCAGGATCAGTAATGTAATGTATATACACAGTGACTGCACCAGCAGAATAGTGAGTGCAGCTCTGGGGTATAATACAGGATGTAACTCAGGATCAGTAATGTATGTACACAGTGACTGCACCAGCAGAATAGTGAGTGCAGCTCTGGAGTATAATACAGGATGTAACTCAGGATCAGTAATGTAATGTATGTACACAGTGACTGCACCAGCAGAATAGTGAGTGCAGCTCTGGGGTAAAATACAGGATGTAACTCAGGATCAGTAATGTAATGTATGTACACAGTGACTGCACCAGCAGAATAGTGAGTGCAGCTCTGGAGTATAATACAGGATGTAACTCAGGATCAGTAATGTAATGTATGTACACAGTGACTGCACCAGTAGAATAATGAGTGCAGCTCTGGAGTATAATACAGGATGTAACTCAGGATCAGTAATGTAATGTATGTACACAGTGACTGCACCAGCAGAATAGTGAGTGCAGCTCTGGAGTATAATACAGGATGTAACTCAGGATCAGGGCCCCAATGTTTATGTATTTAAAATACTGTATTTCTGACCATTTCAAAGGGATTGGTGCTAAAAAATATGAGGTGGTCACATTCGCATTGCAGCTCCTTTCGATGTCTATGGGACTCTATGGAGATAGTGCAGTCTGTACTCAGCTAGGTAGGACAGTAATGTCATAACCATCCCTCAATTCAAACCCCTCTGTAATGAGAACGCTGTTGTAGTGATCATGGGATCCCCCGGAATAATACATTGTGATCAGTCAGATTCTCTTTCTACTCGTCTCCGTGGGCTATGAGCTTTGTGTCTGCACCAACACTGAGGCCCCAGATCTCTCCGTTTATATTTCTGGCTCTGGCTCGTATAAATATTATCACTGTGTATAAACTATATCCAGGACAGGAGACGTTGTAAAAAATACATTACCACTTTATATTGCTGTGATTATTTTTAAGAAGAATTGGAGGACAATTCCTGTAAAGTCTATATTTTGGCTGAAGCTGGTGGAAAAGTGACGACCAATTTCATCAGTCGTAAATGTGCACAAAGCAGTTGCCGCTTGCTGTCCTCCATTTCTCGCGGCAGCTCATACAAAATGCGTTACTTAGTAGGGGGCAACAATAAGAAAAGGTGTGCGCAAATACCATATCAAGTGGACAATGTCATATCAAAATTTTGGCAATCTTACAGGTTTCATATTTATCTTGACCTCCGAGAGATCCTCCCTGATCCCAGGAATAAGGTTCTAATCAGACGAACGATGGAAGCCTCATCTAAATGGACCATTGTCTGGTACCACTGTTGTCAGTTGACTCGTAAAAAATTGACTTGGGGTAGACTTGTTCAAGACCTGAGGCAGCTGCATGGTCAAGTTGGGTCTGTTATTCAAGCCATTTTTGGGACTACAGAAGAGTTGTAATGGTGTCCTGGTTGCCTGGAGGTCCTAGGTGAGGTCTGGATAATTCATAGTTGTCGTTAGACAAAATGATTGTAAGTGGCCCTGAAAGGAGTAGTGTGGTGAGGGTTCCAGAGGAGCGGGAAGTGGAATTGACTTCTTAAAGAACATACTTGTCAACAGTCCCATATTTTCCAAGATTATCTTGATTTTTCTAAAATTGTGAAGGCAACTGAGTCCAACTGAGGTGGGACTTACAGCAACTGTGCCCACAAATGGTTGGTCCAGTTTGGAGTGAGGATGAGACCAAAGACGGGGCTAAAACATCCCCATATTGCCAACATCCATGTTGGTGATTATGGAAGACCAGGTTCTGGATAAGGAGGAATAAGCCTCCTGAGAACAGGATGTGAGTTAAGGGAATGGGCTCTTGTGAGTACAGTGTGGGGGCTACAGAAGTTATGATAGAATCCCTGTATTGTCTGTTGCAGGGCTAGCAGAGCTTGGAATCCTGAGTTGTAAATAACTGTGAAGAAAACAGATTATATCCTAATTTCCCAAACAATCAGGTTTGGCAAACCAAGAAGAATTGACTTTTTATCTGTATGTTGGCTTTTGGATGTACAGTGGGGCAAAAAAGTATTTAGTCAGTCAGCAATAGTGCAAGTTCCACCACTTAAAAAGATGAGAGGCGTCTGTAATTTACATCATAGGTAGACCTCAACTATGGGAGACAAACTGAGAAAAAAAAATCCAGAAAATCACATTGTCTGTTTTTTTATCATTTTATTTGCATTTTATGGTGGAAAATAAGTATTTGGTCAGAAACAAAATTTCATCTCAATACTTTGTAATATAGCCTTTGTTGGCAATGACAGAGGTCAAACGTTTTCTGTAAGTCTTCACAAGGTTGCCACACACTGTTGTTGGTATTTTGGCCCATTCCTCCATGCAGATCTCCTCTAGAGCAGTGATGTTTTTGGCTTTTCGCTTGGCAACACGGACTTTCAACTCCCTCCAAAGGTTTTCTATAGGGTTGAGATCTGGAGACTGGCTAGGCCACTCCAGGACCTTGAAATGCTTCTTACAAAGCCACTCCTTCGTTGCCCTGGCGGTGTGCTTTGGATCATTGTCATGTTGAAAGACCCAGCCACGTTTCAACTTCAATGCCCTTGCTGATGGAAGGAGGTTTGCACTCAAAATCTCACGATACATGGCCCCATTCATTCTTTCATGTACCCGGATCAGTCGTCCTGGCCCCTTTGCAGAGAAACAGCCCAAAGCATGATGTTTCCACCACCATGCTTTACAGTAGGTATGGTGTTTGATGGATGCAACACAGTATTCTTTTTCCTCCAAACACGACAAGTTGTGTTTCTACCAAACAGTTCCAGTTTGGTTTCATCAGACCATAGGACATTCTCCCAAAACTCCTCTGGATCATCCAAATGCTCTCTAGCAAACTTCAGACGGGCCCGGACATGTACTGGCTTAAGCAGTGGGACACGTCTGGCACTGCAGGATCTGAATCCATGGTGGCGTAGTGTGTTACTTATGGTAGGCCTTGTTACATTGGTCCGAGCTCTCTGCAGTTCATTCACTAGGTCCCCCCGCGTGGTTCTGGGATTTTTGCTCACCGTTCTTGTGATCATTCTGACCCCACAGGGTGGGATTTTGCGTGGAGCCCCAGATCGAGGGAGATTATCAGTGGTCTTGTATGTCTTCCATTTTCTAATTATTGCTCCCACTGTTGATTTCTTCACTCCAAGCTGGTTGGCTATTGCAGATTCAGTCTTCCCAGCCTGGTGCAGGGCTACAATTTTGTTTCTGGTGTCCTTTGACAGCTCTTTGGTCTTCGCCATAGTGGAGTTTGGAGTCAGACTGTTTGAGGGTGTGCACAGGTGTCTTTTTATACTGATGACAAGTTTAAACAGGTGCCATTACTACAGGTAATGAGTGGAGGAAAGAGGAGACTCTTAAAGAAGAAATTACAGGTCTGTGAGAGCCAGAAATCTTGATTGTTTGTTTCTGACCAAATACTTATTTTCCACCATAAAATGCAAATAAAATGATAAAAAAACAGACAATGTGATTTTCTGGATTTTTTTTTCTCAGTTTGTCTCCCATAGTTGAGGTATAACTATGATGTAAATTACAGACGCCTCTCATCTTTTTAAGTGGTGGAACTTGCACTATTGCTGACTGACTAAATACTTTTTTGCCCCACTGTAAGTTGATTTCTGGTGGGTCAAGAAAACAGACTGGAATATTGACTTGTAAGATGATATGTGATATAACATAGTGTGCTCTTAGACCGTGTGCACACGTTCAGCATTTTTTGCATTTTTTTCGCGTTTTTTGGCTATAACAACGTGATAAAAACGTGAAAAAACGCTAACATATGCCTCCTATTATTTACAGTGTATTTCGCATTTTTTGTGCAAATGTTGCATTTTTTTCTGCAAAAAAATCGCATCACGGAAAAAAAAGCAACATGTTCATTAAAAATGCGGAATTGCGTGGATTCCGCACACCTAGGAGTGCATTGATCTGCTTACTTCCCACACGGGGCTGTGCACACCATGCGGGAAGTAAGCAGATCATGTGCAGTTGGTTCCCAGGGTGGAGGAGAGGAGACTCTCCTCCACGGACTGGGCACCATATAATTGGTCAAAAAAAAAGAATTAAAATAAAAAATAGTCATATACTCACCTTCGATGGCCCCCGGAGTGTTCCCGCCTCTCACCGCTGCATGCTGCCGCTTCGGTTCCTAAAGATGGTGTGGTTCAGGACCTGCGATGACGTCGCTTTCTTGTGATTGGTCGCGAGACCGGTCACGTGACCGCTCACGTGACCGCGACGTCATCGAAGGTCCTGAACCACACCATCTATAGGAACGGACGCTGCTGAGGATATCGGCTGTCTGCAGAGGGTGAGTACAGTATAGTATTTTTTTATTTTTTTATTATTTTTAAACATTCTATCTTTTACTATAGATGCTGCATAAGCAGCATCTATAGTAACAAGTTGGTCACACTTGTCAAACGCTATGTTTGACAAGTGTGACCAACCTGTCAGTTAGTTTTCCAAGCGATGCTATAGATCGCTTGAAAAACTTTAGCATTCTGCAAGCTAATTACGCTTGCAAAATGCTAAAAAAAACGGGGAAAAAACGCAAAAAAAAATGCGGATTTCTTGCAGAAAATTTCCGTTTTTCTTCAGGAAATTTCTGCAAGAAATCCTGATGTGTGCACATACCCTTATCCTTGTGAATGATAAGGTCTGCTGATATGCTATATATGCATTGTGTTATGGAGCCAGTTTGTTGACTTCGAAAGCAGAGAGGGAAAATCTATGCAAATAGTTTAAATATTCAAGTAATGCTACTTGATCTAATCACCATTGTTCCCCTTATCTTTGATGCTAGACTGAAGGACACTTTTTAGATCTAAAAATAGATTACATGCCACTATATATAGAGACTTTTTCTTCTGGTCAGTGTGACTCTTCAGGATCTCAGCTGAGGGTACGTCAGACCCGGCTGAAAGAACATAGGACTGCTTCATTGAACATCACTGAAACCCCAGAGACATCTTAAAAAATCCTGTAGAGTGTAAGCTCTTATGGTCAGCGGGGTCCTCTCTCCTGTAAAGTGTAAGCTCTTATGGTCAGCGGGGTCCTCTCTCCTGTAAAGTGTAAGCTCTTATGATCAGTGGGGTCCTCTCTCCTGTAGAGTGTAAGCTCTTATGGTCAGTGGGGTCCTCTCTCTCCTGTAGAGTGTAAGCTCTTATGGTCAGCGGGGTCCTCTCTCCTGTAAAGTGTAAGCTCTTATGGTCAGCGGGGTCCTCTCTCCTGTAAAGTGTAAGCTCTTATGATCAGTGGGGTCCTCTCTCCTGTAGAGTGTAAGCTCTTATGGTCAGTGGGGTCCTCTCTCTCCTGTAGAGTGTAAGCTCTTATGGTCAGCGGGGTCCTCTCTCTCCTGTAGAGTCTAAGCTCTTATGGTCAGTGGGGTCCTCTCTCTCCTGTAGAGTGTAAGCTCTTATGATCAGTGGGGTCTTCTCTCTCCTGTAGAGTGTAAGCTTTTATGCTCAGCAGGGTCCTCTCTCTCCTGTAGAGTGTAAGCTCTTATGATCAGTGGGGTCCTCTCTCTCCTGTAGAGTGTAAGCTCTTATGGTCAGTGGGGTCCTCTCTCTCCTGTAGAGTGTAAGCTCTTATGGTCAGTGAGGTCTTCTGTGTTGTGAAATTGGATTTTGGGCTCCCCCGGTGGCCACTGGTGGAATTGAACTGGTGTGCATCATCCTCAGCTTTTTGCCAACCGCCGGCGTCGGGTTGGTCCTCGGCTTTGTGTTGGGGACTTGGTGTGGTTGTCTTCTCGTTTTGTCCCTATGAGGGTTTCTTCTCCCAAGTTTAAGCCTCGGTTCATCGGCCCGTACAAGATATTGGAGATTCTTAACCCTGTGTCCTTCCGTTTGGACCTCCCTGCATCTTTTTCTATTCATAATGTTTTTCATCGGTCATTATTGCGCAGGTATGAGGTACCGGTTGTGCCTTCCGTTGAGCCTCCTGCTCCGGTGTTGGTTGAGGGCGAGTTGGAGTACGTTGTGGAAAAAATCTTGGACTCCCGTGTTTCCAGACGGAAACTCCAGTATCTGGTCAAATGGAAGGGATACGGTCAGGAGGATAATTCTTGGGTGACTGCCTCTGATGTTCATGCCTCCGATTTGGTCCGTGCCTTTCATAGGGCTCATCCTGATCGCCCTGGTGGTTCTGGTGAGGGTTCGGTGCCCCCTCCTTGAGGGGGGGGTACTGTTGTGAAATTGGATTTTGGGCTCCCCCGGTGGCCACTGGTGGAATTGAACTGGTGTGCATCATCCTCTCTGTTCACCTGTTTCCATCAGGATGTGGGAGTCGCTATTTAGCCTTGCTCCTCTGTCACTTCCATGCCGGTCAACATTGTAATCAGAAGCCTTTCTGTGCATGTTCCTGCTGCTAGACAACTCCCAGCTAAGTTGGACTTTTGTCCTTGTTTGTTTTTGCATTTTGTTCCAGTTCACAGTTGTAGTTTCGTTTCTGTGTCTGGAGAGTTCTTGTGATCTGAAATTGCCACTCTGATGTTATGAGTTAATACTAGAGTCTTAAAGTAATTTCAGGATGGTGTTTTGATAGGGTTTTCAGCTGACCATGAAAGTGCCCTTTCTGTCTTCCTGCTATCTAGTAAGCGGACCTCAATTTTGCTAAACCTATTTTCATACTACGTTTGTCATTTCATCTAAAATCACCGCCAATATTTGTGGGGGCCTCTGTCTGCCTTTCGGGGAAATTTCTCTAGAGGTGAGCCAGGACTATATTTTCCTCTGCTAGGATTAGTTAGTCCTCCGGCCGGCGCTGGGCGTCTAGGGATAAAACGCAGGCTACGCTACCCGGCTACTGTTAGTTGTGCGGCAGGTTTAGTTCATGGTCAGTTTAGTTTCCATCCTTCCAAGAGCTAGTTCTTATGTTTGCTGGGCTATGTTCTCTTGCCATTGAGAACCATAACACTTCTGTCTCTCCTGTAGAGTGTAAGCTTTTATGGTCAGCAGGGTCCTCTCTCTCCTGTAGAGTGTAAGCTCTTATGGTCAGTGGGGTCCTCTCTCTCCTGTAGAGTGTAAGCTCTTATGGTCAGTGGGGTCCTCTCTCTCCTGTAGAGTGTAAGCTCTTATGGTCAGTGGGGTCTTCTCTCTCCTGTAGAGTGTAAGCTTTTATGCTCTGCAGGGTCCTCTCTCTCCTGTAGAGTGTAAGCTCTTATGGTCAGCGGGGTCCTCTCTCTCCTGTAGAGTGTAAGCTCTTATGGTCAGTGGGGTCCTCTCTCTCCTGTAGAGTGTAAGCTCTTATGGTCAGCAGGGTCCTCTCTCTCCTGTAGAGTGTAAGCTCTTATGATCAGTGGGGTCCTCTCTCTCCTGTAGAGTGTAAGCTCTTATGGTCAGCAGGGTCCTCTCTCTCCTGTAGAGTGTAAGCTCTTATGGTCAGCGGGGTCCTCTCTCTCCTGTAGAGTGTAAGCTCTTATGGTCAGTGGGGTCCTCTCTTCTGTAGAGTGTAAGCTCTTATGGTCAGTGGGGTCCTCTCTCTCCTGTAGAGTGTAAGCTTTTATGGTCAGCAGGGTCCTCTCTCTCCTGTAGAGTGTAAGCTCTTATGGTCAGCAGGGTCCTCTCTCTCCTGTAGAGTGTAAGCTCTTATGGTCAGTGGGGTCCTCTCTCTCCTGTAGAGTGTAAGCTTTTATGGTCAGCAGGGTCCTCTCTCTCCTGTAGAGTGTAAGCTCTTATGGTCAGCAGGGTCCTCTCTCTCCTGTAGAGTGTAAGCTCTTATGGTCAGTGGGGTCCTCTCTCTCCTGTAGAGTGTAAGCTCTTATGGTCAGTGGGGTCCTCTCTCTCCTGTAGAGTGTAAGCTTTTATGGTCAGTGGGGTCCTCTCTCTCCTGTAGAGTGTAAGCTCTTATGGTCAGCAGGGTCCTCTCTCTCCTGTAGAGTGTAAGCTCTTATGGTCAGTGGGGTCCTCTCTCTCCTGTAGAGTGTAAGCTCTTATGGTCAGTGGGGTCCTCTCTCTCCTGTAGAGTGTAAGCTCTTATGGTCAGTATGGTCCTCTCTCTCCTGTAGAGTGTAAGCTCTTATGGTCAGTGGGGTCCTCTCTCTCCTGTAGAGTGTAAGCTCTTATGGTCAGTGGGGTCTTCTCTCTCCTGTAGAGTGTAAGCTCTTATGGTCAGTGGGGTCCTCTCTCTCCTGTAGAGTGTAAGCTCTTATGGTCAGTGAGGTCCTCTCTCCTGTATAGTGTAAGCTCTTATGGTCAGTGGGGTCCTCTCTCTCATGTAGAGTGTAAGCTCTTGTGGTCAGTGGGATCCTCTCTCATGTAGGGTGTAAGCTCTTATGGTCAGTGGGGTCCTCTCTCTCCTGTAGAGTGTAAGCTCTTATGGTCAGCAGGGTCTTCTCTCTCCTGTAGAGTGTAAGCTCTTGTGGTCAGTGGGATCCTCTTTCTCCTGTAGAGTGAAGCTCTTATATAAATAAGTATATAAGAGATATATCAGTATATTTATTTGTTATTTTAATTAATCTCCTTTCTGTCCATTTTTTTAAAGTATACATTGCTTGCTTATTCTGTGCTGGTTGTTTGCAGCCACCACTAGAGGGAGCTCATGGTATGATGTCTTTACATTAGAATCAATAATAAATCTGTATGCAGTCAGCTCCTGAGCTCCCTCTAGTGGTGACTGCAGGTAAAGTGTTGAACCACCATGTTGCTCCAGGGAGTTTTCAAAACATTAATAGAGTGTAGGCACTGTTATAAAAGAAAGAAGAGGTACCGTACATACCACTAGAGTCCCCTGTGGCTATAGTACTGCGGCTCCCATAGTTAATGGAAGTAATGATGTTCCAACAATCACTAGATCTTTCACTTATTCAGTTGCTGCAGTGGCCAGTTGACTAGTGATTGGAATGTAATCACTTGACCGCTGCAGCTAATTAGTGGCCTCAGCAGTTATGTGACTGGTGTTTGACAAGTGAAGACTTAGGCTATGTTCACACGATGCGGTTTTTGCTGCGGATCCGCAGCAGTTTTCCATGCAGGGTACAGTACAATGTTACCCTATGGAAAACAAAATCCGCTGTGCCGACGATCCTTTTTTTCGCAGGCAAATCCGCGCGGATTTGCCTGCAGAAAAAAAGAAGTACCATGTCAATTCTTTCTGCGGATTCCGCTGCGGGTTTCCAACAGCACCAATAGGAAACTGCAGTTGGAAACCCGCAGTGGAATCCACAGTAGAAAAAGGACACAAATCCGCGGTGAAAAGCACCGCGGGTTTTCACTGTGGATTATCCCAAAAAAGGACCTGAAAAATCCGCAGTGAAAAAAGGATCGTGTGAACAAGCCCTTATGGTCCCAACCGAGACCATCAGAGCCACCAAATGGCCCTTTTCAAGGAAAGTAGGAGACAAAAGGGCTCTAAACTTCATGGAGCTCAGAATTTTTTACCCAAAATGACGGACTGTACTATCAATTCTGCTGAACACCAGGAAGGTCCTGTGTATAAAAATGAAGGATCATCACTAAGTTTATCTTCTGGATCTCGGATTTTAGCTGATGTTGGATTTTAGCTGATGTCAGATTTTAGCTGATGTCGAATTTTAGCTGATCTCGGATTTTAGCTGATCTCAGATTTTAGCTGTAGATAACCTGTCGTTCTGCTCTTTGTACTTGACTCTTACCTGTGTCCTAAATACTGAAGCTTTACTATGAACGCCTGGGGCCGTATTCTGCTTCTATCATCAGCAACAATCAGATGATCACTTAAAAATAAACGCTTGCAGCGAAATACTAATAATAACTTGGCCACAAACGTGTTGGTGGAAATAAACGTTTCCTGATTCGGTACGTCTGCTTTTGCATTCAGTTTTTTTTTATTGTTTCATAAAACAGCTTTTCAGAAAGTTTTGTTTAAAATTCACTCCCGTTTAGTGTACGCAGCTCCCATGATGTGAACGGTGACATTTACACACATGCGAAACAAGCCCAATGAATAGATGAATTTATTGGTATAAAAACTAAGAAATAATAAGTAACAATTACAATTATTGACAAACAGTGCGATTATTTAGTGAACGGTGGTTTTTCCTTCCATAGTATAATAATGTTCTAAAACAATAATAAATAAAAGTGAATAATGGATTTTCCTGTTTGGATGTCACAGTAACTGGTATAAAAGGAAATCTTCAGTATGGCAGTAGGGGGCAGTATTGTAATGGTTCCTGTTTGTGTGATGGCTCCGGATGGGTACTGGTTCTGGTAGGGCGTCTTATGAGTCCACGGGAAAAAAAAGACTCCTGAAGAAGGAAGAAAGTTGTCGCTCTAGCGCCACCTATAGGTAAATTTACAGTGTAAGTTTATGTCCGACCCATAAAAGAGCCTTGAAACATGATGAGGGTATTTGCCAAACCAGACAGGGTACGGATGAGTGAGAAGCCTTTTAAGAGTAACCACCGTTTTAATTTTTATTTCAGAAATTAACAGGACACATGAAAATAAGAATCTTTGTAATATATCATATCAGAGAAATCCGCTGTAAGTGTTCCCATTACTAAGATAGGAGATGACAGTTGGTGCTTTTGATATTCTATGGAGGAGGAAGAGCTAGAGGCCGACACGGACATTCTGCTGCAAGTTCTCCTGAAACAATAGTTTCAGTTCCTAACAGAAGTTCTCAAGCATCAACTGTCATTTCCAGAGTAATGAGAAAATCAGTGAATAGGCAGACTTTCCTATTACTGTGATAGAAGATGACAGTTGGTGCTTTTGATACTCTATGGTGGAGGAGGAACTAGTGTCAGACACAGTTATTCTGCTGCATGTTCTCCTGAAACAGTTACAGTTCTCCATAGAACTTTATGAGCACCACTGCCATCTCCTATCTCAGTCTATATTCACTGAATACAGATTTTATCCATGAATTGGGAATATTAAGTCCAGGGGGAGAAAGGAGCAGATGTCATAGGTCGGTCATTGACTTACATAGTAGCTACTTCTAGTTCTTCCCTTTGGGGGAAAGCTAATTTGCATATTTGCATACTTTATCTGGAAGAATTAAAACCGCACGTGAAAAGCGAAGCTCCTGTTACATATGGTGCTATGTTGCAGTACTACTCACTGGCAGCTAGGGGCACTGTTGTCGTACTAACCGGGTGGATGATGGGTGAAGATTTTGGGTTATTTTATGTTATCTACATATTATTTTTGAAGAACGATAATGATGACCATAGACGGATATCACCTGAAACCAGGGTGTGGATTTTTCGTAAGACTGCTCACACATGGCCGTGTACCCCACGAGACTTAGCTTGAGAAGCTTTGAGTAATGCATGGGTATATATTCCATAAAGGTAGACCATGCGGCTGATATAGGGTCCTTTGTTATCAGCTGGACATTGGAGGAACCCCAGAGAGGACTTTCTTTTCAGAGGAACTGCAGTCTTGGCAAAACAAGGGGTTGGAGAATTGTCCCAACCATCGTGGTCATGCCGACTAACATTTTATTGTCCATGGTTGGAGCATTTAAACAGAACCATCCAAAACAACCAGAAATGACCCTCAAGCAGACATTTTTTGGGTGAAGTTAACATAAAACCCTTCCCATCTTGTGGTTCAGATTGTCCTGGCAAATTTTTCTGTCCATTGACTTAAAAAATTATGTTCAACCCAATACCCGATACATTACCTTTTATGGACAATGATTACGTTATTACCCAAAAAGCTTTCAAAGTTTTACTCCACACAAGTTTCCCAGGCAAGATGGGAAGAACCAGAATTATATTTTCAATATCGTTGAAACTTGGGACATCACTATAGGGAGGACTGAGGTTGTGGTTGAGCTGATGGCCAAAAGGTCCCTGTGTCCTCTATGTGGAGCTTCTGTTCATTTTGAAGTGGCAGGGGCATCGGGAGGTGTCTCCACCATGTGAATACGTCTGTAATACTATTGTACCCCGAGTATTAACTCTCCGTTTTCCAGTGTTTCTTTTAACCCCATCATTAGGTCCTTTGTAGCAGACTCTTTCTGTTGGGGACGTGCCACCAGGGCGGACATCCGAGATCAGTCTGTGCTCATGGTTGGTATAAGACTGGTAGGATGCTCCGCTGCAAACCTATTCTCCACGAAGAAGCACGTTGAGGTGGGCACTGTGAGCCTTGGCACCACAACAGGCGCTTTCTTCCACTCTTTGGCGATGTACATATGATAGGGATCACTGGAATGTTCCCTTTTCTTGGACCGGATGTAACTGAGCATTATGCCAAATGTAAAAAATCCAAAAAATCCCAGTAGCAGAAGGATATACACCACCTCCATCTGGTCCGATGTCTTTGTATAGGTCACCGTGCTATTCACTGAATCTTTTACATAGTTATTCATTTGGGCGAATAGTGAAGTGTTCAGATTCGTCGTATTTTCATTTGTTGTAGATTCCATTTTGTTTCTTTTCTTCAATGACGTTCGGTATTTCTCAATCTGCAAAATATATAAAATATGTAATTTTCTCTTCCGTTCTTACATTATAAAGTATCTGAAGATAAATACGGGCACTATAAATTATTGCGGGCATTTTTATGTTTAGGTATATTATATGAATCTGTGTGGTTTAAATTTATGACATTTTTCTATATATAACCATTGGTAAAATCCTATATCAAGGGAAAAATCCGCTATTATATATTCTGCAAAGTGGAATTATGGTGATTTGATGAAATACATATACCTGATCCCCGCACTGTATCTTAATTTTAAATATTGCTAATGTTAATGATGTGTTAATGAAGATTTATGGGTAATAAACTTGGGCTTTTTTAGTGCTCGTATTTATGTTCCAATATTGAATATTAAGTTATCGCCTCTGATTAAATTGTAAAATATAATAAAATTATATATAAACTATCTGGCATTCTGGAACGTACAGCAGCTGTTCATGAAAAGATGTCAACTGGCGATGAGCGAACGTGCTGGAATAAGGTGTTATCTTCCATGCTAGGGGTGCTAACCGAGTGTTTTCGGCATGCTCGAATACTATGTTCCAGTCCCCGGCGGTTGCATGTCTCGTGGCTGTTCGTCAGCGACAATACATGGAGGGATATCCTTTTTGTTAGGCAATCCCTGCATGTGTTGTGGCTGTCAAACAGCCGCGAGACATGCAACTGCGGGGACTGGAACATAGTATTCGAGCATGCCGAAAACACTTGGCTAGCACACAAGCATGGAGGATAGCACCTTATCCCGGCACGTTCCCTCATGACTAATGTCAACTTTCTTCCACCAACAGCGCCCCACCTGTCTACAGGTTTTTGTGTGTAATGGCAAGCTCAGCTGAAGTGAATGAGGATGAGGTGCAACAAACATTGTGACACACAACCAAGTGTAGCTCTGATTTTCTTGTACTGGTATTCCCCTTATAACACGTTCACACTAGGAAAGTGCTTTGCGTTGAGCGCTCAACTGTAGGGTTTAAACCCAAAAAATGGGAGTCAGACGATCCTCTCGGACCTGGACTCTGAATTTAATTAAGTGTTTAAGTCCGGTTAAGAAGGACACAGAGAGAAAGGAGATCAAACAGACTCTAAGGGATTCAGCGAAGTTTTCATGTCACAAATCCTTGAAAAGTTGCAAAAATGTTGGCCATTTTCAAGCCAGTTTCTCCCAGCCCTGACAAAATAGACAAAATTGGAGTGGAATGGGGGTACATTAGGGAGGTACGTAACTCCACAGCTTGTCTGATTCATGATGAGCTGTTGCGTTCCAAATACCAGAAATCTCACTCCAGTCCCTCGAGATTTCTGGCGTGGCATATGGAGGCGCATGCCACTCGTCAGACGCTCCAGATTCATGAAGAAGAGAGCCTTTTTTTTTTATTGATCACGCTATAGCATTTAAGCCATTCCTGTTTTTATCTAAGCCACACCCTTTTCTCATAAGCCACGCCCTTTGGAAATTTTCCTGCAAAAAAAATCTAAAACACAATAAATAATTCTAAAATGACATTGGATAACGCAACACACTTACCACCAAGTCTTAACCAACAAGTCGATGGACTGTTTCTTTAGCATAGCACTTTTTATTGTAACACTGAAAAAGACGAATACTGGGAGAATGGAAGCCAGTCAGTGTCCAAAGGGACTATATTGACTTCATTCAAGCGAATGACTTCATTAGTCTTTTGTCGGGGTTCCCATTGGAATGTTATTTTTGGGGGGTATTCCATCAGAGACCCCCGACGTAGTACTCGACGAAGAAAACTGGTGTAAACCCAGCCTCATCTGTTCCTGCACGGTGTCGTAACAGAACAGGATCGAGTTCAAACTATCAGAAGTGTAAAAAGGCATCCAAAAAAGTCTATGGGGCTGTACTGTACCCAGATATTCATTTGGAGGCCTATAAAACTGGAAGAAATCGGAACAAATTTTCCAAGCTCTTTTCCGGAAGAAGGATACTTTGAGGCAGGCTAAGCGTGTTGCCCAAAATTTACACCTAGCTAGTCCCCCTTTCAGAGGCTTCATCCCCTCCAAATGTGGATTTGGACATGGAGGATCACTGGAAGTTGTAATTTTCACGAGGTTTAGGGAGGCTTTGGCGATGCCCAGGAAATTGGTCAATTGTTCTTCAAATCTGAGAGGTTCTGGTGCCATATTATTGGTTTATGAGCGCCATATCTATGAAGACAGAATGCAACATTCCACAGGCTCCGTCCACACAAACAGGAGCCTACAGGTAATAACTTTGTTAATGTAAATTAAAGGCAACCTGTCAGAAACGTTTACCCCTCCCCCACAAACCATTGATTTGATTGTGTAGCTCTTTAATAAATAAGTAAATCGATCCTTTTAGGACCCCATATTCCCGATCCAGCATTTTGAAGTTCTGAATTCATGTGTCTGGAAATTCATGACAGCGCACTTACAGCTTCTCTGCCTGGCGCTGTACTCCTAAACTAGCAGCACCCCCTTCTGGTCGATTGACAGGTCATTTGTGGTGTTTCCTGCCCACTGGCCTCCAATCAGACAGGGAAGGGTGGTGGTAGGCAGGGAACACAGCGAGAGGCTGAGGAGCTGTAAGGGCGACATCTCGTCCCAATACTCTTCCAGACGTGTGTACACAACTTCAGAGTTTTCTCACTGATGGAGCAGCATGACTGGCTTATCTTTTATAGCGGTAGATTTTTTTTTGGGGGGGGGGGTGTTAAAGTTTCTGACAGGTTTAGGCATATGAATTTTACTGAAATTAGATCAGTTGCGAAATGCGTCTGAAGTAATTAACATTTTCCTTAAAGGAACCCATTATATCCGTAAACATAATGGAAGCGTTCTCAATAATCGCCAGTAACGAGGAAGAAGAACACTTCCCTATATAGACACAAGCGTTCTGTTCCTGCCAGCGGCACGTCCTACCTGGCGTACAGATACCAGGCTGCTCTGTCTGCAGCAGTCACAACAAATGACCCTTTCACTAGAAATTTAGCAATAAACGATGTTTCATAATGAAGGTTATTGAGTCTCCCTGACCCCCCTACTTTCTCACTTTTAACATGAGAAGTCAAGGTCATTGCACCTCCTTGGATTGCCAAGATCCCCTGAAGGACTAAAACCCCAGTGTGCCATCACACATGTAAATGTAGCATGGCTGGTACCGGTATAAATCAATGCCGGGGTCGTATACACATCAGTGCCAGAACCCTATCCAAATAAATGCCGTTTATACTACAGGACATGTCCATCTGTCCTTTACTTAGGGCCCCGTACAATATAGTCAGTTGAACCCATCGATTTTTTTCGCTGACCATCTAATGCTTATTGCATGCTTGTTAAGGTTCAGGATGACTTCAAAGAGCCAAATCTTTTCCCTCTCCCAGAAGGTAGACCTCTTCTAGACGTGTCTGCAGCAGCTCCTTTCCTCTCCCCAATTTGAGAGTTCATGTACATGGGGAATCATGATAGATAGCTGTCAGATCTTTAGTTTGGTGCCCACAATTCTCAAAGTGTAGTGATGAGCGAACATGCTGGGATAAGGTGCCATCCGCCATGCTCGGGTGCTAACCGAGTGGCTTTGGCATGCTTGAAAAATATGTTCAAGACCCTGCGGCTGCATGTCTCGTGGCTGTTCGACAAGCGCAACACATGCAGGGACTGCCTAACAAACAGACAATCCCTCCATGTGTTGTGGCTGTCTAACAGCTGCGAGACATGCAACCGCGGGGATGCAAATGTAGTGCCCCCACTGCCGCAGGGCTGAGGGGTACCCGGTACCGGGCCTCTGAGTCTCTGTTCTGGGGTTGTCACAGTGGCTAGACCCGGTCCGTGACCCTGCTGAGGGGCGCCCAATGAAAGGTGTGGGTGGTGATGATGTTATGGTGAGGTGCGGGTCGCAGTAAATAACGAGGACACCAGGTTGCAGTCTCTTTACCTCTTTACTGAAGGCTTCAGGATCCTCAGTACGGAATACGGTTAACCGGGCTGCGCAAGTCCAGCCGGTCCGATGGCACCTCCAGAGTTCCCTTTGCAGGTGGAAATCTGTGCCTACCTTCTAGCGCTTGTGTGTTGTGGTCCTCCCCTGCTGTGCTTACGGGATAGTCCCCACAACTGTTGTGTCTGTTTCTGAAGTTCCCTCACAACTCGATTCTGATGTTCTTCTTCGTCCCCCAGATGATATGGCTAGGACGCACCCGTATGACGGGTAGGCTCGGAGGTCTTCCGGGGCCCTAGTGTCGCCCCTCTCCAACTGTTGCCCCCTATGTCTTCTTAGGTGATTTGAGTGAGACAGCCCACCTATAACTGACTGTCCTGCCGTAGGTTTGAAGTAAGGCCTGGAGCTCAATACTTCCTCGGCGTTCCGGCCACCGGCTACGCGCCTCAGTAGGATGTTGCCTCGTCTTACAGCACGACTCCTACTGGTGTTTCTCCTTGTTGCGTTGATCTCGTTTCTCACTCAGCACAATAAACCTCGCTTCTTGTCCTTTCTTAGGGTACCGCCGCGATCAGGTGCAGGTGCGGTCCCGTAACGTTCTCTCTGTTCGCTAGGCCTCTGTCAGGATCCCACCCCTGACAGGGATCCCCCTGAATCTTCCCCTGCAACACCCTCTGCCACAGGATGTTGCCTGGTTCCAACCCAGTCAGCTTCTCTCTAACTTCCTATCTAACCCCCAGTTTTACCAGACTGTGAGGAGTGGCCTAATACATAGTACCCTTAGCTCCCCCTGGAGGCCAGACTGTGAAGTGTATTGGTGTCTGTGATACCTGGTCAGGTGAACTCCTTCAGTGCCATCAGACATACCATAGCCCCCCTTAGCGGCGGAGCATCAGTACTGCAACGACCAGGACTCTGGGGCGCTGCACAAACATATTTTTCTAGAGCGCCCAAGTACTCGGCTTGCACCCGAGCATGGAGGATAACACCTTATCCGAGCACGTTCACTCTTCAATATTAAAGTGTTATTCCCAAAATATTAATTTGTGGATAACATACTAATCGCTCGTGGTCCGACCTGAGATCAGGGATCTTGAATCCCAAAACTGGGCACGGGCCATATCTCCATTTATTGTCTCTGGGACTGTCGGAGAAATTCGATTGCAGCTCTCCGCTATTTCCAACAGTCCCATAGGCAATGAATGGAGCTCAGGTCGAGTATATGCACCTCCACTCTATTCAACATGGAAAACCTGGTCTCCAAGTTCCAGATCCCTGATCTTTGGATCATGGTGTGCCCCACCAGTCGGACCTCCAGAAACCAGTAACTTATCCCTTTTTCTAAGGATTAGGGATAACAATATTTTGAGAATACTATCAACAAGACAGAGTGGCAAATATTTGTCATCCAGCATCTTGGGAATTTGATCCTATTAACCTAAAAACAATGTAAGGTGGGTAACACTTGTATTCCCATCTCATGGTGTTGGTGGGTTCCCTTGTCTATTTAATTGTTGCTTGTGTTGTCTGACCCCATTCCTACCACCACTTGTATTGCACACCTGGATGCCCTTTTAGTTGTTAATGGGCTGTTGGCACGATGTCTATGGTCTTCCATTAGTCAGGGTACCCCGTATCCCAATATTGAGAGCCATAATACCCCAAAATATATCATCTACACTCTGACAACTGACCGGTTCTAGAAGACAAACTATCGGCTGTCTAGTAGACCTGCTCACTTTACCAAGAGTCCTCTCTGAACTCTTTGGTTCCCCAGCAAAGGAAATTGGGCTAACCAATCTGGATAACATCACTCATGTCTATTCTCATTTATTATCGGCCCTGAAGAAAACAATTCTATCATTTCTCCCATCACCTTGAGAAAGTGAAGCATTGGTACCGTGTAGACACAAAACAGACGGTGACACCAAATGCACCGACATCCACTCCCGCGCCACCTCACCCTGCAGACTTCAGTCTTTGCAATGCAGACATCATGTCAATCATATGACCCCTGAAGTTAACCCCTTTAAATTATCATCTGCACCTTAAATCAAAAATTGAAACATTCTGCCAGAAAACCCAAGAGTTTTCTGAGAAAAAGGGGAAAACCTCTCAGATTCGAAGAAAAGTTGGGCATTGCCAAAGCCTCCCTGGAAACCAACACTTCTACAAAGTTATTTATGACTCTTTGTCCAAATCCTGATTTGGGGTGATGGGCGTCTTGAAGGGGGACAAAAAATATGTACATTTTCAGTAACACGCTTAGCTTGCCACTCAGTGTCCTTCTTCCAGAAAAAAAGCTTGGAAAATTTGGCAAGTATGCCTTAAATTAAAAGTTAGGCCATGAAGAGAGGAGCAAGCGAAGCATGAAATCCGCGAGATCCTTCCTGTACCGGCTGCGGCCTTCTGCGTGTCCTATAATATTGGATATTTATAAAGAAGGCTAAACCTTTTATACTGTAAGCTGAGGAGGATTTAGTAAAGAAAATGTGAGCAAAATAAACATTAAAGTAGCGCTAAAATAACAGGGCTGACATTCAGCGTACACAGTGATGTTCCTTGGACAGTGTCATAATCTACTGACATTAACCAGGGCATGTCGAGCACGGGGCGTACCGTACAGTTCAAACACAGGGCACAGGATAACAAACCGCGAAGCCCTCGTTGCGTAACAAAGGGAAATATCTAAATTTCTTAATTTGCTAATGGTTTTCAATGGGTAGTGTGTTGCAAAAGTATTCACACCCCGTCAAATTGAATTGCATCACTAGTATATATGTATACTGTATATATATGTATATATATGTATGTACTCTGAGAGGTTGACATGCTTAGCTGCTTCTTCGGGTAGACACAGAAACGCTTTGATAGCAAATTACCTGCTGGTTTATTATAGTCAGCATAGATCAAGGCAAGGTTCAGGAGAAAATAAGCAGAACCTTCCTGGCTTAACGGAAAACAAAACAAAGTGCAAAAGACTTCTTTCTCTGCAGGTTTAAACCTGCAGACACCACACAGTGTCCTCAGCTCCTCCTGGAGCCACTTGGGAGTCTTTCCTCTCCCAAGTCACAACACAGACTGACTCTCATGTCCAGGTGTTTAACAGCCCGTGTGATGATCACATGACCTTGACATCACACAGGTCCTGTCAGGACTCTGCAGGTGGAGATATGGTGGACCTCCTCCCACCCGCTCTATGAAGGTCCACTAAAACCAGCCCATAACATACCGTAACCCTCTCAGCACGTAGTGTGCTGGAGGAAAACGATTCTGGTTTTACATCTCTGATAGCATTATGCGCAGTGACACATATCTGCCTTCATACACTGTGCCAGTGACACTGTATAATATAATTTTCTTCCCAAAATTTTCAGTTTTACATAAGTTAGTTGATACAAAAGTGAATATTCAGCGCCCCCACCCCGCCGCAGGGCCGAGGGGTACCCGGTACCGGGCTTCTAGAGTCTCTGCTCTGGGGTTGTCACGGTGGCTAGGCCCGGTCCGTGACCCTGCTGGTGGGAAGGCGACGTACAGTAGATGAATAGTGGTGGTAGATGATGTGATGCAGTGGTGCGGTGCAGCAAATAACGAGGACACCAGGTTGCAGTCTCTTTACCTCTTTACTGAAGATCTCTGGGTCCTCAGTCCGGAATAGGGTTCACCAGGCTGCGCAAGTCCGGCCGGTCCAATGGCACCTCCAGAGTTCTCTTCACAGGTGGAAATCTGTGCCTTCCTGATTGCGCTATGTGTTGTGGTCCTTCCCTGCTGTGCTTACGGAAAGTCCCCACAACTGTTGTGTCTGTTTCTTAAGTTCCCTCACAACTCGATTAGATGATGTTCTGCTAATCCTCCGTCCCTCCCTGATGTTCTGGTTGGGACCCGTTTGACGGGTAGGCTCGGAGCTCTTCCGGGACCCTAGAGTCGCCCCTCTCCACAAGTTGCCCCCCAAGACTGCATAGGTGATTTAAGTTAGACAGCCCACCTTAGACTGACTGTCCTGCCGCTGTTTAGAGTATTGCTTGAAGCTGGATATTATAATACTCCCTCGGCGTTCCGGCCACCGGTTATGCGCCTCAGTAGGATGTTGCCTCGGTCTTACAGCACGACTCCTACTGGTATTCTCCTATTGCTATGATCTCGTTTCTCACTCAGCACAATCTATCTCGCTTCTGGTCCCTCCTTGGGCACCGCCGCTATGCTGAGCAGGCACGGTCCCGTTACGTTCGTTCAAGTTGCCAAGCCTCTGTCAGGATCCCACCCCTGACAGAGACCCTACTGTATCTTCTCCCGCAACACCCTCTGCCACAAGGTGTTGCCTGGTTCCCATCCAGTCAGCTTTCTGTCTAACTTCCTGCCTGACCCCCAGTTTTACCAGTGTGTGGAGAGTGGCCTAGTAAATAGAACCCTTAGCTCCCCCTGGAGGCCCGGCGGTGAAATGTATTGGTGTCTGTGATACCTGATCAGATGAACTCCTTCAGTGCCATCAGACGTACCATAGCTCCCCTTAGTGGCGGAGCCACAGTACTGCAACGACCAGGACTCTGGGGCGCTGCAAATACACCCCACATCAAAAACTACTACATCCAATATTTTGTTAGACCTCCATGATTTTAAGGACAGCACCAAGTCTTCTAGGCCTGGAATTAACAAGTTGGCGACATGTTGCAACACCTTTGCTTTTCTCCAAGAACGAGTTCTTCTAGAGTCTGGATGCTGGATGGAGAGTGATGCCAACTTGTCTTTGCAGAACTCACCATAGGTGTGCAGTTGGGGTTAGATCAGGAGACACTTGGCCGCTGAGTCACTTTCACCTTGTTCTTCTTCAGAAATGTTTTGCTCATTGTCATGTTTTAAAAGTGCAGATCTACCAATTGCACGGAGTGATGGTAGAAGCTGCCATCATGAGACGTTATGGACGATTATTGAAATTAATGGGTGGATAAGCAATACTTGGGAAAGTGATCCCTTTTCTATGATGTTCACATGCCCCAATAGGGCATCTGGAAAGGGGTTTCCTAGTAAGCCAAACACTTTACTGACCACATTAGGAACCAGGGAACCCTGGGTTGGTTTAGGCCAGTGTTTCTCAACTCCAGTCCTCAAGACCCCACAACAGGTCATGTTTTCAGGATTTCCTTAGTATTGCACAGGTGATAATTTCATCACCTGCTCAAGCATTAATTCCATCGCCTATGCAATACTAAGGAAATCCTGAAAACGTGACCTGTTGTGGGGTCTTGAGGACTGGAGTTGAGAAACACTGGTTTAGGCTAATACCACTGTCCACTACTCTCACGACTAAAGCTGGCCATATACATTAGATAGTCGTCAGCTGACCATTCGATCTACTGGAAGCTATCTCTCTCAACTCCCCCATACACAGCAGTGTTCAGCTAACCTGAATGATCATATGTTTTCAACAGGGAGATCGAAGAAAGCCACTGCCAGACACATCGGTCGGGGGTTTATCTCCGCTAAAAACAAAAGGATATTCCAAATCTCCCCCATCATCGGGTCACGGAGAGGTGGAAGGTTCCCATAAACATCAAATGAGGATCCGGCCCCCAAAATCCACAACGTCAAACAACCTTCCTCCAATGTGTATGTAGGTCTTAATAGTTATTGGCACAGCTACAGTATCCGCTATCTGGCAGATACTTCATTGTGGTTCCTCTCTGGATGTTCTCCCAGGGCTTGGCGTCTCTCCAGTTTCTGGCATTGCACTGATTTACTGCTTGGTGTGTTTTACTTGAAGTGTGAAATATTTTTTTTTAAACTGATGACAAAAGAAAGAAATTTCCGCTCTGTTTGGATTATGAGAATGTAATGCAAACAGTGATGAGTTATAAGGGAGACAGCGAGCCTGTGAGAGCGGCCATGCTGGCTATGATCTCCAGCAGCAATGCTCCCAGAGAAGACAATCTGTAGAATCTGGGATGTCATGGAGCAAGTCTCAGCTTTGTGCTTGTATCTAAAGCTGGAGGCACACAGAGGTACAGTCTGGGCTACTGTGGGTGCCCTGTTACACATAAAGTACATATAACACAGGATGATCAGTTGAGTCCTTCCGAACTTTGGCCCAGGAGAACTCCATCACATGCATGTACTTGCCAAGAATTCCAAGTTTTGCTGGAGCTTCTTCAAACCAAACTGGAAATAGTGTAGTTGACTCTGATTTGCATTTTTTCAGGATTATCTGAGCCATATTAGTAAACGTTTACTGATGCCTTTCCGGGAGGTGTTTTTCACTGGCCACTGTGAACATTTCTCCTTCTAAACGAGGCTTCTTTTACACGGGTCTTGCCCTCCAAGCCTTCTTGACGCCCTTTTTCCTTCCCTCTGAATGCGCCATTGGATACCGAGGCTTCAGCTGATGGGGGTTTCTCACACAAGAACCCTTCTGAAAGCTTTGCTTTTTTGGAGGATCTAAGAGGCTTTGACATGTGCCTGGGAGCTTTGCCAGTACTTTCAGAAGACCAAGAGATCTTCTTTATATGGGAGGCTTCAGGACATAGAGTTGGCAACTATGATCTGGGCATTCTTATGATTTAGTTTGGCCTATGTAGATGCAAAGCAAAAACATTTCCATCTAAGTAACCATATTCAACATTAGAAATGTTTTTCTTTATTATTTTAAATTGGCTTACAAGTTTTGTCTGCTGTCTGCTTAGTAGAAAGCTCTGTGTCTGTTACCAACGTGTCCCATAGACCTTTTCCCAGGCATCATGTAGGGAAGGTTCCCCAGATGACACGTAAGAGGAGCAATACTCAATGATCAATCCAAATTAAGAGCCGAGCACTGGAGAGACACATGTGCAGGACTAAGGCCCAGGAGAGGCTGCAGCCTGTGCTCTTTACACCTGCATGTGTGTCACCGGCAGTGTGTGACCTCCAGCATAGGCAAAGTTGTAACCAGTCCAAAAGTTTTCCTTAAACCAGTGATAAAATTCCTACTTGTATCAGGTCAGTGGGTTAAGTTTTGGAAAGTTTAGATGACTTGTCTCCCGGTATCTCGTCGATTTTCATTAGATCTTATCTGCAGTCCGGAATGGTGAAAGCTTAATTATGTAGCTAAGAGTAATATTAATTATTTCAAGGGTAACGACAAGGGCGTTCTGTCATCAAAGTTCAGTATTGGAATCCTGGGCTTGAACGCAGTGTTCTATATGACACAGCACAGGATATGTCACATATTACACGTATTTTTACAGGAATGTATATATGCAGCAGAGCTGGACTGATAGCTTGTCATATTTAAGGTTCATTACTCTGTATACAATATTATAAATTGCCATTTTCCCATTTAAACTTTCCTCCGGACAGTATCCATCTTGCTATACATACACGCGCCCTTACAGTTTACTCTACGGCGGAGCTCCGTGCATTAATCTCTATGACTATAGCTCGTGCACTGCTCATTAGTAGAATGATAAATGTCGGTGGCTTGGTTACAGAATAGGTTGTATGGGAAGGCGAGAAAACAGCAAAGTTATGTATGAACGAGGGTCCTACAGTTCCTCTGTGAATGGAGCACTAGTGAGCATGTGCGACCACCCGCTCCATTCACTTTCCATAGGTAGGGTGGTCACACAGTGGAGTTTGGAACCCTCATTCATTTATCATCTATCCTGTGAATAGGTGATAAAAGTTGTTTATAGGGCAACCACTTGGGGTTAGAATAGATGACTAATGTGTGATCAATTAGGGACCTCCACCAAGGAAGGACTCTGGTCTGGCTTATGGATATGGATGACACTTTGTTGGGTGCAAGGACGACGACAGATTCCTTCTGTCGCATGCTGGAGTTCCAGGTTAAGACCCCCTATAAGAGCACATTGATGGTTTATCATGTATCATAGGTGAAATACTGGAACCCCATGCAATTAACACTATAGGTAAGCCCCCCTGTAAGACGTATCTAATAGTTGTCAAATGTTCTGAACTTCCTGAGACAACCTGGATGAAAGGGATGGGGTCACCGCCCATCCAAAACTAGGAGTGTTATTGGGAGAGGTGGGGTGTTTATGGGAAAAAGGGACTTAAATGCCCCCCAGAAATGTTGACAACGATGCATGGGCACATATTGATTATCAAAAAATGTAATCGCTATGCTTACCAAACTAAGGGGGGAGGAAGACTGTGGTGACCTCATGCAAAAAGTGCAAATCTGGCTGGGTCTAGATTACACCAGGCACATAGAAAGCTCTACTAGATTACAGACTCTTTGTTTTTCGAGCAAACTCATATAGCTTGGAGCAAAATGTAAAAAGGAGTGAACATGATTCTACACAACGCCGAAGGGGCCAGTATGATCTGGATGTCTTCTTTATGTAAGAAACCCAACATTACAGACGGATTAGACTGCATGAAATAGCTGACATAATGTGGCCCCGAGGTCTCCCGTCCTGTCCCTTTATCTTATTTACCATCTAGAAGTGTAGAAACAACCACAAAAGGTTCTAACAACATGTAATCTGCACAGAATCCCGGTAGAGATGAGGCTCCCAATGCTCCCAATCCTCAAACATTTAGTAGTGTAGTTCTTCTGACTATTTTGCAGTAAAAAAATTACCACACACTCAGACTTGATTTGATGCAAAAGTATTCAACAAATTTATTGCCATAACAAAAAAAGTTGCCATAGGGTAATAAGAGTAGTACGTGTAGAACGAAACCCAACCCAACGTTTCGACCCACCAGGGTCTTATTCATGGGGTTACTTGGTTTCCAGGGGTGCGTACATATGTGGCAAAAGAGGAGAGCAGGAGGACAATCCCTTTAATATAAATCCTGTCACTTGGTATAAGGCGTTGAGAGGACGTAACAATCCTAATTAGTAGTAGACATCCAGGGGGGATGGCCGTCACATCCGTGATGGGCCTGTGGTGTCCTGGATAATAACCAAAGGCGACGTTCCCGTGCCCAGATTGATGTGGTGCGCTATGATGAGGGGAGATGGTGGGTTTATGTGCCGCCGGAAGTAGCATTGTATCAAAGATGCTGGGCCTGCGGTGTCATGGAATGGTGGCACTTCTGTGCCGGGTTCGATATGGTGCACTGGGATGAAGGGGCTGGCGGGTCTATGTGCCCCCAATAGTATCGCAGCACCTGATGTGCTGAACCTGCGGTGTCCTGGATCCCCTGTAAGAGCGGCGCTCCCGTGCCTTGCTCGGCGTGGTGTGTAGATGGTGGATGGTGAAGAATGAGGACATAAGGTTGAAGTCTCTTTACCTTTACTGAGGACTTCGGCATCCACAGTCCAGGGACCAGATCACAGGGCAGGCAGAGTCCGGCCGGTTTGGAGGCAAGTCCAGTCCCCTTGTCCAGGTGGAAATCAGTAGCCTTCCTCTAGCGCCGTGGTGTTGTAGTTCCTTACTGCCTAAGGCTTCACATAAGGGTGTCACAGATGTAATGTCTCTCTCTCTGTCCCCCATATAGGATAGGACAAACCCGTATGACTGGTGGCTTGAGGCGGTTTACAGGGACTCTATCATGCCCCAGCTTCTAAGGGGTGCCACCGTGCCTCCTGGGTGTAGAGCGGACAGGTAACGTGAAATTAGCTGTCCTGCCGGTCTCTGGAGCAAGGCATAAAGGGTCGTTGCTCCCTCAGTGTTCCGGCTACCTGAGCCTCAGAAGGAGGGAGCCTGTGTAGGGCTGGTCCCCTTCTGGTATCCACTCCGTTGCTACGACTTCTTTCACCCTCTCTGCAATACAGTTCTCCTTCTATGTCTCTTTCTGGGAGCTGCAGCTCTGAGGGCATGCAGAGCTCCGTGTCCTTCTCCTTCGTTCTCTGACAGGATCCCACCCCTGTCAGGGACCAACTACCTGAGCAGAGCTCAGGCAGCAACTAACTTTCCCTACAGGCAACCAGTTTTACCTATGCAGGGAGTGACCTAATAAATAGGAGCAGAGCTCCCCCTGGTGGCCTGGAGTGTGAAATGTGTTGCATGTTTGTGATACCTGGATGCAGTTGTCCTTCTTTGCCTCCAAACGTAATATCACTCTCCCCTAGAGGAAAATAACACTACTGCAATGACCAGGACCCTGAGGCGCTGCAATGAGAATCTATGTACTGTATGTTGCATTATTTGGACATGACAATGAAGTAATATTTATGCACTTCATGATCTTTTTTATTATTATTTTTGAGATTTTCATAGTCTTCTTAGAAATGGCAGAGACATTTTTCAGCTAGCACATTTTCTTAAAAAACAAGGTGGCCCAAAGTATTTTACCCTCAGCCTCTATAGAGTGGTAAAGGTGTTAATGGTGACTTACCTGGTGGTCTATGGTAGTAAAGGTGTTAATGGTGACTTCTCTGGTGGTCTCTGGTGGTAAAAGTGTTAATGGTGACTTCCCTCGCGGTCTATGGTAGTAAAGGTGTTAATGGTGGCTTCTCTGGTGGTCTATGGTAGTAAAGGGTTAATGGTGACTTCCCTCGTGGTCTATGGTAGTAAAGATGTTAATGGTGACTTCCCTGGTGGTTTATGATGGTAAAAGTGTCAATGGTGACTTCTCTGGTGGTCTGTGGTAGTAAAGGTGTTAATAGTGACTTCTCTGGTGGTCTCTGGTAGTAAAGGTGTTAATAGTGACTTCTCTGGTGGTCTCTGGTAGTAAAGGTGTTAATAGTGACTTCTCTGGTGGTCTCTGGTGGTAAAGGTGTTAATGGGGGCTTCCCTGGTAGTCTATGGTGGTAAATGTGTTAATGGGGACTTCCCTGGTGGTCTGTGGTGGTAAATGTGTTAATGGTGACTTCCCTGGTAGTCTATGGTGGTAAAAGTGTTAATGGTGACTTCCCTGGTGGTCTATGGTGGTAAAGATGTTAATGGTGACTTCCCTGGTGGTTTATGATGGTAAAAGTGTCAATGGTGACTTCTCTGGTGGTCTATGGTGGGTAAATGTGTTAATGGTGACTTCCCTGGTAGTCTATGGTGGTAAAAGTGTTAATGGTGACTTCCCTGGTGGTCTATGGTGGTAAAGATGTTAATGGTGACTTCCCTGGTGGTTTATGATTGTAAAAGTGTCAATGGTGACTTCTCTGGTGGTCTATGGTGGGTAAATGTGTTAATGGGGACTTCCCTGGTGGTCAATGGTGGTAAAAGTGTTAATGGTGACTTCTCTGGTGGTCTATGGTGGTAAAAGTGTTAATGGGGACTTTCTTGGTGGTCTTTGGTGGTAAAGATGTTTATGGTGGCGGCTCCTTTGCCTGAAGTTACACAGTATAGAGGCTTTCAATCAAGCAGGAGGCGGAGATGGGAGGGGAATAGAGCTGGTGTGACAGAGGCTTCAGATCTACTGTAGCTCTTCAGCCTTATTTGCATATAACTTTAATCCCTAATTTCTCAGTAAGGGAGGAAGGGACCGGCCATGTAAAGGTATTTCTGGACTCTCATCATTAAAAGAGCTATATGCGCATATAAATAGTTTGTGGTGTAAGATTCTGCCAACAGATTCCCTTTAAGGCTGTTTTGTACTTGTGAAATCCTTCTTTATTAGAAGGTTCCCAAAAAAAATGAAACTGCAGTACTGGTACGGCGGCACGATCTCGCGGCCTCACGCTGAGTGCCACGGCGATGGTGTGTGGGTGTCAGCTGTATGTGACAGTTGACACCCCGCAGCAATGGCCACGATCGGAGCTAGCACCGAGCGTGAGCACTTAACCCCTCTGATGCCGCATTTAACCCCTCTGATGCCGCTGTCAGTAGATGGCCGCGGGGTCCTTCCGGGTCCTGCAGGTAAGGTGGCTTGTGAACGCCTGCTGAGAACAGGCAATGGCATGCCTCTTTACCTGCCTGTCAGATCATGCTCTGTAACAATGTAAAAAAAAAGTATTACAAAG